>NC_092154.1:16921786-17242286 GCF_045791955.1 Oncorhynchus clarkii lewisi | reverse complement strand
AGGTGATAGTGGAGTTCAGTATTGACCTCGTGGACCCAGGCTACAAGGAACTACTGGACGACCCTGACTCCCCCCAATATGTTGACCTCGCTCATCACCTGCAAGACCAGGTGAGATTATAATATAGCCTGGTCCCAGATCTGTTTTTGCTTTTGCCAACTACATTGCTGTCATTGTCAAGCCAAAAGGCATGAACTTTTGTGACAAGGTGTTGAAGGCATGATGGCCTACAGACTGACACCCAGGCTAGCTGACATACTGCATAGTAGAAGACGAGACATATGGGAGCTCTGTAGTCTGTACTCCTCTTTATGTCCATCATTAAAATGTTATTGATGATTTTAAGTCCCTAAGACCAATGATATATACGTTTTGATTCCCTTGAGGTACAGTTTATTCCGTGTCAGTTTATTGAGTGTTTTTTAATAGGTTTTTAATGTAGGCACAGAGCCTCAAACAACATTTCCCAATTAAAATAAAGGCATGATCTTATCAGTGTAACACAATCAACTGTCGGATGTAGGCGCCTGATGCTGCACGGTGTGTTGTGTAACATGTTACTACAAGTGGTACTGTCGTCATGGGTTGTGGCCCTCTGAGGGGGTTCATGGTAAAGATGATTATATAATGCCACAGGACCATGAGCCAGAGGCAGATAAAGCAGATTAGTGAGTTCCACTTGGACTGTCGGTGCTGGATTCTCAACCTGACTAGACCAAGGCCTAGTCCCGATTCTCCACCCTTCTCCCAAAGTATGCAATTGCACATTCTCAATGGTAGAGATTCCCTCCAGCCAATGCTTGCACCAATCCCATGCTTTTAAATCCATGACAGTGAAGGTGCAAGTGCACATTTTTGGAAAAGGGTGGAGAATAGGGACGTAGCCCAAAGCTCTGCCAACCGTTTTACTCTTTGTGAGAAAATACATCTGATTAATTTCACATAACGATCCAATTCAAGTGCTCTGGAGGCTAGTTCGCATATACTGTATCGAGCTTTATTGGAGATGGAGTCCTTCATTGGATTTCCCCCAATGGACTCTCAAAGCTCCATAAGAGATGATTATGTCATAAGTGTGTGCTAAATGTGATTAAATAAAGAAAGAGCTCAATTAATTTAGGTGTCTCATTCATACATTCCTCTGCACTGATTTACAGTACTAGGGAATATGATCAGATTACATTATGTAACTAGTAACATTTATTTGTCTTATTATTAATGGGACTGCTATATGGACTGGAGAGAAATGCCATCATATGTGATTCTGTAAGCTTTAAAACAAACTTATTTTCCCACAGATGCTCCATGTTTTTGACAAACTCCCAGGATTTAAAGATATCAATGTTTTGGGAATCAGGTAAGTCTGTGGCAGACATGAATAATCACATCTGGTGCCTTCGTGCTTAATACTGACGTTTTGGTGAGCAAATTAAATGGCAATAGATTAGGTTAGACAGATGAAAGACAGGTGCAAGCTGGGAACCCTGCCAGTAGGGATCAATCCACAGCCTCTCACTGCACTGAGAAATTCCTCTGAGACTCAATTTATTTAATCGGACCTTCTTAACAAAGTGTTGATGTGGCATGGACACGGATTCATTTGAAAACAAAACTAGCTCATTCCCACCTAGGTGAAATTCAGTCAAATTCTAGGAACAGAAAATATTTGAGTGCCATCCAAGCCATTCTGTCATGTTACAGGCTGTGCTCTTGGCTATGCTGACTGTAGTAAGAACTGAATACTTGTCATTAGTGTGACTCACATGCATGCCAAAAATGTATACCTTTCCTTTCCTGTGATTTAACACTGAAGGTTATTATATCTTTACATTCAAATGCAAAAGTATACATGTCAAGCACAGGTGGCTGGTGAGGGGAGGATGGCTCATAATAATGGCTGGAATGGAGTGAACGGAATGGCATCAAACACATGGAAACCACGTGTTTGTGTCTGATACCATTCAACAATTCTATCCCAGTCATTACTATGAGCCTGTCCTCCTCTATTAAGGTGCCACCAGCTGCCTGTGGTGTCAAGAGACAAACACCCTGTGATGTCATGACACACGACCAGCAATGAATGATGATCTATTTCCTTGTAGATGGCATGTCATTATGTCACATACTAACGGCCTATTTTCTTCCCCTGTCCAAATCCTAGCGAGACCCAGGAGAGTGACGGGTAATTGAATTACTGTAATGAGAGCCATCTTGAGTGGTAGCTGCTGTTTCCCTCTGTGTGCTTGTCCCTGTCTGTCTGCTTCTCCTCTCAGTGTTAATCTGGATCTAACACAGGGCCCAAGGAGAGAGGGATCACATGACCTAAACAAACACCAACTTGGCAATTACTCAGCTCTAAGTGCAGCCATGGTGGGTCAATACATCAACCAGGGACACAGTTGAGGAATGAGGACCAAAATCAGCTGAAACTAGGCCTACATTTGATATCCCTTCTGTATCTCATTGAAGGTTAACATGTGCTTCTTTAAATCTTTCTGAAAGGGTGTTAATGCTCCTGTCTTCTTCATTTTAGGATGGAAGGAAATTAAGCAGTGCAATAAAACCCCTGTGTGAATAGAATAATTGCCGAGTTGCTCCCTTCCCTAATTTGCAGGGCCCATTGTGGCCAGTGCTGTCACAGGCAATAACATCCTCAAGCCTGCTCCACTAATCTGATAAATGATTCACAACTAATTCGACTTTTGTCTGTGTCTTCACTATTTACAAAAACAAAATGGAAAGAAATCCACCATTGATGGTATCATTACTATTCTAATCAAAATCCCATTTAACTAATCTGTTTGTCCTCCAGCTTCTCTATGTCAGAGCTGCATATTGAATACATTTTTGATATTGTCTATAAAATCAGCCATTTTTGACTCTCCAAATTTTAAACCTGACAGAGGATTGCTGTGTTTTTAGTTTACGTAGTTAAATCCTTATAGTTTATCTAGATCTGTATAATGCAGTACATCACCAAGAGCTACTATTTTCTGCTCTCTTACAATATATTCTTATTTTTCAGACCTGGAGCAGTGACAGTGCACTATTCCCTGGTCTTTGAGACAATTTCAACAGAAGTTTCAGAGGATGACACAGGGACTCCAGTGTCATCTGTGCCCAGCCTGCGGGAAAGGGTGGCCAATGCTTTGAGTGAAGAGGCCTCTCTACCAGTGGATCTACAGTCATTAAACTTTGAACCAGGTAACCAATTCCCTGTGAATAAGTTATGTTATATTTCTAAAAGACATGATTTTGCATCGTTTTTGTACATCTTTCCACAGTAAAAGTGATTCCATTAACTACAACACCTATTGAGGAAGCTGTTGAGGAAGTGATTGAGTATGTAAGTACTGGCATTTTAATCTAAACTACCTAAGGCGAAATACCAAACCTTGGAAATATGTATCAACATGCTTTTTTGTCTTTTCCATCAACAGTCCAGTACGCCATCAATCCACAACGACCTGGAAATAGCCATAGATGAGCCAGAGATTGCTGGGGAGAAGCCTCGTCTGGATGTTCCACTCGGCCCTGTGGAAAAGAAAAATGCTCTCGTCAACCTCCTGGACTCTACAGACATTCCAGATGAAGAAGTAGAAGAAGAAAAAGCCCCACCAGAGAGGGGTGATGTGCCTTACATCTACGAAGATGTTGATGAGAGTGAGTTTGAAGCAACAGCTGAACCAGAGGAAGAGGTGCCATTTATCACACACATGATTGAAACCATCCATGCCATTGATGAGGGAACTGGTGAGCTTGTCAGAGACTATTTCCCAACCCCTCCTGCTGAGGACTCTGCTGCTGAGCCCAGCGTTCCAGAAGAATACCCTGAGCCACCTTTTGGCAATTTAGTTCCTACTAATGGGTACCCTGTCTTACCCCCTGAGGATTTGGATATTACCTCCGTTCCTGAAATAGAAAGTATAGAAACTGATGCTCCAGCTGAACTCCCTCCTAACTTGATATCAGAGGAGAAGGCTGTTGTTGAGGAGGAGGCTGAGCATACTCTAACCCCTCAGATTCTGCTCACCACAGCCACTGAAGGAGAGCTGTCTGACCCTGGATCACCTGTAACGACTCTCTCAGCCATCACAGATCAGCCTACTACTGAAGCAATAGAGGACCTTGAAGTTGAGGAGAATCTTATTCCGATTGAAGAGGAAGAAGTTGAGGAACCAGAACCTGAGGAAGAGGTAGTTGAGCTGTCGGGACCTGAAGAAGAGGTAGTTGAGCTATCGGGACCTGAGGAAGGGGTAGTTGAGCTATCGGGACCTGAGGAAGGGGTAGTTGAGGTTTCGGAACCTGAGAAAGGGGTAGTTGAGGTCTCGGAACCTGAGGAAGAGGTAGTTGAGCTATCGGGACCTGAGGAAGAGGTAGTTGAGCTATCGGGACCTGAGGAAGGGGCAGTTGAGCTATCGGGACCTGCGGAAGGGGTAGTTGAGGTTTCGGAACCTGAGAAAGGGGTAGTTGAGGTCTCGGAACCTGAGGAAGAGGTAGTTGAGATATCGGGACCTGAGGAAGGTGTAGTTGAGGAACCAGAACCTGAGGAAGATGTTAATGAACCACCAGCAGAAGAAATTCAAATCTTCCAACCTCTGGAATCTGTAGAGGACACTCTCTTTGGAGAGGAAACTTATCCTGTTGAAGAGGACAATATTGTGCCAATAGAAGACCAGTCATCTGAGGAGGACATGGAGGAACTATTGCCTGAATACCCTGGATATGAGGACATCTACCCTGACGAAGTTGTTGATACTGTGGACCAATCAGGTGAGCAATGCAGGTTATTAAAGCTGTTCTAGCCCTGTAAAGGACTACAAAACGCAGAGACAATTAAACATTTAAAGTAATACATTTTGTTGATAGAGGTGTGCAGGTGCATTACAGCTAATTATTAGAGTTCGGCCCAGAGAGGAAATATATTAATGTTCTATATTTGGACTGAGTGCTGTGCTGCGTGATGATGAAAGAACAGTAATGTGGTGTTCATCATTTCGTACGCGGTCAATAAAAGGCTTTTGATAATTCATTTGTTACATTTTAATAATTTAGCAGACACTCTCCTCCAGAGCACTTAAAGTAGCGAGTGCATGCATTTTCATACTTAAGCATTGTTCCCCCGTGGGAATCCACCCCACAAACCTGGCATTGCAGTGCCATGCTCTACCAACTGAGCCACACGGGACTTACCAATTACCAATGGTTACACCGCTGAGGGATACTGTACTTTATCAAACAATGCAGATAGATTTTTTTTAATCAAATAAATGTGAAGAAATATTATTCACAGCAGGGCCCTGCAAAAGGTCTTGCCTGAAACTGTTTCATCCCTGCAGCCATATAGGTAATGAATCTGCATATTCAGTTGGAAGGCATTTGCAGTATGGGTAAAACTCACTTGTGATGGTTTGTGACTTATTGAAATATTATCTCCTGTCTCAAAGATCATTCACCAGAGGACAGTGAAGTGGAAGAGGCTGCATGGCCAGAGGACAGTGAAGTGGAAGAAGCTGCATTGCCAGAGGTCAGTGAAGTGGAAGAGGCTGCATTGCCAGAGGACAGTGAAGTGGAAGAGGCTGCATTGCCAGAGGTCAGTGAAGTGGAAGAGGCTGCATTGCCAGAGGACAGGGAAGTGGAAGAGGCTGCATTGCCAGAGGTCAGTGAAGTGGAAGAGGCTGCATTGCCAGAGGACAGTGAAGTGGAAGAGGCTGCATTGCCAGAGGTCAGTGAAGTGGAAGAGGCTGCATTGCCAGAGGTCAGTGAAGTAGAAGAGGCTGCATTGCCAGAGGTCAGTGAAGTGGAAGAGGCTGCATTGCCAGAGGTCAGTGAAGTGGAAGAGGCTGCATTGCCAGAGGACAGGGAAGTGGAAGAGGCTGCATTGCCAGAGGACAGTGAAGTGGAAGAGGCTGCATTGCCAGAGGACAGGGAAGTGGAAGAGGCTGCATTGCCAGAGGTCAGTGAAGTGGAAGAGGCTGCATTGCCAGAGGTCAGTGAAGTGGAAGAGGCTGCATTGCCAGAGGTCAGTGAAGTGGAAGAGGCTGCATTGCCAGAGGTCAGTGAAGTGGAAGAGGCTGCATTGCCAGAGGTCAGTGAAGTGGAAGAGGCTGCATTGCCAGAGGTCAGTGAAGTGGAAGAGGCTGCATTGCCAGAGGTCAGTGAAGTGGAAGAGGCTGCATTGCCAGAGGTCAGTGAAGTGGAAGAGGCTGCATTGCCAGAGGTCAGTGAAGTGGAAGAGGCTGCATTGCCAGAGGTCAGTGAAGTGGAAGAGGCTGCATTGCCAGAGGTCAGTGAAGTGGAAGAGGCTGCATGGCCAGAGGTCAGTGAAGTGGAAAAGGCTGCATGGCCAGAGGTCAGTGAAGTGGAAGAGGCTGCATTGCCAGAGGTCAGTGAAGTGGAAGAGGCTGCATTGCCAGAGGTCAGTGAAGTGGAAGAGGCTGCATTGCCAGAGGACAGGGAAGTGGAAGAGGCTGCATTGCCAGAGGTCAGTGAAGTGGAAGAGGCTGCATTGCCAGAGGACAGTGAAGTGGAAGAGGCTGCATTGCCAGAGGTCAGTGAAGTGGAAGAGGCTGCATTGCCAGAGGACAGGGAAGTGGAAGAGGCTGCATTACCAGAGGACAGTGAAGTGGAAGATGCTGCATTGCCAGAGGACAGTGAAGTGGAAGAGGCTGCATTGCCAGAGGTCAGTGAAGTGGAAGAGGCTGCATTGCCAGAGGTCAGTGAAGTGGAAGAGGCTGCATTGCCAGAGGTCAGTGAAGTGGAAGAGACTGCATTGTCAGAGGACAGTGAACTGGAATTGGCTCCATTGTCAGAGGTCAGTGAAGTGGAATTGGCTCCATTGCCAGGGTTCAGTGAAGTGGAATTGGCTCCATTGCCAGGCGACAGTGCAGTGGAGATAGCAGTGACAGCAGAACCCATCGAAGACTCTTCACCAACACCACCTGCAGAATCTGGCACTGTGCCTGAGGTAGATGAAACAGAGTCAGCTTCAGAGTTACAACCTACGGAGGAGGATGCCGAGGAGCCTGAGGTGGTTGTTATCGATGAAAAGGAGGCTGAAGAGGAGGTCATAGATGTCTCGGAACCTGAGGATGAGAGCGTGCAAGACCTTGCAGACAATTTTGACCAAATGGACCTGGTGAGCACAGAGGCCATTGACCTTCCAGATGCCAGTGGATACCCATTGGCTCCCGAGGAGCACCCCTTTGAGACCACAGCGTCTCCACCACTGAGATACCTGACCACGCCCTCCATGACCACGGCCAGTAAAGGAAGGGAGCTGGTAGTGTTCTTCAGTCTACGGGTCACCAACATGAGGTTCTCAGATGATCTCTTCAACAAGAGCTCTTCAGAATACAGATCCCTGGAGAACACCTTTGTGGAGCTGGTGAGTGAGAATGAAATATGTTCATAAAGAGATAAGTGACAGCATTTATTTGTTGCGCTACAGCAGGCTACTGAACCCAATGTCATAAGATTAAAACAGGATACTGCCAGCCCAAGCAAGGGAAGAAAGATAATAGGAAGTGGCCTTGGTCCTTATTACTAGGCAATGCTGTGTAAGCCCATATACATTGACTTATCACTGACAAATGATGTAGAAAGGAGGAACTGCTTTACACCGATTTACAGTCTGTATTTCACAAGACGGAAAAAAGTGTATTGTGTTGCCTATTTCAGAAGGACATTAGATGGAGGTGGTTATTACAACCTGGTTGATAACTAGCTAACATTTTCTTAAGGCATTTGCATCACAGTCTGTTTGTTATTTAAAGGTCCAAAGCAGACATTTTTATTTCAATATCAAATCATTTCTGGGTAACAATTAAGTACGTTACTGTGATTGTTTTCAATTAAAATGGTTGAAAAGAAACACACATAGCTTCACAACAATGAGCAATTTCTTAGTTTGGATCTCTCTTTCTTATTGGTCTATTAAACAATTCACCAGGCAGACCAAAACTCCACCCCACCAAAACAGGCAAATATTTCAGGCTGTCTTTTCAAACAGCTCTTACACTAAAAGGGCATTATCATAATTTTCAATATACAGTATTATTCCAACTTTATTGTGTGGAATTATATACAAAACACATGAACATCACATTTTTGACTGCACTGGGCCTTTAAGTGATTAGATTGAATCATTTAGATTCATGTACTGCACTCTAACTAATGGCTCTTAGCTTAATTAATGCTGAAAACTGCCTGACCTGCGCTGGAACAAAACTGACATACTGTAGCTTCAATTCAGCTGGTTTTAATGGACTATTTTTGAGTGACATCCTATTCAAAGCCCAGTGTTATGCATGATTCCTTTGTCTTCTGACTAAACTGACATGCCTGCTTCAACATTGACTTAAATTAGCAATAAGTCATAAGATGGTAGATTCAGCTTTCAGAATAACGTACACTGAAATGATACAGCTGATGGGTATGTTGTTTGTGACAGTATAGGCCTGGTTAACCTTTCTTCACCTTTCTACTGAGCTTGATGATTGGTTGTACTGTATCATCAACAGGTGATTTAGATTTACTTATGCACATAAGTAGATTCATTTGTCTCACATCCACGCTGAAACAAATGCAACGTTCCCCTCAGTGTACAGAGCGATGACTTAGTTTACAGCTAATAAGCTGAAGAAGATGAGGGATGTGCCATGTTGAGAACAGAACACTTTCACACTGCTCTAGTTCCTTTAGATGTGATAAGATGGGAGGGAGGGGGAGAGCGAGAGAATCTTATTTTAGACATTTTTTTGTTGTTGCTGTCACTATGTCATTGGCCCAATAGCCTCACCACTAAACGCATGCTGCTAACCCCTCAGACTCTCCACATGTGCAGAATCCAACGGAATAGCCTGTTTGGGCTCATATCAGGATTCAAAATGACACTAGTTGTAAATTGAAGGGCCAGGGACCAGACTCTCTATCCCTGTTTATTCCTGGTTCTAACATGCGTCCTTTGTCCTAATCTTGTCTACAATCTGATTGTGCCCACATTTTTAGACAGGTGTAGACAATTAAAAGACACATTGATCTGATCTTCCTGACCACCTCCGAAGGTAGTCAGGCACGCATTGACTCTGGATAGCTTACAAGTGTAGACGGATCTGGACAGTGAAACCATTTTAAATCATAATTAATCCACCCTCTAAAATCATTGACAGGTGGCACCATTGCCTTATGACGTCAATATGTGTCAAAATAAATCTTATTTTGAAAGAATATCTGTCAAATAACTTACATACAGTGAGGGATCAGGAAATCTAGTCACAATGAGAACACAGAGGATGGATAAGAGACACATTGTCATACCAAGTGTAGACGCATGCCTGGAAATGTGGGCACAATCAGAATGTGAACAAGATCAGGACACAGGACATATTAGAACCAGGTACAGTGGGTATAGAAGGTCACCAACCCCTTTCAAAATGTTCACCTTCTGTTTCCTTACAGCCTGAAATGAAAACACAAAATCAGACTTTTTCCAGCTTATTTACACACAGTAACCCGCAATATCCCAGTGAATATAACTTTTTGTTTAAAACTCAAATGTATTAAAATGAAAACAGTCAAATACACTATTTGGATAAGTGAACACCCCGACGAGTTAATACTTGGCAAAACCATCTTTCGCTTGAATTACAGCCATGAGTCTCTTTGAATACTTCTCTACTCATTTTGCACACCTAGTGTCACGTTCTGACCATAGTTCCTTTTTTATGTCTTTACTTTAGTTGGTCACGGCGTGAGTTAGGGTGGGCATTCTATGTTGTTTTTCTATGTTTTGTTCTGTTGTTATATTTCTATGTGTTCGGCCTAGTATGGTTCTTAATCAGAGGCAGGTGTCAGTCGTTGTCTCTGATTGGGAGCCATATTTAGGTAGCCTGTTTTCTATTGTGTTTTGTGGGTGGTTGTATCCTGTCTTAGTGTTTTCACCATACGGGACTGTTTTAGTTGTCTGTTTGTACTTTTATTAAATATATTTATTAAATATATCATTATGGACACTTACCACGCTGCACATTGGTCTGATCCTTGCTACTCCTCTTCTGAAGAAGAGGACTTCTGTTACACCTAGACTGGAATATTTGCCCGTTCTTCCTTGCAGAATTGTTCAAGCTCAGTCAAATTGTATGGTGACCGCTCATGGACTGCACTCTTCAAGATTCTCGATGGGATTTAGGTTGGGGCTCTGACTAGGCCACTCAAGGACATTCACCTTCTTGTCCTTCAGCTGCTGTACGGTTGCTTTGGCGGTGTGCTTTGGGTCATTGTTATGTTGAAACTTGAACCGTCTTCCCATTTTCAACTTCCTGGCAGAGGGCTGCAGGTTCTCCTCAAGAATCTGTCGGTATTTTGCACTGTCCATTTTCCCTTCTATCCTGACAAGTGGTCCAGTCCCTGCTGAAGAGAACCACCCCCACAACAGGATGCTGCCACTGCTGTGCTTTATTGTAGGCATGGTGTTCTTTAGGTGGAAAGATGTATTGGGTTTTTTGCCAAATATATTTTTTGCGTTCAAGCCAAAACAATATATTTTTGTCTCATCTGACCACAGTACCTTTTGCTACTTGGCTTAGGAACTACAATGTGCTATTTGGCAAAGCTCATATGAGACTTCATGTGACTTTTTTTGAGGAGTTTTTTTTCTTGCCACTCGTTTTTTCTTTATCTCATAGATCTTTTGAAAGTACATTTCCACCTATAGTGGATTATTT
Organism: Oncorhynchus clarkii lewisi; assembly: GCF_045791955.1. Lineage (NCBI taxonomy): Eukaryota > Metazoa > Chordata > Actinopteri > Salmoniformes > Salmonidae > Oncorhynchus > Oncorhynchus clarkii. The sequence continues at coordinate 17,231,562 of NC_092154.1, read as the reverse complement.
GCTTTGAATTGCACTACTAAGCAGTGGAGTCCTCAATGAACAACTGTTGTTGTTCTGAACTAATCAAAGTCACAACAATTGATCACAGATGAAAGCTAATTAACTTGATTAGTGGTCTGGTTGGTTATACCTCAGCATGTTTGCAATTGCAATTCTAACTGGGGGGGGGGGGGGTCACTTACCCAAATATGGTGTTTTACGTTTAAAGTTGTTTTTTTCACAATTTTTTTTCACTTGGATATTGTGTGTAAATCAAATTTGATGGGTTTTTCCATTTCAGGCTGTAAGGCAACAAAATGTGAACATCTTGAAAGGGGGTGGTGACTTTCTATACCCACTGGACAAATGAAGCTTCTGAGAAGTTAATGGATTTGAAATGCCAGCTCATTGTGAATAATGATAAAGGAGAGTGCAGGCATAGATACATACATATATGTAGTCTCCTTGGCACAGAGTGACCCTTAATATGGTACTTGCTATTCTATTTGAGCTACAATACAAATCGGTGTTCTACTTTACTGGAGCAATAGGCCTCCACAGTGGCGGTGTCATAATACCCATAAAACGGGTGGTCCCACAGGGGATTTAAGAAAGACTTCAAATAAGGGCTGTGTTTTGTGAAGGCTTACTCTGGCATGATGTTTTGATAACCATGTAAAGGTGACTTTTATCAATATATTAGACTATTTACTCTGATTTCAAAAATGCTAATTAGCATCAAGGTAGACATCATGCAAAACTGCAAATCCCTATCAGCTCCTGCACATCATCTATAGCTGACACCTTTGCAAAACAGGTATTGTGTCATTGTCGAAAAACAGTGAAGACATCAAAACTATGATGAAACTGGCTCTCATGAGGATCACCACAGGAAAGGAAGGACCGGAGTTACTTCTTCTGCAGAGGATAAGTTCATTCGAGTTACCAGCCTTAGAAATTGCAGTCCAAGTAAATGCTTCACAGAGTACAATTAACAGACACATCTCAACATTAACTGTTCAAAGTTGACTGTGTGAATCAGGCCTTACTGCAAAGAAACCACTACTAAAGGACACCAATAAGAAGAGACTTGCTTGGTCCAAGAAAGATGAGCAATGGACATTAGACCGGTGGAACTCTGTCCTTTGGTCTGATGAGTCCAAATGTGGCATTTTTGGTTCCAACCTCCGTGTCTTTGAAAGACACAGAGTAGGTGAACGGATGATCTCTGCATGTGTGTTTCCCCCCATGAAGCATGAAGGAGGAGGTGTGATGGTGTGGGGGTGCTTTGCTGATTACACTGTCTGTGATTTATTTAGAATTCCAGGCACACTTAACCAGCATGGCTACCACAGCATTCTGCAGCGATACGCCATGCCATCTGGTTTGAGCTTAGCTGTCATTCGTTTTTTGTCAGGACAAATTACCCAACACACCTCCAGTCTGTAAGGGCAATTTGACCAAGAAGGAGAGTGATGGAGTGCTGCATCAGATGACCTGGCCTCCACAATCACCCAACCTCAACCCAATTGAGATGGTTTGTGATGAGTTGGACCGCAGTGAGAAGGAAAAGCAGCCAACAAGTGCTCAGCATGTGTGGGAACTCCTTCAAGACTGTTGGAAAAGCATTCCAGGTGAAGCTGGTTGAGAGAATGCCAAGAGTATGCAAATCTGTCAAGGCAAAGGGTGGGTGCTTTGAAGAATCTCAAATATAAAATATATTTTGATTTGTTTAACACCTTTTTTTTTGGATACTACATGATTCCATATGTGTTATTTCGTAGTTCTGATGTCTTCACTATTATTCTACAATGTAAAATATTAAGAAAAACCCTTGAATGAGTAGGTACTATAAGTGTTCAGACTCTTTGCTCGGATACTCAAAATTGAGCTCAGATGCATCCTCTTCCCTTTGATCATCCTTGATATGTTTCTACAACTTGATTGGAGTTCACCTGTGGTAAATTCAATTGCTTCGACGTGATTTGTAAAGGCACACACCTGTCAATGTAAGGTCCCACAATTGACAGTGCATATCAGCGCAAAAACGAAGCCATGAGATTGAAGGAATTGTCCGTAGACAGGATTGTGTCGAGGCACAGGTCTGGGGAAGGATACCAAAACATTTCTGCAGCATTGAAGGTCCCCAAGAACACAGTGGCCTCCATCATTATTAAAAAATCAAGTTTGGGCTCACCAAGACTCTTCCTAGAGCTGGCCTCCTAGACAAACTGAGCAATCGGGGGGGAAGGGCCTTGGTCAGGGAGGTGACCAAGAACCCAATGTTCACCTTGACAGAGCTTCACAGTTCCTCTGTGGAGATTGGAGAACCTTCCAGAAGGACAAGCATCTCTGCAGCCCTCCACCAATCAGGCTTGTATGGTAGAGTGGCCAGACGGAAGCCACTTTTCAGTAAAAGGTACATGCGAGCCTGCTTGAAATTTGTCAAAAGGCACCTAAAGGACTCTGACCATAAGAAACAAAATTCTCTGGTCCGATGAAACCAAGATTGAACTCTTTGGCCTGATTGCCAAGCGTCACCTCTGGAGAAAACCTGGCACCATCCCTACGGTGAACCATGGTGGTAGCAGCATCATGCTGTGGGGATGTTTTTCAGCAGCAGGGACTGGGAGACTAGTTAGGATTAAGGGAAAGATGAACAGAGCAAAGTACAGAGAGATCCTTGATGAAAACCTGCTCCAGAGCACTCAAGACCTCTGACTGGGATGAAGGTTCACCTTCCAACAGGACAACGACCCTAAGCGCACAGCCAAGACAATGCAAGAGTAGGTTTGGGACAAGTTTCTGAATGTCCTTGAGTGGCCCGGCCAGAGCCCAGACTTGAACCCAATCTAACATCTCTGGAGAGACACTCCCCTATCCAACCTGACAGCGCTTGAGAGGATCTGCAGAGAAGAATGGGAGAAACTCCCCAAATACAGGTGTGCCAAGCTTGTAGTGTCATACCCAAGAATATATGAGGCTGTAATCGCAGCCAAAATGTGCTTCAACAAGGTACTGAGTAAAGGGTCTGAATAGTTATGTCAATGTGATACTTCAGTTGTTGTTTTTATATAAATGTGCAAAAAGGTCTAAAAACCTGTTTTTCCCTTGTCATTATGGGGTATTGTGTGTCGATTGCTGAGAAAAAACAATTTAATCAATTTTAGAATGATGTGGAAAAAGTCAAGGGGTCTGAATACTTTCCAAAAGTCACCTTGTCCTAGAGAGATTTACAGGGTTACCAAAACTTCCCACCAAGGTAAGCCTACACAAAACACAGCCCTTATTTGAAGTGTTTCTAAAATCCCATATGGGAAAAATGAATGGTGGAAAAAAATATTCAAACCATTTCCCTGTTTGACCACTAGGTTTTATGGGTATTATGACTCATACTGTGGTACTATATACGGCCAATTATGTTCAGCCCTCAGGGCCACAGAGAAACAAGGTAGTTAGATGTTGTTTTTCAATTTGATTCAGATTCCCAGCTATGCACGTATGTACAGTAGGCAAACTTTGAAGGGTTTCCATGCTTGAGGATATGTACTTCTAAAGATTTGGACTTACAATCTGTGCATACTTAACATGTAAATGCAGATATCCTCAGTCGCTTCCTAAAGAGCAACAACTGTTCAATGTGCTGCCTGCCAGTAACGGTTCTAAATGTATTCAATATTTCCAATTGAAAGAAATAACTCGAGGCAAAGTCTGTTTCCTCCTGACTTCTGTCATCTATGGCATATTCAGGATCTGAGCAATTACCTATTTTTTAAAGCTAGAATCTTTTCTTACATACTTTTTTTTGACTTAGAAATGTGTAATGTGTAATATAGAAATGTGTAATATATACACACAGTGGGGGGGAAAAAGTATTTAGTCAGCCACCAATTGTGCAAGTTCTCCCACTTAAAAAGATGAGAGAGGCCTGTAATTTTCATCATAGGTACACTTCAACTATGACAGACAAAATGAGAAAAAAAATCAGGAAAATCACATTGTAAGATTTTTTATGAATTTATTTGCAAATTATGGTGGAAAATAAGTATTTGGTCACCTACAAACAAGCAAGATTTCTGGCTCTCACAGACCTGTAGCTTCTTCTTTAAGAGGCTCCTCTGTCCTCCACTCGTTACCTGTATTAATATCACCTGTTTGAACTTGTTATCAGTATAAAAGACACCTGTCCACAACCTCAAACAGTCACACTCCAAACTCCACTATGGCCAAGACCAAAGAGCTGTCAAAGGACATCAAAAACAAAATTGTAGACTGCACCAGGCTGGGAAGACTGAATCTGCAATAGGTAAGCAGCTTGGTTTGAAGAAATCAACTGTGGGAGCAATTATTAGGAAATGGAAGACATACAAGACCACTGATAATCTCCCTCGATCTGGAGCTCCACACAAGATCTCACCCCGTGGGGTCAAAATGATCACAAGAACGATGAGCAAAAATCCCAGAACCACACGGGGGGACCTAGTGAATGACCTGCAGAGAGCTGGGACCAAAGTAACAAAGCCTACCATCAGTAACACACTACGCCGCCAAATCCTGCAGTGCCAGACGTGTCCCCCTGCTTAAGCCAGTACATGTTCATGCCCGTCTGAAGTTTGCTAGAGAGTATTTGGATGATCCAGAAGAAGATTGGGAGAATGTCATATGGTCAGATGAAACCAAAATATAACTTTTTGGTAAAAACTCAACTCGTCGTGTATGGAGGACAAAGAATGCTGAGTTGCATCCAAAGAACACCATACCTACTGTGAAGCATGGGGGTGGAAACATCATGCTTTGGGGCTGTTTTTCTGCAAAGGGACCAGGACGACTGATCCGTGTAAAGGAAAGAATGAATGGGGCCATGTATCGTGAGTTTTGAGTGAAAACCTCCTTCCATCAGCAAGGGCATTGAAGATGAAATGTGGCTGGGTCTTTCAGCATGAGAATGATCCCAAACACACCGCCCGGGCAACGAAGGAGTGGCTTCGTAAGAAGCATTTCAAGGTCCTGGAGTGGCCTAGCCAGTCTCCAGATCTCAACCCCATAGAAAATCTTTGGAGGGAGTTGAAAGTCTGTGTTGCCCAGCAACAGCCCCAAAACATCACTGCTCTAGAGGAGATCTGCATGGACGAATGGGCCAAAATACCAGCAACAGTGTGTGAAAACCTTGTGAAGACTTACAGAAAACGTTTGACCTCTGTCATTGCCAACAAAGGGTATATAACAAAGTATTGAGATACACTTTTGTTATTGACCAAATACATATTTTCCACCATAATTTGCAAATTAATTAATTAAAAATCCTACAATGTGATTTTCTGGATTTTTTTATTTATTTTGTCTGTCATAGTTGAAGTGTACCTATGATGAAAATTACAGGCCTCTCTCATCTTTTTAAGTGGGAGAACTTGCACAATTGTTGGCTGACTAAATATTTTTTTTGCCCCACTGTATATACATACCCATTGATTCTTGAATATAAACTTATAAATGCCTGATCAGCTTAGTTTACCCCATCAGAACCCCAAATATATGCTTGTTTTACTCTGTTTGAAACAATGTACATATAAACAGACTTAATGGCCTAAAATATGGTTAAAACAATAATTCTGATATCATGGATGGTCAGTCCTTGCATCCATAGCTCTGTCTAGGAATTTGAGAGTGGTTACATTTCTTCAGGCCCATCCCTCAGCTTTTTACCAAAACAGAGGTGGGGTGCCCCTTTTGTTATTGTTTCAAAGACTCTATAAGGGTTTCTTCAACTCAGCGGAAAGGTACTGGCTGAGACCTGGTAATATTATATTAGCACTTTCATTCATCACTTTGAATAAATGGGACCCCGCCACACCAGATGCAAGTGGAGGATTTGAGTGTCAGGGCAATGTCACTCTACAATAGTGTATAAAAGCCTCTGGTTTAGTGGGTAGAACTCTTTCAACTACTGCACGGTAATTACAGACAGTGGTTAAATGTCATTGTTATTAGAAAGTCATCTAAATAAAGTGAAAGTGAATCATCTCTCACCATGCTTAAGATGACAAAGTAAAACACATTGGAAACAGAAAGATTTTTAAAATCAATTGTTTCTGAATTTCCTCTTTACTTCAGTTTGCTCCTCCATTCATGCACCTTGGCTGGAGAGCAAGTTAGTGGCAGTGTTCCCTTTGGATTGTAATGGATTAGTCTGAACACTTGATAGTCACTTTTCTCTCTCCCCTGTCCAGCTGCTGCCTTACCTGCAGTCCAATCTAACGGGATTCAAGAAGCTGGAGGTTCTCAACTTCAGGAACGGCAGCGTTGTGGTCAACAGCAAGATGAAGTTCTCCAAGTCAGTTCCATACAACGTGACCCAGGCCGTCCACTGTGTCCTAGAAGACTTCTGCAATGCTGCTGCCATAAGCCTCAACATTGAGATTGACAGTCACTCTCTGGACATAGAGCCGGGTATGAGATGAGATCCTGGCTTTGTCCCAAATGGCACCCTAGTCCCTATATAGTGCACTATTTTTGACCAGAACCCTATGTGGTCATTTTTAAAGGTGACATTTACAGAATATGAAATACATAACGTATACAGTAGTAAGTTGAATCAAAACATGGAGAATACTACAGCAATAAAGAATAAAACACTAATGTAGACTATAAGTTGGTAGAGAGCAGGGGCGTCATGCACCCCGAAAATATAAGGGGGCACAAATCATGTGAGGGTGGCTGGGGGGCAAGCGGCTGTCTGTCTGGAAACCACTTTTTCCTGCAATCTAGAGCCATAATCATTATGCTTAATTCTATGTCAAATATATATATTTTTTCTGCATATCTAAAAATGTGCTTGAGCTGTCTGTATCCTCCTAACTGGTGTTAATTTATATTTTTAAGAAACAAAATATGCTTCTCTGCATCTCTGCTAAAATCTGGGTAAAACATTGAAAGGAATGTGAGTTTTACTCAGTACATTTAGTAATTGCTTGCTTTTCTACAGTCTACCAACCTTGCCAGAATGCATGCCAGCTAAGATAGTTATATTAGCTAGCTACTCTAACTTGATTGATAGCCTGAAATGTATTGGTACAGTAGCTAGTTATGAGGTTGGTAACCTATCACACCTCCAAGACGACCACTGCCTTGATAAAGAAGCTGGCCAAGCATGTCTCCAGACCTAAACCCTATTGAGCATCTGTGGGGCATCCTCAAAGGGAAGGTGGAGGAGTGCAAGGTCTCTAACATCCACCAGCTCCGTGATGTTGTCATGGAGGAGTGGAAGAGGACTCCAGTGGCAACCTGTGAAGCTCTGGTGAACTTCATGCCCAAAAGGGTTAAGGCAGTGCTGGAAAATGATGGTGGCCACACAAAATATTGACACTTTGGGCCCAATTTGGACATTTTCACTTAGGGGTGTACTCACTTTTGTTGCCAGCGGTTTAGACATTAATGGCTGTGTGTTGAGTTATTTTGAGGGGACAGCAAATGTACACTGTTATACAAGCTGTACACTCACTACTTTACATTGTAGCAAAGTGTCATTTCTTCAGCGTTGTCATATGAAAAGATATACTCAAATATTTGCAAAAATGTGAGGGGTGTACTCACTTTTGTGATATATATATATATATATATATGAGTATATCACACAGGACAGATCTGAGAGGGCACATGCCCCTGTGCCCCCTATGGGTGTAAAATCCATCTAATGTTATGGTTTGTCTGGGCCATCAATATTCGACTTTTCACTAGCTAATGTGCTAAACCTTAAAATGAAATGCAGAGAAGAAGCCGAGGAGGACCTACCTCATTAAAATCAATCGAATCAATCGAAAGAAAGAGGTTCGTTAAAAAGGGGGAGAAGACAGCTTCACAGCTACTTTGATATTTAATGTATAATGATCTTACCATTTCCCCGTTCTTCATTATTTTTTAACAGCTGATCAAGCAGATCCCTGTAAGTTCTTGGCGTGCAACGACTTCTCTCGCTGTGTGGTGAACCGCTGGTCTCGGGAGGCCGAGTGTCTGTGTGATCCGGGCTACATTACGTTGGACGGTTTGCCCTGTCAGAGTATCTGTGTCCTGCAGCCTGACTACTGCCAAAACGGGGGTCAGTGTGAGATAGTGCCTGGGCATGGAGCCACTTGCAGGTACCTTAGCGTAAACAAATCCAAATAAAGTAAACATTGTGCCATGATTCTGTATATTCAGATTTCTATTAAGCCATTCATTGTTACTACGATGTATGAATTATAATATCCATTGCCATCACTTGTTTCTCTCACCTGTTAGAGTTCTCTTGTTGATGTTGTCTACTTAAAGTGTTGAGAAGAAAACAACACAACATGACATTCTAATGCCACATGCAACACACGTGCACAAACACACACTTTCATGAACTGTAGTGTTCATAATGTGCTCTAACCCAGTGTCTTTGACCTCTTTAGATGTCCTGTAGGTAATGTCTGGCACTTTAACGGGGAGCGCTGCACTGAGCTGGTGGCCGTGCCAGTAGACCCCCTCCTTTTCATAAGCTGCTTTGTGGGCTTCCTGTCCTTTGTTTATGCCGTGATAGCTCTCATGATATTCATGTACACACAATGTAGACGGACCAGAGAGACAGTGACTTTGGCGTAAGCAAAAGTCTTTTCTTCACTGTGTTGATTTGTACGGTACATGTATTTAGCTGTACTATATGTATTCTTCTTTCAACACTTACTATATACATTCTAGTAAGAGATAACGTCCCCATTTTGCTTTTAGAGCTGAGAGCTGCACTGGTACTGTATAATTAATACTAGTGGACTTGAGGTTTTCGGAACAGAATGACTTTCTCTCGATGTTATAAGCTCCCAGCTTGCAGTCACAGACTTTCAAACAGTGTTGTGCTGACTCTCTGGAACCTAGAGAGAAAATGTCTCCATAATGTCATTTTTCGCTTAACATAATTTTGATTATACCCAATTTAACATACTCCTCTCAGCTACAGAGGTAAAAGGGACATCTTTAGAAATCATCACCACTTAAATCTTGGTTCTTATTAAAAAAAACATCTTCAAAGGTAATCATTATGCCTTTTATATGCGTAAAGATGCATTTCTGTATGGGCCAACTAAATATGTTTCGCTTCAGTAAAGACCATATGACAAGAATCTGAAACTTCCAAATCACTAACTTCACTAACTATACATACACTATGCACATACTATACTAACTACACTAACACTTAACTAATCCCACTACAGCAGTGGTATTCATAGTCGGGGTCGCGGAGGAGCTGCATTGGGGTCGTCAAAATTACTATACATATATTTTTAGGAACAAAAATTAAGAGAACAGATTATTGTATTAAAAAAAGAGATAAATATTGAGTAAAAAAAAGTAGTCATTTTGATAGATGAAAATGCAATGAATTGAAGGTTATTTGTTATTTAAGGTTGTGTCATTAGATTTTGGGTTGGGCGGGGTCGCGAGAAATTCTTGGGGAAAAAAACGGGGTCCCCGCTGAAAATATTTGAATACCACTGCCCTCCAGTATATGTAAATACTCCAACAAAGTGTTCAAGCAAAGGTTAAAGTGTCAGTGGCTTTAAGTCCCTCTCTGATCCGGTTAGTTCCATGTGTAATTATGCGAGCATTGGGGGGCTTCACCCCACCAGGAACCAGTCAACACACCCACACAGACCTGGATTTGCCATCTCCTATTAACACAGTGTGCGCATCCCAAATGGCATCCTATTCCCTATGTAGTGCATTATAATTGACCAGGGCCCGTAGGGCAGGGACAAAATAGTGCCCTGCTGTGTATATAGGGAATAGGGTGCCATTTGGGACACAAACAGACCCTAACACAGTAATCCAGCCCCTAGATCAGACAGCATCACAAACAATCAGAAATAACAACCGTCTATGAAAATCTAAAGGTTAATACATTATCTAGCTTTCTCAGTCTATGAAAACTCAAAGGTTAATACCATACAGGGTGCTGCTGACATTATCTAGCTTTCAGTAATCTTTTTGTAAATAGTTTAAGATTTCTCAGGTCAATTTTTGTCTCATGGAAATCTATTCCAGTAAACAATGTAGGTCTACAATCGCGTAAGATTCTAAAATAGTTAAAATATCCGACTATTAGATAGTTAATGTCAGTCCATTGGTCTGTGAGCAAAGTGGAGGAACAGTAGTTTTGGAGAATGCATCTGCACCATAGTGAACTCAGTGTCCTTCCATTGTGACAATCTCACAGGTCTATACAGTGACCTAACGACTGTCTTCTTTACAGAAAAACCTCTTGTCGTGCCTCACCCCATGTGATTTTTGCCCCTTGGGATAATATATAGTTGCAATTGTTTTCTTGTTCGCTCATTTGTTTGTTATTTTTGTCTCAATAACCTTTTTCATGTTTTTTTGTTGGTAGATACCCAGACAAGTATACAAGTCTTCCCGGCATGACAAGTTAATAAAACAGAGGGTTGAATGACATCAACACTATGTACTGGGGTAAGGACTTGTTTAATTATTTGCTTTTTAAAATCTTTATTTGACCTTCATTTCGGACCCTGTCATGCCACATTATCAAAACAAGTAAGCAAATCAAACCATGACATCATATAATTATCATTCAAATAAATTGGTCCATGATCTTTCCACTAGTTTACGGGTGGCACTCAAATTGGTTTAGTCGAGTGTATTTCCACAAGACTGTAAGCCACAGACCGACACACCTCACACAGACAAACCAAAGCTCCCAAAGGGAACGCTTAGTCCATGTTATTCACCTCTTAATGGAGGAGAGACGAATTGGCAAGCCTGTGGTTGCTTTCCAAATGCAGGCTTTGAAATTAGTCTAGCCTTCTTTGACCCTCTTTCCAGGTCAGTTGTTGAGGAACTGGGTCAAATGTAATTAATTAAAGGTTCAATTTAAACAAACAGAATCTAACATGGCTGACTTTCATTCCAAAGATCATAAAATATAAAGTATCAGACTTGGGTTTCTACACTATGCCAGTTTAATGAATGCTTGACAAAGTGGAACTACCTTAGCCTGCATACACTGTACACTCCCTTTGGCAAATACGAACAAAGGGAACACTGGCATCTGTGTTTCTTCTCTGTTTTAGACATGGCGACTGCAGAAGACAGCGTTTGGATCACTGCAGAAGACAGCGTTTGGATCACTGCAGAAGACAGCGTTTGGATCACTGTAGAAGACAGTGTTTGGATCACTGCAGAAGCAACACAGTACCGTTTATAAAGGATATTTAATAGCTGATGCAGTTAACAGACTGTTGTGACTGCAGAAAGACACTGATCTGCGGTCTTCTGATTGACAGGCAGACACAACCCCTTCATCTCAGCTTTCCAAAGCCTGTGTTTCACCTGAAAGGATACACCCCAAACTGTGGGCGACAAACAGATGTGATCATTTCGCTGCATTTATCAAGTTGCAAAGGCACCCCAGGACAGCAAACTGCTTTTATACATAATGTGCTGACAATGTAGTAGCACTTTAAAACAAAATTTGTTTTAAATGCCAGAAGAAAAGTGATGTTTTCCTCATGAGGTATGTATGTTGCAATGGAGTATAGTTAATATCACATACTGTACACCTGTATCATATTGTCTGTCTCTGTATTGGTGTAATATTGATAATTGTATAAAGTCCATCTCTGTTTCCTCACTGTCTTCAATAGGGCTTTTTTAACCGTGTGTATTTTTGCTGCTGTACCATTACCATGTTGAGGAATAGAGTGATGTCAAACACGAGGGCCAAAAGCAGTTGAGTGAAGCATGAAATGTGTTTATTTCAGTTAGAGATCAGCATTGGAAAAGGCAGTATCTGAGGAATGATTGCTATGCGTGTTGTGAGATACAGAGCATATGGAAGCCAGTCAGTCATTTGTTGTACATTACAAGCGATATTCAAGGAGACCCCACACTACAGTAGTAAACTCTGCTATTTGTCAGAAATACATACTTCGGGCTAAACTGAAGACATGTTTTAGACACGAGCATGAGTGGATAGATTTCAAACAACCACGACGTCGCCTTTCGCTTGTGCAGAGCATCCAAGGGAATGAGAAGAAACTCAAGACTAACAGCCTTACCTGAAGAGAGTAGTTCTAGTCTCACAAGATTGTCATGTACTGTGTGTTTGAGACAGTCTGTCCTCCTTGTAGTGTTGCGTGTGTAAATTATTGCTTCATCATTTGTTTATTTTAAGAAACATGAGTCATGTGACCAAACCCTTTATAGCAGGGGTGTTAAACTCATTCCATGGAGGGCTGAGTGTCTGCAGGTTTTTGTTTTTTCCTTTCAATTAAGACCTACAGTAGACAACTAGGTGAAGGGAGGTCCTTACTAATTAGTGACCTTAATTCATTAATCAAATACGAGGGTGGAGCAAAAACCCGCAGACACATGGCCCTCTGTTGAATGAGTTTGACACATGCTTTAGAGTATCTTAGAGTAGAAATATTTATTTAGAAAATAAATGTGTACATTCCTGTGTAGAAACATTAGACTCTCTATCATACACGTCGAACATTCTGTATGTATGTGTCTATTGGAATATCTAGCAGAGAGAAGAATAGCTGACTATATTGTATATGAGCTTGAATGAAGTTGGGGTCAAGAAGACATCAACACGATTTCACTATTCAGTTTTTGTCCCATACACACATTTGGTCCACCATCGTAGAGTATCTCAAGATTTGTATTATTCACTTCTCATAATTAAGTTTGATTCATTCATTATTTTTCTTTTTGTTTCAATATTTGGAATAGGCATTGTTTCATGTGGAGAACATGAAACAATTTCAACCATGTGGCTTTAGTAATGAATGGTTGGGGAATGTGAAAAGGAAATATTTCTTTACCTTTCATTAGCAAACCTAAATCACACATATGAAGAATAAAACAAACCGCTCCTAACCAAACAGTAAGGACTGAAGGAACAAATCAACAAACCCATATTACATTCAGTCTGAAAGCCAGAGGTAAAAACGTATTACAGTATTATCAAATATTATAATTAGAAATGAATGTGAATTTATGTGCAGTTACTAAAAAATATCCTTAGAGAAGAACCGCTCAAGTATAACTGCCTCACATGAGAAAACAGAGTTGCAACCTAGCCCATTTCTACCCCAACCTAGCCCATTTCTACCCCTCTCTTGTGCAAGTATTGTCCTATAATTACTACATGAAAATAAACAGCAAGTATCGGTTTGAGTGAAATGATCAACAAGCTGTTAAGACTGCAGAGACAAAATGTTGACTTCATTTTAAATCACAAAGACATAATATTAAACATCAACAATTTAATACTCAAAACTTATTTGGAGGCAGCTTTGAAACACTTCCTACTTTCAGCAAATTACCCTGTTAAAGTAGTTTTAATAAGGCCTCGTAGTTAAAGTAGTTTTAATAAGGCCTTGTAGTTAAAGTAGTTTTAATAAGGCCTCGTAGTTAAAGTAGTTTTAATAAGGCCTCGTAGTTAAAGTAGTTTTAATAAGGCCTCGTAGTTAAAGTAGCAGGAATATTAAAAGGAAAACATCCATATTTGCTCGAGAAACAAAACTAGATGTAATAATTAGTCACTGTCCGATTCCTCTACATAGGTTCACTGCAAATTCCCCCGTACCCACCAAGAAATAATACATCAAGACAATTGAAAGCAGCCAAGACCAACAACATGAACAAAAGAAAAAAGACAATTAAGAAAAAGTGGTTAATTTATGACTTGCCCCCAGTCAAAACATGGTACAGTAGGCTTGAATACCCACTGTGTTAGGTACAGTAGGCTTGAATACCCACTGTGTTAGGTACAGTAGCTTAGTGCATTCTTCCCTTTGCTGTAGTGAGAGAAAGGCCCGTGGTTTAAGACAGGGGGCTTTAGCTCCAGGGTGAAGTTTCCCAGAGTACAGATTTAGGATCAGCTTCCCGTCCCCCAATCCTAACCTTAACCTTTAGGTGGGGAAAATGCTAAACTGACCCACGATCAGCGACTAGGGGCAAATTCACCCAACACCCTTTACTTGAGAAGGGTCTTCAGCATGGCTGTGGCGTAGGTGGGGCGGGCCTGTTTTTTCTCAATGGCTCTCCGGAGGTACTGGATGCCCCCGCAGCGCTCCCAGATCTCCTCAAACTGCCGGGGCAGGATCTCAGCTCCCCTCTTCCTTGTCAAGCCTGTCTCCTCCAGGCTCAGCTCACACATCTCCATGTCATCTTTCCCTAGAGACACAGACCGCAAAAAAATAGAGCATCGTGCCTGTGAGGCAGTAAGACTATAAATCGTACAGATAAATGAGCGTGCACACGCACACACGAGAGAGAGAAGATCGCCTATACTATGAGTTCTGTTTCACTGACTGACCTGCCACCAGCAGGATGGGCTGCTTGTCCGGGTGCAGCTCCATCTGCCTTGCGATCCAGGGCCCATCAAAGTGCGCGTACCACCAGCCCTTCTTTTTGTTCTGTGGGTCCTTGTACTGGTCCCCGGGCCGGATGAAGGGAATGCGGAAGTAGCGCTGCTGCCTGTTCATGGCCACCTCATGTTGCCTGGCTGGGATGGGCGGGGCTGAGTTCGCCTGGGCTGTTGGGGGAGGGGCTAGTTAGACTAATGACGCTTGTTGATTGGAATGGGAAGGAACAATAGCCTAACCAATAGGGGTGGGGTAGAAACAGGAACCAATATGAATGGTAACAGAAACCAATAGACTGGGAAGTAACAGGAACCAATAGGGATGCAGGGAGTGTGATGTTGCTCGAGCTAGGGAGGAGGGGTCAGCACTAGCAGTAGATCACAGAGCTACTGATCAAAGGGGGAGTAAATCAGAGCGACAAGCAGCATGTCAGGTGTTTGTTAAAGAGTTTGAATGCTCATATCAAAACATAAAGAGCATAGATTTGAATATTCTCTACAAAGTGGAGCGTAAATAAATGAGGGATAGTGATTGAAGGGGGTGGATGGGTGGGAGGCTCTATGGATAAAAGGACCAGAGAAAGACAGTGGTAGAGTAGCCCGCAACATATCCCAGATCCACTGTCACCAAACGAAATGGATCTCTCACTCCAACTTAGTAAAAGTAGAAGTACAACATTTTGTGACTGACTGTGAAGACGCTAACACGTCAGCACCCCAACCCCATGTAGGTATTATATTACCTAGAGACAAGGAACAGCAATGGCCGCCCACCCATTCCCAACACCTTTCAGAGTCCCTCCCTCGTTTTTGTTCAGAGAGAAAGCTGAAACCGAGAGTGACCGATATAATTTCTTTGTGGCATTTGTTCCAGTGACATACTTTATATACACTGCTCAAAAAAATAAAGGGAACACTAAAATAACACATCCTAGATCTGAATGAATGAAATATTATTATTAAATACTTTTTTCTTTACATAGTTGAATGTGCTGACAACAAAATCACACAAAAATTATCAATGGAAATCAAATTTATCAACCCATGGAGGTCTGGATTTGGAGTCACACTCAAAATGAAAGTGGAAAACCACACTACAGGCTGATCCAACTTTGATGTAATGTCCTTAAAACAAGTCAAAATGAGGCTCAGTAGTGTGTGTGGCCTCCACGTGCCTGTATGACCTCCCTACAACGCCTGGGTATGCTCCTGATGAGGTGGCGGATGGTCTCCTGAGGGATCTCCTCCCAGACCTGGACTAAAGCATCTGGCAACTCCTGGACAGTCTGTGGTGCAACGTGCCGTTGGTGGATGGAGCGAGACATGATGTCCCAGATGTGCTCAATTGGATTCAGGTCTGGGGAACGGGCGGGCCAGTCCATAGCATCAATGCCTTCCTCTTGCAGGAACTGCTGACACACTCCAGCCACATGAGGTCTAGCATTGTCTTGTATTAGGAGGAACCCAGGGCCAACCACACCAGCATATGGTCTCACAAGGGGTCTGAGGATCTCATCTTGGTACCTAATGGCAGTCAGGCTACCTCTGGCGAGCACATGGAGGAATGTGAAAAGAAAGAAATGCCACCCCACACCATGACTGACCCACCACCAAACCGGTCACGCTGGAGGATGTTGCAGGCAGCAGAACGTTCTCCAGACTGTCACAAGTGCTCACTGTGAACCTGCTTTCATCTGTGAAGAGCACAGGGCGCCAGTGGCGAATTTGCCAATCTTGGTGTTCTCTGGCAAATGCCAAACGTCCTGCACGGTGTTGGGCTGTAAGCACAACCCCCACCTGTGGACGTCGGGCCCTCATACCACCCTCATGGAGTCTGTTTCTGACCGTTTGAGCAGACACATGCACATTTGTGGCCTGCTGGAGGTCATTTTGCAGGGCTCTGGCAGTGCTCCTCCTTGCACAAAGGCGGAGGTAGCGGTCCTGCTGCTGGGTTGTTGCCCTCCTCCACGTCTCCTGATGTACTGGCCTGTCTCCTGGTAGCGCCTCCATGCTCTGGACACTACGCTGACAGACACAGCAAACCTTCTTGCCACAGCTCGCATTGATGTGCCATCCTGGATGAGCTGCACTACCTGAGCCACTTGTGTGGGTTGTAGACTCCGTCTCATGCTACCACCAGAGTGAAAGCACCGCCAGCATTCAAAAGTGACCAAAACATCAGCCAGGAAGCATAGGAACTGAGAAGTGGTCTGTGGTCCCCACCTGCAGAACCACTCCTTTATTGGGGATGTCTTGCTAAATGCCTATAATTTCCACCTGTTTGGGGTCACTTAGAAATTTCCTTGTTTCTGAAACAAAAGCAATTTTTTTGTCCATTAAAATAACATCAAATTGATCAGAAATACAGTGTAGACATTGTTAATGTTGTAAATGACTATTGTAGCTGGAAATGGCAAATTTTTATGGAATATCTACATAGGCGTACAGAGGCCCATTTTCAACTATGTTAGCACAGCTGAAAACTATTGTGCTGATTAAAGAAGTGTTAAGGGAATTTTTATCAATGATGACTAATTATGTATACGTTTCAATCAGGACTGACTAGTCCAAATGCTATTATGTACTGTATATGTATGAATTTTCTCTCTTGCTCCCATTCCCAATTGTATATAATATAGTCAGGAGTTTAGAACAATGCCTTGGTACAAATGAATGAACTATCTCCAGACTGTCTAGAATGCTATCTACACTGACTGACCTTGGCTTCAGGCGAGGAGGGAAGGCTCGAGAACTATAGGGCCTCTCTACCAGTGTCAAGAAGAGATAGAACATTTAGAAAACGCTGACGTCATTTTCAGTTTATAACCTGTGGCAAAATGTGTATGAAGCAGTACTCTCTTGAAATAAACGCTGTTACATGACTTTTAAGACCGGGGCTCTGTCCATTCTTATAAAATTATAGGGTCTTACAAATCCTTCGAATGCATTGACAGAGTGTTTAATTTTGATTGGGAATTAAAACAGAGGAATTTAGAATTCCTTCAACAAGAAGCAATAAAACTGACCTTTAGTCTAGGTGTGTATCTGGAGCATAAGCATTTGTGGGTTCGATAACAGGCTCAAAATGTTCACAAACTTTCTTCTGAAACTCGTTAGTCTTATTCTTGTTCGGAGAAATGAAGGCTACTCCATGCGAGAAATTGCCAAGAAACTGAAGATCTCGTACAACGCTGTGTACTACTCCGTTCACAGAATAGCACAAACAGTCTCTAACCAGAATAGAAAGAGGAGTGGGAGGCCCCGGTGCACAACTGAGTAAGAGGACAAGTACATTAGAGTGTCAAGTTTGAGAAACAGATGCCTCGCAAGTCCTCAACTGGCAGCTTCATTAAATAGTATACGCAAAACACCAATCTCAACGTCAACAGTGAAGAGGCGACTCCGGGGTGCTGGCCTTGTAGGCAGAGTTCCTCTGTCCAGTGTCTATGTTCTTTTGCCCATCTTAATCTTTTATTTTTATTGGCCAGTCTGAGATATGGCTTTTTCTTTGCAACTCTGCCTAGAAGGCCAGCATCCCGGGGTCGCCTCAGCAGGTTGACGTGTTATGCTGTCACACTCCCATAAACACGATGAGACGGAGACCCGCAGTGTCTCAAATGGCACCCTATTCTCTATGGGCCCCGGTCAAAAGTAGTGCACTATCTAACATACTGACTAGACCGGGCGCATCATAAGCATGTGGATTTTGTCCACCCACACCAGATGCGATCAGGACACACAGGTTGAAATATCAAAACGAACTCTGAACTATATTAATTTGGGGACAGACGAAAAGCATGAAACATTTATGACCATTTTGCTTACTAGCTTGCTGTTGCTAGCCAATTCATCCTGGGATATAAACATTGGGTTGTTATTATTACCAGAAACGCGCAAGGTCCTCTACTCTGACAATTAATCCACAGACAAAAGGGTAAACAGGCCTCCCGAGTGGCACAGTGGTCTAAGGCGCACAATTGGCCCAGCTTCATTCGGGTTAGGGGAGGTTCTTGTCCCGTCGCGCACTAGCGACTCCTGTGTCGGGCCAAGCGCAATGCAAGCTGACACGATCCCCAGGTGAACAGTGTTTCCTCCGACACATTGATGTTGCTGGCTTCCGGGTCAAGCGGGCGTTGTGTCAAGAAGCAGTGCGCCTTCGACCTTCGCCTCTACCGAGTCCGTACGGGATTTGCAGCAATGGGACAAGACTGTAACTACCAATTGGGGAGAAAAAGGGGTAAAGAAGAAAAAAAAGAGGAGTAAACAGAGTTTGTTTCTAGTAATCTCTCCTCCTTCAGGCTTCTTCTTTGGACTTTATATGGAGGTTGGCAACCAACTTTAAGGTGCATTACCACCACCAACTGGACTGGAGTGTGGACCTTAGTTAATCTTTCAATCACCCACGTTGGGTATATGCTCCTAAAAACCAATGAGGAAATGGCACGTGGGTATATTCTCCTAAAAACCAATGAGGAAATGGCACGTGGGTATATTCTCCTAAAAACCAATGAGGAGATGGGAGAGGGGAACTTGCAACGCTTCAAGTGTCACAAATAGAACCAAGTTCTATTTTAGCGCCTGGCTACAGAGACGCTCGCTGACGCGCGCGAGAAGTGTGGATGCAATGAGTGAATAACACGCATGTGTACATTTATTTTACAACGCAAGCAGTGTGGTCAGCATGTGAGGAATAAGGTGTCATTTGGGACGCGCCCACACATCCATCCCAAACACAATTTAGCCTGATTGGGAGCTAAAAGTGCTTAGGCATTGTCAGCGTAGCCACATCACATTTGCATCAGCATCAATAACATCAGCCATTTAGGCACTTTGAAATCTCTTTGTACACATCCTCAATCAGCTTACGTTAGACGTTTGACTACACTGTGTCTCGTACAATATCCTACACCTTAATAATCTTCGAAGAATGCCAGGTGTACTTAGTTGACACTCCCTTAATAATCTTCAAGGTGCACTTACTGTAGTTGACACCCCCTTAATAATCTTCAAGGTGCACTTACTGTAGTTGACACCCCCTTAATAATCTTCAAGGTGCACTTACTGTAGTTGACACCCCCTTAATAATCTTCAAGGTGCACTTACTGTAGTTGACACCCTCTTAATAATCTTCAAGGTGCACTTACTGTAATTGACACCCCCTTAATAATCTTCAAGGTGCACTTACTGTAGTTGACACTCCCTTAATAATCTTCAAGGTGCACTTACTGTAGTTGACACCCCCTTAATAATCTTCAAGGTGCACTTACTGTAGTTGACACCCCCCTTAATAATCTTCAAGGTGCACTTACTGTAGTTGACACCCTCTTAATAATCTTCAAGGTGCACTTACTGTAGTTGACACCCCCTTAATAATCTTCAAGGTGCACTTACTGTAGTTGACACCCTCTTAATAATCTTCAAGGTGCACTTACTGTAATTGACACCCCCTTAATAATCTTCAAGGTGCACTTACTGTAGTTGACACCCCCTTAATAATCTTCAAGGTGCACTTACTGTAGTTGACACCCACTTAATAATCTTCAAGGTGCACTTACTGTAGTTGACACCCCCTTAATAATCTTCAAGGTGCACTTACTGTAGTTGACACTCCCTTAATAATCTTCAAGGTGCACTTACTGTAGTTGACACCCCTTTAATAATCTTCAAGGTGCACTTACTGTAGTTGACACCCCCCTTAATAATCTTCAAGGTGCATTTACTGTAGTTGACACTCCCTTAATAATCTTCAAGGTGCACTTACTGTAGTTGACACCCCCTTAATAATCTTCAAGGTGCACTTACTGTAGTTGACACCCCCTTTAATAATCTTCAAGGTGCACTTACTGTAGTTGACACCCCCCTTAATAATCTTCAAGGTGCACTTACTGTAATTGACACCCCCTTAATAATCTTCAAGGTGCACTTACTGTAGTTGACACCCCCCTTAATAATCTTCAAGGTGCACTTACTGTAGTTGACACCCCCCTTAATAATCTTCAAGGTGCACTTACTGTAATTGACACCCCCCTTAATAATCTTCAAAGAATGGCAGGTGCACTTAGTTGACAACCTCTTAATAACCTTATTCTGTCCCAGGAATAAAATAACATGCAATCTAAAGACGATTCCTTTTTTTTAGAAAGAAACCAGTTGCTCTATGATTCCTTACGCCATCACCAAGTTTGCATCCCAAATGGCACCCTATTTCCTATATAGTGCACTACTGTTGACCAGAGCCTTATGGGTCTTTGACCAGAGCCTTATGGGTCCTGGTAAAAAGTAGTGCACTACAAGGAAATAGGGATGCATCCCAAAACAGAAAGTAAACCCCTTCCACACACCCTCCGTTTCCCCATGGTTAATAGATGGGTTAGGGGCTGAGGTTAGTGATGCTGCTACATTGTGGAGAACCACTTACGTGCTTGTCTCACACGAGGTGCGAGATCTGAAAGTAAACATGCCAGGTTACACTTACAAACATCACATGCAGTATGACACAGGTATGAAACAAACAACATGCAAGACAAGATCATGGAATGACAAATGGATTTCCTATGAATACATTTTTGAGCCTATCACAACATCATAGATGTTAGGGGAAGAAGAAACCATTATATATAATGACAGAGTCATTACCACATCTTTACATGTGTTTACGGTAGCCAGGACTGGCCTAAATGGATGACACCATAGGCATGGAAGAACGGGGAGGGTCATTCCACTGTATATGGTCATTCACAAGCAAAATCATTAGATTGTAGGCTATATTATGCTAGGACCCTGAAAATATGAGCTCTCCTCAGCCTCTGGCTTGTTATTGTGTCAGAGAGCAGGTAGAGGTATAGCTGGTACTGTGCTGTGTATGCCCACTAAGTGAGAGGTGGGGGCTGGGCATAGCTACAGACCCTATAATTATACATGATGATTCTGTTTGTAATTCTATGGGGTCTGTGTATGTGGTCCAATCAGTAGTCTAACAGACTAAAATAAAGTGTGTCTGCACTCTGTCACACGGGGGGGAAAATAGCTCTTTGTCGTCATGGTGACTGCTCATGGAAATGAAGCAGAACCAGGAGCAAGACAGCACAGGTTTCTATGGAGAACAATGGTCAGGCTGGAGGAAGAGAGCAGCCACCACCAGGATGTGTCCCAAATGGCACCCTATTCACTAGTATCAGTACTATATTAGAATACTCAATAGGGGGCTAAAGCTAAAGCTAACCGAGACAGTCTCTTTGGGTCTGCCTCCTCTAGGGTATTGGGAGCAGAATAAAAATGGATGTTATTCGAATCAAGCCTATCAAATAATTGAAAAAGACACCTACAGTAATGTTGTACTGTATAACACTGTCTGAAATATCTCCTGTGGGTTGGGGTCCCTTACCATAGTCAGTGACTGATTTGGGGGCCCTCTGCTCTGTGACTCCGGGGTTGTTGCCACGCTTCTTGTTCTTTGACTTCCAGGCGTGGTAGACCTTCAGCCGGCGGTGGAACTCTTCTCGGCAGGCAGCCAGCAACTCAATGTCTGCAGGTTGAGAGAGAGAAAAAAAGAGAGAGAATGGGAGAGAGGGTAGAGAAAAATAAAAGGAAGAGAGAGAAGAAAGGGAGGGAGAAATATGAGAGCATAGCAGGTACTGAAGTATACCAGAACACTAGAACCCCCATGGTCAGAGCTACACACAGACAGACGGACGGAGGGACTGCCAACAGACGGATTGACTGCCAACAGACGGACGGACGGAGGGAGGAACTGCCAACAGACAGACGGACTGCCAACAGACGGACGGACGGAGGAACTGCCAACAGACGGACGGACTGCCAACAGACAGACGGACTGCCAACAGACGGGACTGCCAACAGACGGACGGACGGAGGGACTGCCAACAGACAGATGGACGGCGGGACTGCCAGCAGACGGACTGCCAACAGACAGACAGACAGAGGGACTGCGAACAGACGGACGGACTGCCAACAGAAAGACGGATGGCGGGACTGCCAACAGACGGATGGACGGCGGGACTGCCAACAGACGGATGGACGGCAGGACTGCCAACAGACAGATGGACGGCGGGACTGCCAACAGACGGACTGCCAACAGACAGACAGACGGAGGGACTGCGAACAGACGGACGGACTGCCAACAGAAGGACGGACAGCGGGACTGCCAACAGACGGATGGACGGCGGGACTGCCAACAGACGGACGGACTGCCAACAGACGGACGGCCAGCCAACAGACGGATGGACGGACAGCCAACAGACGGACGGACTGCCAACGGACGGACTTCCAACAGACGGACGGACGGACTGCCAACAGACGGACGGACTGCCAACAGACAGACGGACTGCCAAAAGACGGACGGACGGCGGGACTGCCAACAGACGGACGGACGGCGGGACTGCCAACAGACGGACGGACGGCGGAACTGCCAATAGACGGATGGACGGACGGACTGCCAACAGACAGACAGACGGACGGACTGCCAACAGACGGACGGACGGACTGCCAAAAGACGGACGGACGGCGGGACTGCCAACAGACGGACGGACGGCGGGACTGCCAACAGACGGATGGCCGGAGGGACTGCCAACAGACGGACGGACAGACTGCCAACAGACAGACAGACGGACGGACTGCCAACAGACAGACAGACGGACGGACGGACTGCCAAAAGACGGACGGACTGCCAACAGACGGGTGGACGGCGGGACTGCCAACAGACGGATGGACTGCCAACAGACGGACGGACTGCCAACAGACGGACGGCCAACGAATGGACAGACTGCCAACAGATGGAGGGACTGCCAACAGACGGACGGACGGACTGCCAACAGACGGACGAACGGCGGGACTGCCAACAGACAGATGGACGGCGGGACTGCCAACAGACGGACTGCCAACA
The DNA here is from genome assembly GCF_045791955.1 of Oncorhynchus clarkii lewisi. Taxonomy (NCBI): domain Eukaryota; kingdom Metazoa; phylum Chordata; class Actinopteri; order Salmoniformes; family Salmonidae; genus Oncorhynchus; species Oncorhynchus clarkii. Next base: position 17,208,274 of record NC_092154.1, on the reverse strand, counting down.
GACAGACAGACAGAGGGACTGCGAACAGACGGACGGACTGCCAACAGAAGGACGGACGGCGGGACTGCCAACAGACGGATGGACGGCGGGACTGGCAACAGACGGACGGACTGCCAACAGACGGACGGACGGAGGGACTGCCAACAGACGGACTGCCAACAGACAGACAGACAGAGGGACTGCGAACAGACGGAGGGACTGCCAACAGACGGAGGGACTGCCAACAGACGGACGGACGGAGGGACTGCCAACAGACGGACGAATGGCGTGACTGCCAACAGACAGATGGACGGCGGGACTGCCAACAGATGGACTGCCAACAGACAGACAGGCAGAGGGACTGCGAACAGACGGACGGACTGCCAACAGAAGGACGGACGGCGGGACTGCCAACAGACGGATGGACGGCGGGACTGCCAACAGACGGATGGACGGCGGGACTGCCAACAGACGGATGGACGGCGGGACTGCCAACAGAAGGACGGATGGCGGGACTGCCAACAGACGGACGGACGGCGGGACTGCCAACAGACGGATGGACAGCGGGACTGCCAACAGACAGATGGACGGCGGGACTGTCAACAGACGGACTGCCAACAGACAGACAGACGGAGGGACTGCAAACAGATGGACGGACTGCCAACAGAAGGACAGACAGCGGGACTGCTAACAGACGGATGGACGGCGGGACTGCCAACAGACGGACGGACTGCCAACAGACGGACGGACAGCCAACAGACGGACGGACTGCCAACGGACGGACGGACTGCCAACAGACAGACGGACTGCCAACAGACAGACAGACGGGCTGCCAGCAGACAGACAGACGGACTGCCAGCAGACAGACAGACGGACTGCCAGCAGACAGACAGACGGACTGCCAACAGACAGACAGACGGACTGCCAACAGACAGACAGACGGACTGCCAACAGACGGATTGACGGAGGGACTGCCAACAGACGGATGGACGGAGGGACTGCCAACAGACGGATGGACGGAGGGACTGCCAACAGACGGACGGACGGAGGGATTGCCAACGGACGGACTGCCAACAGACGGACGGACTGCCAACAAACAGACGGACTGCCAACAGACAGACAGACGGACTGCCAACAGACAGACAGACGGACTGCCAACAGACAGACATACGGACTGCCAGCAGACAGACAGACGGACTGCCAGCAGACAGACAGACGGACTGCCAGCAGACAGACAGACGGACTGCCAGCAGACAGACAGACGGACTGCCAACAGACAGACAGACGGACTGCCAACAGACAGACAGACGGACTGCCAACAGACAGACAGACGGGCTGCCAGCAGACAGACAGACGGACTGCCAGCAGACAGACAGACGGACTGCCAGCAGACAGACAGACGGACTGCCAACAGACAGACAGACGGACTGCCAACAGACAGACAGACGGACTGCCAACAGACGGATTGACGGAGGGACTGCCAACAGACGGACAGAGGGAGGAACTGCCAACAGACGGTCAGACAGACTGCCAACAGACAGACGGTCGGACTGCCAACAGACAGACGGTCGGACGGACTGCCAACAGACAGACGGTCGGACTGCCAACAGACAGACGGTCGGACTGCCAACAGACAGACGGTCGGACTGCCAACAGACAGACGGTCGGACGGACTGCCAACAGACGGACGGACTGCCAACAGACGGACGGACTGCCAACAGACGGACGGACTGCCAACAGACGGACGGACTGCCAACAGACAGACGGACTGCCAACAGACAGATGGAGTGCCAACAGACAGACGGAGTGCAAACAGACAGACGGACTGCCAACAGACAGACAGACAGACGGACTTCCAACAGACAGTCTGACTGCCAACAGACAGACTGACTGCCAACAGACAGACAGACTGCCAACAGACGGAGGGACTGCCAACAGACGGACGGACGGAGGGACTGCCAACAGACGGACGAATGGCGTGACTGCCAACAGATGGACTGCCAACAGACAGACAGGCAGAGTCCCTGCGAACAGACGGACGGACTGCCAACAGAAGGACGGACGGCGGGACTGCCAACAGACGGATGGACGGCGGGACTGCCAACAGACGGATGGACGGCGGGACTGCCAACAGACGGATGGACGGCGGGACTGCCAACAGAAGGACGGATGGCGGGACTGCCAACAGACGGACGGACGGCGGGACTGCCAACAGACGGATGGACAGCGGGACTGCCAACAGACAGATGGACGGCGGGACTGTCAACAGACGGACTGCCAACAGACAGACAGACGGAGGGACTGCAAACAGATGGACGGACTGCCAACAGAAGGACAGACAGCGGGACTGCCAACAGACGGATGGACGGCGGGACTGCCAACAGACGGACGGACTGCCAACAGACGGACGGACAGCCAACAGACGGACGGACTGCCAACGGACGGACGGACTGCCAACAGACAGACGGACTGCCAAAAGACGGACGGACGGCGGGACTGCCAACAGACGGACGGACGGCGGGACTGCCAACAGACGGACGGCGGGACTGCCAACAGACAGACGGACGGCGGGACTGCCAACAGACGGACGGACGGCGGGACTGCCAACAGACGGATGGACGGAGGGACTGCCAACAGACGGACGGACGGAGGGATTGCCAACGGACGGACTGCCAACAGACGGACGGACTGCCAACAAACAGACGGACTGCCAACAGACAGACAGACGGACTGCCAACAGACAGACAGACGGACTGCCAACAGACAGACATACGGACTGCCAGCAGACAGACAGACGGACTGCCAGCAGACAGACAGAAGGACTGCCAGCAGACAGACAGACGGACTGCCAGCAGACAGACAGACGGACTGCCAGCAGACAGACAGACGGACTGCCAACAGACAGACAGACGGACTGCCAACAGACAGACAGACGGACTGCCAACAGACAGACAGACGGGCTGCCAGCAGACAGACAGACGGACTGCCAGCAGACAGACAGACGGACTGCCAGCAGACAGACAGACGGACTGCCAACAGACAGACAGACGGACTGCCAACAGACAGACAGACGGACTGCCAACAGACGGATTGACGGAGGGACTGCCAACAGACGGATGGACGGAGGGACTGCCAACAGACGGATGGACGGAGGGACTGCCAACAGACGGACGGGCGGAGGGATTGCCAACGGACGGACTGCCAACAGACGGACGGACTGCCAACAAACAGACGGACTGCCAACAGACAGACAGACGGACTGCCAACAGACAGACAGACGGACTGCCAACAGACAGACATACGGACTGCCAGCAGACAGACAGACGGACTGCCAGCAGACAGACAGAAGGACTGCCAGCAGACAGACAGACGGACTGCCAGCAGACAGACAGACGGACTGCCAGCAGACAGACAGACGGACTGCCAACAGACAGACAGACGGACTGCCAACAGACAGACAGACGGACTGCCAACAGACAGACAGACGGGCTGCCAGCAGACAGACAGACGGACTGCCAGCAGACAGACAGACGGACTGCCAGCAGACAGACAGACGGACTGCCAACAGACAGACAGACGGACTGCCAACAGACAGACAGACGGACTGCCAACAGACGGATTGACGGAGGGACTGCCAACAGACGGACAGAGGGAGGAACTGCCAACAGACGGTCAGACAGACTGCCAACAGACAGACGGTCGGACTGCCAACAGACAGACGGTCGGACGGACTGCCAACAGACAGACGGTCGGACTGCCAACAGACAGACGGTCGGACTGCCAACAGACAGACGGTCGGACTGCCAACAGACAGACGGTCGGACGGACTGCCAACAGACGGACGGACTGCCAACAGACGGACGGACTGCCAACAGACGGACGGACTGCCAACAGACGGACGGACTGCCAACAGACAGACGGACTGCCAACAGACAGATGGAGTGCCAACAGACAGACGGAGTGCAAACAGACAGACGGACTGCCAACAGACAGACAGACAGACGGACTTCCAACAGACAGTCTGACTGCCAACAGACAGACTGACTGCCAACAGACAGACAGACTGCCAACAGACAGACTGACGGACTGCCAACAGCCAGACAGACGGACTGCCAACGGACGAACGGTCGGACTGCGAACAGACGGATTGACTACCAACAGACGGATGGACGGAGGAACTGCCAACAGACGGACGACCGGACTGCCAACAGACGGACGGCGGGACTTCCAACAGACGGATGGACGGCGGTACTGCCAACAGACGGACGGACTGCCAACAGACGGAGGGACTGCCAACAGACGGACGGACGGGGGGACTGCCTGCCAACAGACAGACGGTCGGACGGACTGCCAACAGACAGACGGTCGGACTGCCAACAGACAGACGGTCGGACGGACTGCCAACAGACAGACAGATAGAGGGACTGCCAAAAGACAGACAGACAGACAGACAGACTGCCAACAGACGGACGGACTGCCAACAGACAGACAGACAGACAGACAGACAGACTGCCAACAGACAGACGGTCGGACTGCCAACAGACAGACGGTCGGACGGACTGCCAACAGACAGACAGATAGAGGGACTGCCAAAAGACAGACAGACAGACAGACAGACAGACTGCCAACAGACAGACGGACTGCCAACAGACGTACGGACGGACTGCCAACAGACGTACGGACGGACTGCCAACAGACGTACGGACGGACTGCCAACAGACGTACGGACTGCCAACAGATGTATGGAGGGGTGGACTGCCAACAGACGGAAGGGCGGATTGCCAACAGACAGACGGATGGACGGACTGCCAACAGACAGACGGACGGACGGACTGCCAACAGACAGACGGACGGCCGGACAGACTGCCAACAGACAGACGGACGGCCGGACAGACTGCCAACAGACAGACGGACGGCCGGACAGACTGCCAACAGACAGACTGCCAACAGACAGACGGACGGACTGCCAACGAACAGAAGGACGGACTGCCAACAGACAGACGGACTGCCAACAGACAGACGGACGGACTGCCAACAGACAGACGGACGGACTGCCAACAGACAGACGGACGGACTGCCAACAGACGGACGGACGGACTGCCAACTGACAGACGGACGGACTGCCAACAGACAGACGGACGGACTACCAAAAGACAGACGGACGGACTGCCAAAAGACAGACGGACGGACTGCCAAAAGACAGACGGACGGATGGCCAACAGACAGACGGGCGGACAACAGACAGACGGAAGGGCGGACTGCCAACAGTAGACGGACGGACAGACTGCTAACAGACAGACGGATGGACGGACTGCCAACAGACAGATGGACGGACTGCCAACAGACAGGCGGGCGGACAACAGTCAGGCGGACGGACAACAGACAGGCGGACTGCCAACAGACAGACAGACGGACGGACTGCCAACAGACAGATGGACGGAGGACTACCAACAGAAAGAAGTCTGAGACATACTACTCAAAGATTTTCATTACTTTAATAACAATTTAAAAGTCATAAAAGAAGAAAGACGAGACAGCATTATGAGTTTCATTGTCAATCTATGTCTTCATGAAATTCTAAAACAATTGCTGCTAGGATTAAAATGCATTTAAGTTGTCAATCAGCATACTGGCTGAAGTCCCGGAGTGAAATATGGTGTGAAATTAGATGGTTAATACCTGCTAAGTGCCTTGCTAACGTTGAGTGCACAAATATGGCTTCCTATCCTCCAGATAAATGAGTCATTTCACTGTCAAAATGTCTTCCTGCAATGTGCATACTACTTAACATCAGCATGCCTGATTGTTTCGAAGGAAAACTGAGATGTTTTACTTTCAATACAGATGGGTCTGCAGCCCCAGATACCTATTGTTGGGCATATTTGACACATACGACACAGAGCTTGGGGAGCTGCCAATCAGTCTACGTCCCAAATGAAACCCTATTCCCTACATAGTGCACTACGTTTGAACACTGGTACCATACTGTTCTACCAAATGATAGAAGAATTTGATCAACATGTAAAACGAAGTGATCAAATAATAAGGTGGGTATTAATAAATAAACATAGAGCAAGTAAAAGCTGTAAAATCATAGCTCACTTTTAACCCTAAGCAAAACAGTCTCAGAGAACTGACAGTTCAATATTACATGAGGTTCGTTAAGAGCAATAGCATAGCAAAATGTCAGAGTCAAGTTTCTTAATGATTTTCAACCACATGTTTGGCATGGCTGACTTTCTTACCACAGGATGTGTTGATGGCGTCCCTCAGCTCGGCGTATTTCCACTTGCTGAGCTCGTACTTCTTGGTGCCAGCAGCAGCAGCTTTGGTAGCCTGAACCTGTGGGCCTCTGGCAACACAGACACATCCAGGACAGTGGGGTTACAACCAGCACAGTGGGGTTACAACCAGGAAAGTGGGGTTACAATCAGCACAGTGGGGTTACAACCAGCACAGTGGGGTTACAACCAGGACAGTGGGGTTACAACCAGCACAGTGGGGTTACAACCAAAACAAGAGCAGTATACAGTGGCGGCTCCGGGGTGAAGTTTTCCCTGGGTACAGATCTAGGTGGTCACTAGCTGGCACAGTCACAAAGCCGTTAAACCCAACCACACTGCACACCCTAATGCCTAACACTAACTTTAAGTTAGGATAACAAAAGTATGTTTTTTAGACAAAGACAATTTTGATTTTGCAGCTGGCCTATCTAGCAAAAACTACTCAGTTCTGCCTCCATGGCAAGATTCATGACAATAAACGTCAAACTGCAACTATTAGTGGGAAAAACGCTAAACTGACTTAAGATCACTGTCTAGGGGAAATTTCACCCTACTCCACAGTAGAGCAAAATTGACACGATCCACAAGGAAAGAGATTTCAAAGGTCATAATTTGGGAGCAGGCTGATAAGGGGGATAATGTGGAGTTGGTCAGCTGCACTGTACCAGAGAAATTCAACCCCACAGCAGTAACACAGCCTATTCAAAACCCAACTCCTATTTGGAGCTGGAACGGTGCATAGGAGCAGGTTTCTGTAGCGTGAGGCAGCTTGTTGGTCATGGAACTGGTCCAGTGCTGCATTATTTGGACCGGCCATTGTAAGGGAGGGTTTCCCAGACAAAGATTAAAGACTTCACCTCTCTCCAGGAAACTGGTCCTATGTGTACTTCTCTCCAGCTGTTTGTTGCTGGTCTGTTCTGCCGTCACCTCCTCCACAGTGCTGCTGACTGCTGACAGGGCTGATTAAGTCCTGGCTGGGATTTGCCACTTTTAGAACACTGACTCTCTGGATCTGAGGCTGGAGTTAGGGGGCGGACCCTGGGCCACCTGAGGCCATCCACGCCATAATCCTATTGACTGACTGAGCAATTGAGCCTCTCCACCCAGGGGAGCTGGCCTCGCACACTTGGAGCAGTTGGTGGCTATTCCAGGGACCCCTGAAGCACGCTGTTCCATTAACCTAGGGCTAGAGGGCCGGTCACCTTCTGCCACCACTTCCTGTGGCCGGTGGCCATGTGTCGCTATGAGGAGTAGAGGCAGGCGGCTTGAGCCAATTAGTACACAGACAAAGTGACAGTAGTGCCTACTGGGTGTGGCCTCCGGGTCAAACGTCACTCATTCAGTCATTCTGATGGCGCGAGGCTGGCCCCATGGCATCAGCTAACAGGGAACCAATAAATAACAGCTGCTCTACTACAATGTGATACTAGTGGCCAGGAATCAGGACAAGGTTGATTTATATGTGTGACTAACTATAATAGTTAGAACCAACATATGACACGGTCCCGTTGTAGACTGAGTCACGCCATTATTTACTTACCGCTATTTGAAATAAAAGCTAGCTAAAAGTAAGTTATTGTTTGAGATTAACAACTTAAAAATATTTGAAAACCAATCATTAATTTGCATGGTGGCGAGCCCCACCCCATTGTGTAGGAATTCTCAACAATGATTAATGGTTAATTGTGTGGAATTATGCAGAATTACCCCTAATTAAGGCGATGAATCCCTATTAAGACGATTAGTATTTATTCACACATCATATACTTCTGTTGATCATGCCGTTTCTATCCATTGAGGTTAAAGTGATTGTGAAGATTTTTTGAGATGTCAATCATGGAACTTAAAGTAAGGATCTCTACCCACCTAGACAGAAGCTCAGACATTTCCTTGGCCATTTCCTCCCTAAAAGGACATGATGAGCCCAGCACAATAACAGTTAGAACCACGGAGAACTTTCAATACCATCCAACTGTCACACGTGTACAATGATTGCAGTTCTAAGATGGCACACAGAGGAAGACGACGTGTAGAGAGAGAACGCTTATGCTTTACAGGTGGCGTGACACACAGAGGCTGATCTGTCAGTGTGTGTGTGTGTGTGTGTGTGTGTGTGTGTAATCGTGTCTGTGTAGTGTGTGTGTGATCTTTTCAGCATGAGGCTGTAAAAACAGCCCAGAACTCCTTCCTGCTGTTCTGAGAAGGAAGATGTTACATAATTACAAGAGCTTCTCTTCCTGATTGGGACACTCAGGTGATGCACACTGAGACAACGTGCACATTCTAATATCTACACTCTGCCTAGATCCTCTGGAACTGTCCTTCATAGTGATTTCTTATTACCTGACGAGAGAGCACATTTTCGAGAAATTGATCAAGGGCTTAAAAAAAAAAGTGAAATGGACCATACGGCAAATCCATTAGGACCCTTTAAAACACCACTTCAGAGAGTGTCATACAGGTGAGTGCACAGCAGAATGTATCTGATTCACAATGTGACACATCCATTAGGAGCCTTTAAAACACCCCTTCAGAGAGTGTCATACAGGTGAGTGCACAGCAGAATGTATCTGATTCACAATGTGACACATCCATTAGGACCCTTTAAAACACCCCTTCAGAGAGTGTCATACAGGTGAGTGCACAGCAGAATGTATCTGATTCACAATGTGACACATCCATTAGGACCCTTTAAAACACCCCTTCAGAGAGTGTCATACAGGTGAGTGCACAGCAGAATGTATCTGATTCACAATGTGACACATCCATTAGGACCCTTTAAAACACCACTTCAGAGAGTGTCATACAGGTGAGTGCACAGCAGAATGTATCTGATTCACAATGTGACACATCCATTAGGACCCTTTAAAACACCCCTTCAGAGAGTGTCATACAGGTGAGTGCACAGCAGAATGTATCTGATTCACAATGTGACACATCCATTAAACACATGTTAGTGAGTTGGTTCGGTTTAGGGGCTGTGGAGAGCTGAGGTCTAGTTACCAGATGCTAGTTTCGGTGCTACTGCGTACAGCATATTGATTAGTAATATCAAGATAATGGCCAGCGCAGTCAGCTTAGCCGTTGCATTTCCACAATGCATTCTTTTCAGCCTCAATATTTAAAAAAAATACAAATAAAAGCATGCATCAAAAAGGATATAAAGTGTGATATTCTATGTGTACCACTACTGAATAAAATAAAGTGCCAGAGTGCTGAAGGTGTGTTTAAACATAGTGAAGGAGGTGTTTAAAAGTAACCTACATGGACATGCTCTTGAGCTTTTGAGATCCACCAGCTCCACTGCAACAAGAGAATGGTGAGGATTACAAAGGAGCTCTGACACTGTACACAATACAGGAGCCAATCAGGAACTGGAAGAAAAGGTCATTCCCTTTCCTCTCTTACTTTGATTGGTTAAAGGATAGATCATTCCTCTCTGACATTAATTAGAAAATAAAGGAAAATGATTGACATTCAAAGTGATTCAGTCATGTCTGATAATCTAATTCTGAGGTCAAATCCCTTGTACATGTAAATAAAGGTGATTCTGATTCAGAAGTTGAATTATGAGATTGTTTAAATATCAGAATTATCCTATCATCCATCGATCAATGGCTGTGCTTGCTTGATAGAGTTAAGGTTGGTTGGTTGACTTAAAAGATTGCTACAGTATGCAGTGCAGTTATGGTTCAGTGGTCAGGGGGTGGTCAGGTTTAGGTTGGACTGGGGAGCTGAAAGGGTTGAATCTTGGTGTCTTACGTAGCTCTCTCTGGGGAGGATGGACCACCTGAGGTGCCGTTACTGGGAGAAGAGAAGAAGAGAAGAGATTGGTGACTGACGCGCAGAGATTACAAATATATATTTCCATTTCTCCAAAATCTACATCAAGCCCCATCTCTGCTTTACATCAGAGGGGTAGAGACAGTGTATGGAGGTATGTTAGTGAGCTATTACCTGCGCAGGCCTGCGTCATTCTGGGTGTCCTCTGGGATGAGTTCAGCCTCGCTCTGGGCGATCCTCATGGCCAGCTCCCTGTCGCGCCTCTCCTGCTCCAGGATGTTCTGACGCGCCGCCGCCTCCTCCCGCTCAGCCTCCAGCTGAACATCCATCTCTGCCTGCAGAGAGACGGCATGTTTGAATATATGCGCGCACGCACACACACGCGCACACATGCATGCACACACACACACAAACACAAATCCGTACATCACAGACAATCCCAATACCACCAAGTGAGTGGTTCTTTACTCCCCGTAATAAGGGATTGTCCTGCCTGCACCATGTCCACTCATAAGTCATTCATAAGTCATTCATAAGTCATTCTCTTCCCAGCCCCAGCCAGACTCATGAAGGGTACCAGAAACAGGGAAAAGCTGTCAGATCAAAAGCATTGAGATATAACATAGGCCTAACATTTTCCAGTGCTCTCAAAATAGCAGCCCATCCCTGCAGGTTCGGTGTGTCTCCAGGTTCAGAAAATTGGGTGATACTCCGTTTGGCACCTTCTTCAGTCCCTTTGACAGCTTCCTCACACTCACACTCTCTTTGGGTCACCCACAGTAACACAAAGGACAAGAATAGGAGAAATACAAGCACCTGTGTGTCTCTCTGCGTTTCCTGCTCTCTCTCTAAGCCCAACATTCTCTCTCTGTCGGTCTTTGTCGGTCTCGCAATTTAAATTCAAGGGTCTTTATTGGCATGGTTTACATTGCCAAAGCAAGTGAAATGGATAAACAAAGTGAACAGTAAATATTACACCCATACACGTTCCCAAAGAATAAAGACATTTCAAATTACATATGTCTTTATACAGTGTTGTAATGATATGCAAATAGTTAAAGTACAAAAGGGAAAATAAATAAACAAATATGGGTTGTATTTACAATGATGTTTGATCTTCACTGGTTGCCCTTTTCCTGTGGCAACAGGTCACAAATCCTGCTACTGTGATAGCACACTGTGGTATTTCACTCAGTGCCACCCACACTGTGGTATTTCACCCAGTGGTATTTCACCCAGTTCATCAAAATTCAATTTGTTTTTCGAATTCATTGTGGGTCTGTGTAATCTGAGGGAAATATGTATCTTTAATATAATAATAATATAATAATATATAATAATATAATAATAATACATTGGGCAGGAGGTTAGGAAGTGCAGCTCAGTTTCCACCTAATTTTGTGGGCAGTGTGCACAGTCTGTCTTCTCCTGAGAGCCAGGTCTGCCTACGGCGGCCTTTCTCAATAGCAAGGCTATGCTCACTGAGTCTGTACATAGTCAAAGTTTTCCTTAATTTTGTGTCAGTCACAGTGGTCAGGTATTCCGCCAATGTGTACTCTCTGTTAAGGGCTGAATATCATTCTAGTTTGCTCTGTTTTTTTGTAAATTCTTTCTAATGTGTCAAGTAATTATCTTTTTGTTTTCTCATGATTTGGTTGGGTCTAATTGTGCTGCTGTCCTTTGTGTTTGTTACCAGAGCCCCAGGACCACCTTGCTTAGGGGACTCTTCTCCAGGTTCATCTCTCTGTAGGTGATGGCTTGTTATGGAAGGTTTGGGAATCGCTTCCTTTTCGGTGGTTGTAGAAGTCTATTTTCTGGATCTCTGTCTTTGTGTGTGTGTCTCTCTCTCTCTCTCTCCGTGTCTCTCTCAATTAAATTAAATTAAATTCAATAGCCTTTATTGCCATGGTAAGTTAAATTACTTACATTGTCAAAATACACATAACAACAATGGTGGGACCAACAGCAATAAGACACCAATAATAATAGTAGTAGTGGAAATGGTGTCACCATTAACAGCAACAACAACATTAATGAGAATAACAATAGATGAAAGCAATGGGCAGTCTCCACATGACTGAGAAGACACATGACACGGTATGAAAGCCAAAACAAAACGGGAAATATTATTGACATTACACTGCACTTTTTCACTGGCTGTCACTCGGGTTGTGGCAGGGGGACATTTTGGGAAAGAAAGATTATCTTAGGTCTGAGTATTTGTCACAGTGTAATAGGAAATGCAGTTCTGTCTCTACCTCTCCCCTGGAGCTGAGTTAGCACAGCATGTCCTATCAGATTTTCGGAGTGCTGTCCAGCGGCCCTATGGGGATGGTTTGGGTTAGTGAACTGAGCCTTAGAACCAGTTGACTGAGGGGACTCTTCTCTTGTTTCATCTCTTGACATCATAGGTCTGTGTTACGAAATGTTTTGGTTTTCGATGGATGTAAACTTTGATGGCCCTTTTTCCCATTCGATTAAGGAGGGTGTATTACCCCAATTCTTTCTTTGCACTTGCAATACAGTCTTGCAAAACTTTGCATGCAGTATTTCGATTGGATGTTTGTCCCATTTGGTAAATTTCATTATTTCATACAAATTAGGTTATTCATTATTTCATACATTTTGAGCCAGATTCTAAGTTCCTTTTAATGTCATAGAATGCTCTTCATGCTTTGTCTCTCAGCTCGTTCACAGCCATGTGTTGCTGATATTTAGTCCTAGATACCTGTCGTTTTTCAAGTGTTCTATTAAAACGGTGTCCAAAAATAATTCATATTTGCGATCCTGATTTCCAGACCTCTTTTGGAATAACATTATACAGTGGGGCAAAAACGTATTTAGTCAGCCACCAATTGTGCAAGTTCTCCCACTTAAAAAGATGAGAGAGGCCTGTAATTTTCATCATAGATACACTTCAACTATGACAGACAAAATGAGAAAAAAAATCCAGAAAATCACATTGTAGGATTTTTAATGAATTTATTTGCAATTTATGGTGGAAAATAAGTATTTGGTCACCTACAAACAAGCAAGATTTCTGGCTCTCACAGACCTGTAGCTTCTTCTTTAAGAGGCTCCTCTGTCCTCCACTCGTTACCTGTATTAATGCCACCTGTTTGAACTTGTTATCAGTATAAAAGACACCTGTCCACAACCTCAAACAGTCACACTCCAAACTCCACTATGGCCAAGACCAAAGAGCTGTCAAAGGACACCAGAAACAAAATTGTAGACCTGCACCAGGCTGGGAAGACTGAATCTGCAATAGGTAAGCAGCTTGGTTTGAAGAAATCAACTGTGGGAGCAATTATTAGGAAATGGAAGACATACAAGACCACTGATAATCTCCCTCGATCTGGGGCTCCATACAAGATCTCACCCCGTGGGGTCAAATTGATCACAAGAACGGTGAGCAAAAATCCCAGAACCACACACCTAGTGAATGACCTGCAGAGAGCTGGGACCAAAGTAACAAAGCCTACCATCAGTAACACACTACGCCGCCAGGGACTCAAATCCTGCAGTGCCAGACATGTCCCCCTGCTTAAGCCAGTACATGTCCAGGCCCGTCTGAAGTTTGCTAGAGAGCATTTGGATGATCCAGAAGAAGATTGGGAGAATGTCATATGGTCAGATGAAACCAAAATATAACTTTTTGGTAAAAACTAAACTCGTCGTGTTTGGAGGACAAAGAATGCTGAGTTGCATCCAAAGAACACCATACCTACTGTGAAGCATGGGGGTGGAAACATCATGCTTTGGTGCTGTTTTTCTGCAAAGGGACCAGGACGACTGATCCGTGTAAAGGAAAGAATGAATGGGGCCATGTATCGTGAGTTTTGAGTGAAAACCTCCTTCCATCAGCAAGGGCATTGAAGATGAAATGTGGCTGGGTCTTTCAGCATGAGAATGATCCCAAACACACCGCCCGGGCAACGAAGGAGTGGCTTCGTAAGAAGCATCTCAAGGTCCTGGAGTGGCCTAGCCAGTCTCCAGATCTCAACCCCATAGAAAATATTTGGAGGGAGTTGAAAGTCTGTGTTGCCCAGCAACAGCCCCAAAACATCACTGCTCTAGAGGAGATCTGCATGGACGAATGGGCCAAAATTGTCACACCCTGGTCTTAGTATTTTGTGTTTTCTTTATTATTTTGGTCAGGCCAGGGTGTGACATGGGTTTATTTATGTGGTGTGTTTTGTCTTGGGGTTTTCGTAGGTATTGGGATTGTGGCTTAGTGGGGTGTTCTAGCTTAGTCTATGGCTGTCTGGAGTGGTTCTCAATCAGAGGCAGGTGTTTATCGTTGTCTCTGATTGGGAACCATATTTAGGCAGCCATATTCTTTGAGTGTTTCGTGGGTGATTGTTCCTGTCTTTGTGTTTGTGTTCACCAGATAGGCCGTTTAGGTTTTCTCACGTTATTGTTTTTTGTTAGTTTATTCATGTATAGTTTTCTTTATTAAAGAATCATGAATAACCACCACGCTGCATTTTGGTCCGCCTCTCCGTTACCTAAAGAAAACCGTTACAAAAATACCAGCAACAGTGTGTGAAAACCTTGTGAAGACTTACAGAAAACGTTTGACCTCTGTCATTGCCAACAAAGGGTATTGAGATAAACTTTTGTTATTGACCAAATACTTATTTTCCACCATAATTTGCAAATAAATAAATTAAAAATCCTACAATGTGATTTTCTGGATTTTTTAAATTGATTTTGTCTGTCATAGTTGAAGTGTACCTATGATGAAAATTACAGGCCTCTCTCATCTTTTTAAGTGGGAGAACTTGCACAACTGGTGGCTCACTAAATACTTTTTTGCCCCGATGTATTTGTTTTCTTTAGGTTAACTGTCAGACCACAGATCGGTTAGAACCAGTGCTGCTGCTGTAATCGCTCCTTAGTTGGAGACAGCAGCACCAGGTCATCTGCGTACAGCAGTCTCTCTATGTGTGTGTGCGTGCCTCTCATACAGATGTGGAGAAGGAGACTGTGTGAGACACGGCCTGATTAGACACCTTACACATGCACTAATGAGCCTTTCTTCTGCCTGTGGGTCACTCAGCGAGCGTTCGCCGAAGTCTGCTGGAGCTGGCCACCATCCAGGGGCTCAATTGAGAAAGCAGTCTACTAACACCTCAGAGTTAGGGAACAAGCAGTCTACTAACACTTCAGAGTTAGGGAATAAGCATTCTACTAACACCTCAGAGTCAGGGAACAAGCAGTCTACTAACACCTCAGAGTTAGGGAATAAGCATTCTACTAACACCTCAGAGTCAGGGAACAAGCAGTCTACTAACACCTCAGAGTTAGGGAACAAGCATTCTACTAACACCTCAGAGTTAGGGAACAAGCAGTCTACTAACACCTCAGAGTCAGAGAACAAGCAGTCTACTAACACCTCAGAGTTAGGGAACAAGCAGCCTACTAACACCTCAGAGTTAGGGAACAAGCAGCCTACTAACACCTCAGAGTCAGGGAACAAGCAGTCTACTAACACCTCAGAGTCAGGGAACAAGCAGTCTACTATCACCTCAGAGTCAGGGAACAAGCAGTCTACTAACACCTCAGAGTTAGGGAACAAGCAGTCTACTAACACTTCAGAGTTAGGGAACAAGCAGTCTACTAACACCTCAAAGTTAGGGAACAAGCAGTCTACTAACACTTCAGAGTTAGGGAACAAGCAGTCTACTAACACCTCAGAGTCAAAGAACAAGCAGCCTACTAACACCTCAGAGTCAGGGAACAAGCAGTCTACTAACACCTCAGAGTCAGGGAACAAGCAGTCTACTATCACCTCAGAGTCAGGGAAAAAGCAGTCTACTAACACCTCAGAGTCAGGGAACAGGGGCAGTGTTGAAAAGAAGATCTCACTTTTTTTTTTAAATTGAGTTCAGAGAACAACCTACGAAACTAATTTTGGAAGAAAAGTTCCCTTGAATGCATTTGTGGATAAGAAAAAACTAATATGAACATTGAAGAAAAAACATCACTCTGAAGTTAGAGGAAGTTTGATGTCGTTTTTTCCTCCCAAAACTCAAACATCTGCAGTGCATGTCATGAATATTTACACCAACACGTGCACAGAAGACCAATATGATGGTGAATCTAAAGAGTAAAAAGGCTGTTTGAAAAGCACCAAGCCTTCCCCGGGCTCAGGGTGGGCACAAGGCAAGACACTTTGATCTTAGGGAGCAGCTTTCAGCATTAAACGCCTGTAGCTGACCTGTGGTCAGATCTCTGGGGGTTATCGGAGCTTTCCCTCTCCAATTGGACAACATGTGGAGCCAGACAAACAGTATATTACCCTCAGATGTCTTATCTCCACAGAACTGGAGTGACTGGGAGTATGGTCGGTCGGCCAGTGAGAGTGAGAGAGATGGAGCGAGACAGAGACAGACAGAGAGAGATAAAGAGATGGCAGAGAGAGAAGAGATGGCGAGAGAGAGAAAGAGATGGAGAGGCCGGTGGTGGGGAAAGAACAACACAGATGTTTGACTGAGCTCTCCTGCCAGAGAACATTGAGAAGTAGAGCAGGGGAAGTGGAGCATTGTACTAAAGCCAGATTGTTAACTCCTTCCGCCCTGCGGCAGACAGTGACCAGGAGAAACCAACAGTGGAAGAAGAAAACTAACCTGAAGTTTCCTCTCCTCTTTCTCTCTCTGCTTCCGCTCCTCTTCTTCGTGTTTCCGCTTCTGCTCCATCTCCGCTTTCCTGAGGAAGAGTAAGAAAGGCTATTAATGTCTGGTGTCACTGCGATATAAAGATCCTAACCAATACTGTAGAAAGTTTGGACTTCCTAATCAATACTGTACCATAAGTAATGGAAAGAGCTTCTACTGTACAGCCGCTCCTCTGTACAGCCGCTCCTCCATCTCAAGGCCAATCAATACATTATCCATCCTACTACAGACTTGAGGGAAAACCAGTTTTACCAACGGCCCCAATAAATAACTATCCATCCAGTTAGGATGCTGCTACAGATCTGCAGTAAACAGTCACATCAATTCATTGGCCCAAATAAATCATCCCTACAGTGACATGCTAGAGGTCTCGCTGCGCCTCACAGTGTTATATGGGTTTTGACTGACAGACGTTCTGAACTTGAGCACAGCTCACGTCAACAAGTTGCCCCCATCACTCCCCTTAATTGGGCAATTTTCTTGTTGTCTGAGTGAGGGAAAATCTGTAAATTAGGATGACTTGATGTAATTTGAAAGATGTGACGTTGAGGATTATAATAAATACTGATTTGATGTCATACAAGCCTGTGAGTCCAAATGTGCACTTCACATTTCTAAATCATAAAAGCCATGTCATATACAGTGTCAACATTTATGATGCACAGTTACAAGATGACATGTCGTCATATCCTGGGTTGTTCTGAACAGAATGAGCTTGTTCATTTATTGTGAAGAGAATTTGCCAGACCTGAATCCACTCATGAGTCCTTTCTATGCGCACCAAAATGATAATCTGTTTCTCTGAATTGCCCAGTGAAAGCCTAACACTTTATAATTTAGCAAGTCATATTGGCAAAAGAACAAGCTTTCAAATTATGCCCACCTGACCCAGATTGCAATTTTATAATGGACTGTTTTTGGATTGCATACACAACAGTAATTGTGTGATGGCGGGGATGCAGGGTTGTGCTCCAAACTAAACAACTACAAGTGTGCTTGCTCTAGTTCCTCAACGGCACAGCAAGGAGAAGAGTCATAGGGGTGCATTGAAATAGCTTAGGAACTGTGTACACTTTGGTAGGTGTGTGGCCACACCAGTTAGTCCTCTCACTTAAACCGCTGTAATTATTTTTCGTCTTATGTTGAAACTTAACATGTCTTAACATGTTACTCAATGCATCCAGAGTATTTCCAGATTTCTTTATCAACAAATGTGGAGAAAAGCACAGTAAATGTAAACTGCACTGTTTGGATTCAGTCTTGTGTCAGGTGAAACGTTGTGTTCTAACCTTTGGTCTAATCAGTTCCCCATTATCTCTAAACTGTTCCCTTTCCATTGCCACCATGGCTATGCATATGCTTTTCATATTTATTTAGTAAAGAAAAGAAGATTTAGCCCTATCCATATAGGTCAATTCCCACAAGTGTACATTATTAAATTAGGAGCTAGTGACTTGTGATGGACCATCGGTTGGTCTTACAGGTTTTACATACACCAATAAAAAGAGGGTCAGGACACGAGGCATGACTAATGTGTCGGAGCACCTCGGCTCTCTCTCTTCATCTCCCCAACTCACAGACGCCTGTCCTCTTTGTCCTGCTTGCGGCGCTGCTCCTCCTCCTCCCTCCTCTTCTTCTCTCTCGCCATCTCCTCCTGGATCTTCTTCAGTCGCTCCTTCTCTTCCTCCTCCTTCTTCTTGTTCTGCATGGCTGTCAGCAGCTCCTCTGACCTGGTGACCAGGGCCTGGTACTCATGGTCCATGTCAATGCGGGTCATTGCTGTGGTCTGAGGGGAGAGGAGAGTAGAATCCCTTAAAGAAGTCTGCAGCCAAAACGCAGGGCTGGCTTCATTCATTGAATAAAGACTAAGCAAAGACGAACACTTAATTTATTTCACTTTTGTTTTGCATTTAATTCGTTATATGTGTCAAGCCCCTAAATCAAACACAAACAAATGCATGTTGTATATAATTAGGCACGCCTCTTCATTCTTTTGTATGAAATTGCACAAACTGCAAACATACGTTGGGCTAGCACCTCACTCTGGAGCCAGCACCCGTGCGAGGGAAAGGGACTGGTTTGGGATTCAGCAAGTGTCTACTTGCAGCAAACAGAAATACAAACAAATGCCTTCCTGGAACATAAAGACACACGCCGCCTCACCATATTGGTCTTGATGGTCCAGGAAGTTCCTATTTCTGTTTGCTGCCGTCTCCTAACCTGAGCACTCACACATTCATCCCAATCAGAACCCTACATTTGTGACTGCTGGCATCTACAGAGCTTCCACACAGACAGTGGCATAGGATCGAATTAGAGGCAAATGTGTTATAGCAACACACTCTTCTGCTGATGAATATTCATATGCATCTGGGGTCAAATTAACCTTTTATCAGAATGCCTTATTCTGAGTCTGATGTGTTCTAACATCTCCCCAGGACAAGGTGCACGATCTGTTTTCAGAACCCAAACAGACGTTCAATTACATTTTGTCTACCATATCAGACTCTGAACTCACACTTAGCAAGCACTTAACGGTAGCTTGTGTGGCTTAGTCGGTAGTGAATGGCTTTGCAACGCTATGGTCATTGGTTCGATTTCCACTGGGGACACCCATAAGAAAATGCATGCACTCACTGTTGTAAGAAGCTTTGGATAAAAGTGTCTGGTAAATGGCATATGACAAGTGTTTCTTATGTAGCACATTGACTCTGAACTCACACTTAGTTCCAACTTAAAGGCCCGCTACTCTCCGCTCTCTAAAGGCCCGCTACTCTCCGCTCTCTAAAGGCCCGCTACTCTCCTCTCTCTAAAGACCCGCTACTCTCCTCTCTCTAAAGTCCCGCTACTCTCCGCTCTCTAAAGGCCCGCTACTCTCCGCTCTCTAAAGGCCTGCTACTCTACTCTCTCTAAAGGCCAGCTACTCTCCGCTCTCTAAAGGCCCGCTACTCTCCGCTACTCTCCGCTCTCTAAAGACCCGCTACTCTCCGCTCTCTAAAGGCCCGCTACTCTCCGCTCTCTAAAGGCCCGCTACTCTCCGCTACTCTCCGCTCCCTAAAGACCCGCTACTCTCCGCTCTCTAAAGGCCCGCTACTCTCCGCTCTCTAAAGGCCCGCTACTCTACTCTCTCTAAAGGCCCGCTACTCTCCGCTCTCTATAGGCCCGCTACTCTCCACTCTCTAAAGGCCCGCTACTCTCCTCTCTCTAAAGGCCCGCTACTCTCCTCTCTCTAAAGGCCCGCTACTCTCCGCACTCTAAAGGCCCGCTACTCTCCGCTCTCTAAAGGCCCGCTACTCTCCGCTCTCTAAAGGCCCGCTACTCTCCGCTCTCTAAAGGCCCGCTACTCTCCGCTCTCTAAAGGCCCGCTACTCTACTCTCTCTAAAGGCCCGCTACTCTCCGCTCTCTAAAGGCCCGCTACTCTCCGCTCTCTAAAGACCCGCTACTCTCCGCTCTCTAAAGGCCCGCTACTCTCCGCTCTCTAAAGGCCCGCTACTCTCCGCTCTCTAAAGGCCCGCTACTCTCCTCTCTCTAAAGGCCCGCTACTCTCCTCTCTCTAAAGGCCCGCTACTCTCCTCTCTCTAAAGGCCCGCTACTCTCCGCTCTCTAAAGGCCCGCTACTCTCCTCTCTCTAAGGCCCGCTACTCTCCTCTCTCTAAAGGCCCGCTACTCTCCACTACTCTCCACTCTCTAAAGGCCCGCTACTCTCCTCTCTCTAAAGGCCCGCTACTCTCCTCTCTCTAAAGGCCCGCTACTCTCCGCACTATAAAGGCCCGCTACTCTTCGCACTATAAAGGCCCGCTACTCTCCGCACTCTAAAGGCCCGCTACTCTCCGCTCTCTAAAGGCCCGCTACTCTCCGCTCTCTAAAGGCCCGCTACTATCCTCTCTCTAAAGGCCCGCTACTCTCCGCTCTCTAAAGGACCGCTACTCTCCGCTCTCTAAAGGCCCGCTACTCTCCGCTCTCTAAAGGCCCGCTACTCTCCGCTCTCTAAAGGCCCGCTCCTCTCCGCTCTCTAAAGGCCCGCTACTCTACTCTCTCTAAAGGCCCGCTACTCTCCTCTCTCTAAAGGCCCGCTACTCTCCGCTCTCTAAAGGCCCGCTACTCTCCGCTCTCTAAAGGTCCGCTACTCTACTCTCTCTAAAGGCCCGCTACTCTCCTCTCTCTAAAGGCCCGCTACTCTCCGCTACTCTCCGCTCTCTAAAGGCCCGCTACTCTCCGCTCTCTAAAGGCCCGCTACTCTCCGCTCTCTAAAGGCCCGCTACTCTCCGCTCTCTAAAGGCCCGCAACTCTCCGCTCTCTAAAGACCCGCTACTCTCCGCTCTCTAAAGGCCCGCTACTCTCCGCTCTCTAAAGGCCCGCTACTCTACTCTCTCTAAAGGCCCGCTACTCTCCGCTCTCTAAAGGCCCGCTACTCTCCGCTCTCTAAAGGCCCGCTACTCTCCTCTCTCTAAAGGCCCGCTACTCTCCTCTCTCTAAAGGCCCGCTACTCTCCGCTACTCTCCGCTCTCTAAAGACCCGCTACTCTCCGCTCTCTAAAGGCCCGCTACTCTCCGCTCTCTAAAGGCCCGCTACTCTACTCTCTCTAAAGGCCCGCATCTCTCCGCTCTCTAAAGGCCCGCTACTCTCCACTCTCTAAAGGCCCGCTACTCTCCTCTCTCTAAAGACCCGCTACTCTCCGCTCTCTAAAGGCCCGCTACTCTCCGCTCTCTAAAGGTCCGCTACTCTACTCTCTCTAAAGGCCCGCTACTCTCCTCTCTCTAAAGGCCCGCTACTCTCCGCTACTCTCCGCTCTCTAAAGGCCCGCTACTCTCCGCTCTCTAAAGGCCCGCTACTCTCCGCTCTCTAAAGGCCCGCTACTCTCCGCTCTCTAAAGGCCCGCAACTCTCCGCTCTCTAAAGACCCGCTACTCTCCGCTCTCTAAAGGCCCGCTACTCTCCGCTCTCTAAAGGCCCGCTACTCTACTCTCTCTAAAGGCCCGCTACTCTCCGCTCTCTAAAGGCCCGCTACTCTCCGCTCTCTAAAGGCCCGCTACTCTCCTCTCTCTAAAGGCCCGCTACTCTCCTCTCTCTAAAGGCCCGCTACTCTCCGCTACTCTCCGCTCTCTAAAGACCCGCTACTCTCCGCTCTCTAAAGGCCCGCTACTCTCCGCTCTCTAAAGGCCCGCTACTCTACTCTCTCTAAAGGCCCGCATCTCTCCGCTCTCTAAAGGCCCGCTACTCTCCACTCTCTAAAGGCCCGCTACTCTCCTCTCTCTAAAGACCCGCTACTCTCCGCTCTCTAAAGGCCCGCTACTCTCCGCTCTCTAAAGGCCCGCTACTCTACTCTCTCTAAAGGCCCGCTACTCTCCGCTCTCTAAAGGCCCGCTACTCTCCACTCTCTAAAGGCCCGCTACTCTCCTCTCTCTAAAGGCCTGCTACTCTCCTCTCTCTAAAGGCCCGCTACTCTCCGCACTCTAAAGGCCCTCTACTCTCCGCTCTCTAAAGGCCCGCTACTCTCCGCTCTCTAAAGGCCCGCTACTCTACTCTCTCTAAAGGCCCGCTACTCTCCGCTCTCTAAAGGCCCGCTACTCTACTCTCTCTAAAGGCCCGCTACTCTCCGCTACTCTCCGCTCTCTAAAGGCCCGCTACTCTACTCTCTCTAAAGGCCCGCTACTCTCCTCTCTCTAAAGGCCCGCTACTCTCCGCTACTCTCCGCTCTCTAAAGACCCGCTACTCTCCGCTCTCTAAAGGCCCGCTACTCTCCGCTCTCTAAAGGCCCGCTACTCTACTCTCTCTAAAGGCCCGCTACTCTCCGCTCTCTAAAGGCCCGCTACTCTCCACTCTCTAAAGGCCCGCTACTCTCCTCTCTCTAAAGGCCCGCTACTCTCCTCTCTCTAAAGGCCCGCTACTCTCCGCTCTCTAAAGGCCCGCTACTCTCCACTCTCTAACGGCCCGCTACTCTCCGCTCTCTAAAGGCCCGCTACTCTCCGCTCTCTAAAGGCCCGCTACTCTCCGCTCTCTAAAGGCCCGCTACTCTCCGCTCTCTAATGGCCCGCTACTCTCCGCTCTCTAAAGGCCCGCTACTCTACTCTCTTTAAAGGCCCGCTACTCTCCTCTCTCTAAAGGCCCGCTACTCTCCGCTCTCTAAAGGCCCGCTACTCTCCGCTCTCTAAAGGCCCGCTACTCTACTCTCTCTAAAGGCCCGCTACTCCCTACAATAGTGTCACCGTTAAAGGCTAGCAAATAAGTTGGATGCAAAATAATGAAATGTTTACCTGGCTTTTTTATAGATAATTAATAGGCTACTACCATAAGCAGGGCCATAAAAATGCAAAAGGTAATATACACGGCGCTCCGAGACAAGATGCATATCATCTCAAAATGCAGAATATAACCCTATTAAATCCAGCCGCCATCCATTAAAAATATCTCCTAGCTTCTAAATAAGCCACGATGCCATCGGTAGAGAGAGAGGGCCAGATCCAGATATATAGTACCACAGCCAAAACATCATCAGGTTCGGGAAATAAATGACAAACCCTGAATCTTGAGAGAAAATTTGAAAACTAACTCAAGGGAGTCAAAGCGACCCTCATTTAAAAGGCTTAGTACCCCAGAGGTTCCCCAAAATCCATAGTTTGACTAAAGCAGCCGTAATTACACACCATCTGGCTGGCTGAAGCCTCCTATTAGATAAAGATTCCCTCCATCAACCATCACTAAATATTTCACCCTGGGATAAATTCAACATTGTTTTCTGAATGTCAATACGTCAGTGTGTGTGTAGAATCCTCTCAATGTCAAAGACATAAGATGTGTCTCAAACAACACCCTATTCCCCATATAATGCACTACTTTTAGCCAGGGCCCATCAAAAGAAGTGCACTATAATAGGGCGCCACAAGGGACACATCTCGTGTCTGACATTGATCGGATTCTACACACACACTGGCGTATTGACATTCAGAAAACAATGTTGAATTTGGAGAACTAATGAATTATTAAATATGGAGGGGAGAAGAGAACACGACATGTCATCGCCCATGTCATACACTTTGATTCTATACACATGCTGGCGTATTGATATTCAGAAAACAATGTTGAACGTGGAGAAATAATGAAATAAAGTGTTTCACCAAACTATCTTGACAAAATATTACTCTTTGTACTCATAGAAGTCAGGCAAGAGGAAAAAAGAAGGGATTGTATAGAAGTTTGACTTAGGAGCATAGAACTAGGAGAGGTTGCAGAACGGAAGGCTGGCAGTATTCTCACACCTTGATTTTGAGCATGGTTGTGTTGATGGCATCGTCCAGCCCCTGAATCTGCATGCTCATCTCCTGCTTCCCCTCCTTCAGGCCGGCGATCACCTCGTTGAACTTATCCATCCTGTTCTTCAGGTTACGCACCTTCACCAGCCCATCGATCCTGTACCCCAACGCACGCACCGCGCACACACACACACACACACACACACACACACACACACACACACACACACACACACACACACACACACACACACACACACTTAGTCACTTGGGTTTAAACTTGAAACATTACAGAGACACATGGTACCCCCCTCCCACTGCCCACAAGGCTCTGTTGTTTATCACTACAGATCTCCTGGAGCTTTACAGAGGTAATAAGACAGAGTCATGTGGTATACCAGCCGGTACCAATGAGACTGTCTCCGTGGCGATGCAGCCATGATGTGCTAAGCAGCCTGGCACCGCTGAGCTGTGAAAGTGCTGTATAACGAGAAGGAAGGGAGGGAGGGAGAGGAGGGATAAGAGGACACCTACCGCGGCTTGTGCTTCCTCCTGCACAGCCACATGCGCACCGTCTTCTGCATCTTGATGCAGGCAATGGCACGGTAGAGCATCTTATTCCTCACTGTGGGAGAGAGAGAGACCGAGAGACAATGAGACTGACAGCCCAGACACTCACAGACTTGCAGGGACTGGCACAGTAACTCCACAGCCGTGGTGGTAATTCACACAGAGAGAGCAGACGGTATGGAAATGTTGCCTCAGTGAGTGACTGTGACCCAAATGGCACCATATTTCCTATACAGTGCACTACTTCAAAAGTGCATAGTGAAAGGAGTGCACTATGTCGGGAATAGGATACCATTAGGGACACAGCCCTCTAAGATTGGAGGTGTATAATGGGCAGGTACTAGATCATTTCTGGAGGGTAACAGGCTGAGGTGAACTGTCTGCCAACAGGGCACGCAGCACACTAGAGTAATGGAGGAAAAAGCTATATCTTAGTCCAGGATGAAGAGGTTCACAATGACTGTTTTCAGAGTTTAATGAGGCAGTCTGAATAAATCAGAGGATATCTCCACACAAAACAGATGGCCAGAGCCAGTTAGTTAGCGTTTTATGAACAGAATTGGATCGGAGCAATTAGTGCCATCACTTTAAACTATTTGTCTTCTAGAACATGACAGGGCTCGTGTTCACAAAGAATCTCAGGGTAGGAGTGCTGATCTAGGATCAGGTCCCCCCGTCTATATAATTTATTAATTATGACCTAAATGGGAAAACTGACACTAGATCAGCAATCCTACTCAGACGCTTTGTGAATACGGGCCCTGGTGTATAATGATGTGGAAGGTAGCAGGATGTTACTCACGTTTGATGACAGAGAGGGAACACCACTGGACTTTCTTCCAGCGGCTGCAGATGAGCCACTGGTTGACCTTCTTCACCAGCTCCGCCAGGTGGTCTGGGTCCGACTTCATGATCTGATCAAACTCCTTAAACTGAGGGGAGGATGGATGGAGAAAGAAGGGATGAGAGATTGATGGAGAAATGAGAGAACATAATGAGAAGATGGACAAAAGAGAAGGATGAATGGAGGAATGAGAGAGGGATGCAGAGAGAAGGATAGAGAGATGAGAGATGAGATACAGGAATGGAGAGAGAGATGAGATACAGGAATGGAGAGAGGAGAATGGGGAGAGAGATGAGAGAGAGAGAGAGAGGTGAGAGAGGAGAATGAGGAGAGAGAGGTGAGAGAGGAGAATGAGGAGAGAGAGGTGAGAGGCGAATTGGGAGAGAGATGAGAGAGAGGAGAATGAGGGAGAGATGAGAGAGAGGTGAGAGAGGAGAATGGGGAGAGAGAGGTGAGAGAGGAGAATGGGGAGAGAGATGAGAGAGAGAGGTGAGAGAGGAGAATGAGGAGAGAGTTGAGAGAGAGGTGAGAGAGGAGAATGAGGAGAGAAATGTGAGAGAGGAGAATGGGGAGAGAGAGGTGAGAGAGGAGAATGAGGAGAGAGATGAGAGAGAGGTGAGAGGAGAATGAGGAGAGAGTTGAGAGAGAGGTGAGAGAGGAGAATGGGGAGAGATGAGAGAGAGGTGAGAGAGGAGAATGAGGAGAGAGATGAGAGAGAGGTGAGAGAAGAGTGGAGGGAGAGTTGAGAGAGAGAGGAGAGAGAGGAGAATGAGGAGAGAGATGATAGAGATGAGAGAGGAGAATGAGGGAGAGTTGAGAGAGAGGAGAATGAGGAGAGAGATGAGAGAGAGGAGAATGAGGAGAGAGATGAGAGAGAGGTGAGAGAAGAGTGGAGGGATGAGAGAGAAGGATGGAGAGAGAGAGAGAAAATAGAGCAGCCATAGACACTAAAATAGCCATCAGTAAGCTGATGTTCCCTCAGGGAAGGTGAAAACTGAGATTACAATAACAGCAGCAAAGTACCTGTCTTGTTGTGGTCAACAGAGGGTTGTATATTCATTTATTCATAAGCACAAAACTACTCAGCTACAAAATTAAAGTTACACCTGCCCCACACAGCAATCACCTCTGACTGAGTCCAATTAAGCCACAACAGACATTTTTACAATAGGGCTCCAAACCGCACATTTAACATAATTGAATAACTTATCTGTTACATTAATGAATACCCCATGTGTTAGCTCTACATGGTTTATTATCTAAATCCCTTTCCCCTGCAGAGCTCCCCTCGCTCGCAGCCAAATGCGGATTCCTTTGAAGTCCATTCAGTCAGGGGAACATTGTAATGCTGAGAGCCAGTGCAGAGCAACAGAGCATAACAGAGATATATGTCATGAAGTTATCACCTTCCCAGGTCTGAAGAACACTCTGGTCAGCCCAAACTTGTAATCATTCTCGTTGAGTCCCAGCGCTTTGAATAAAGCCTGTAGCACAAACAAACATTTCATTGTCAATACATGTCATATGAACATGACAAACTGGCTTTGTTGTGTATTGGATGGTACAGTGATAAGAAGATGAGCCCAGAGCAAGGCCAGTGTGTGTGTGTGTGTGGTCCATGGGGCACTGACCTTGCAGAAGAGTCTTGGGTCCAGGCGAGTCAGCTTGGCAGGCATGTACTGCTTGTACATGTTGTAGAGCTCATGGAATGGCGCTCTGGAGGGGAAGCCTCCCTGCATCAGGTCCAGCACGGACACCATTCCTACAGAGACACTTTAGTGAACTAGTCACAAAAATATATACAGGTAGGAGCAGATCATCCTACTATATTAAAGCAGGTCGAATGCTGCAACACATTTTGACCAATCAGGTCTTCCTCCGGAAGCGTTAGTCTACCTGCCGTTAAGGGGCCTTTTGTCAACTGACTTTCTCTCACATGGAGACAGACCGGGTCATCCCAGTCCTGAGACAACTCAATAACGCATTTTCTGCACAGTCAGTGGTTAATGACTGTCTATGCACGACTACTTCCCCTGTTTCTTCCAAATACATCAAACTAACTTCTGCTGACTCGTCCACCACCCACCCAATATAGTTGATGCATAATTTGATCTTAAGCTTAAAGAGATGGAGCAACACAGTCTCTCCATGTCTCTGAGCCACCACTCATGAGTGTAGATGAAAATTCAGGCAACTCCAATGATACAGAAGAAAAGCGAGTCAAATTTAATATGCAAATTGAACAGGAGAATGGGAAATTGAATTAGCGTCGCAGCCTTTAGTTTGAAGGTCTGAGAAAGAGAAATGTTCAGAAAACAGTCAAGAAGAACAGCACGCAGATACTCAGATGCTATACAGTATCTCTCCTCCGACAGTAATTGTGTGCCAATTTGTGGAGAGAAAAGTGCTGTGAGTTCTCAGTAAATGTATGTAAATCACTCTGGTCATTTTGCATTTGATCGTTTTTGTTCTGCAGCGACAAGATCGTTTTGTAATAACTGCAGCATTGGCGTGGGCAGAATAAAACCCCACATCTCCACAGTCATTTCTCCCTGTGTTGCTGTGTGTAATACATTTATAAACATATTAATCATTTACTGGATTAGCATTTTCCAGACGCTCAAAGAGCTTTGCATAGTAAGGTGGTGAAACTTCACCTCATCCACCACCAATGTAGAGCAACAGTGTATCCCAAGTTACACCCTATCCCCTTTATAGTGCACTACCTTTGACCAGAGCTGAGCATTAACCAAAATTTTTGTTTTTTAAACAACTAATTGACCAATGTCAGTTCAATTATTTGAATTGCATTTTGTTAACTCATTGCACAGTTTCTCTTGAGGTAAATCAGATCAAGCCCAAACAGTGCGGTGTAGTAGGGAGTTGCAGTTTCCAACAGGCCAATATTCTACATAGTTTAGTCCAGAAAATATGGTCATGAACTAAAATGACCATAGTCCATTGCGCTCCTACTTGTCCGGTCTGTGTGTTTCTTTAGGCTTGCTACATTAGGTTAGTGTGGGGCAGACACTGAGAGAAGAGACAAAATAACATGTGATGGAGAGGGATACAGTGCCTTGTAAAAGTATTCCTCCCCCTTTGAGTTTTTCCTATTTTGGTGCATTACAACCTGTAATTTAAATGGATTTTTATTTGGATTTCATGTAATGGACATACAGTCGTGGCCAAAAGTTTTGAGAGTGACACAAATTTTAATTTTCAAAGTCTGCTGCCTCAGTTTGTATGATGGCAATTTACATATACTCCAGAATGTTATGAAGAGTGATCAGATGAATTGCAAATTAATTGCAAAGTCCCTCTTTGCCATGCAAATGAACTGAATCCCCCCCCAAACATTTCCACTGCATTTCAGCCCTGCCACAAAAGGACCAGCTAACATCATATCAGGGATTCTCTCGTGAACACAGGTGTGAGTGTTGACGAGGACATGGCTGGTCATGCTCTGTCATGCTGATTGAGTTCGAATAACAGACTGGAAGCTTCAAAAGGAGGGTGGTGCTTGGAATCATTGTTCTTCCTCTGTCAGGCATGGTTACCTGCAAGGAAACACGTGCCGTCATCATTGCTTTGCACAAAAAGGGCTTCACAGGCAAGGATATTGCTGCCAGTAAAATTGCACCTAAAACAACCATTTATCGGATCATCAAGAACTTCAAGGAGAGCGGTGCAATTGTTGTGAAGAAGGCTTCAGGGCACCCAAGAAAGTCCAGCAAGCGCCAGGACCGTCTCCTAAAGTTGATTCAGCTGCGGGATCGGGGCACCACCAGTACAGAGCTTGCTCAGGAATGGCAGCAGGCAGGTATGAGTGCATCTGCACGCACAGTGAGGCGAAGACTTTTGGAGGATGTCCTGGTGTCAAGAAGGGCAGCAAAGAACCCTCTTCTATCCAGGAAAAACATCAGGGACAAACTGATATTCTGCTAAAGGTACAGGGATTGGACTGCTGAGAACTGGGGTAAAGTCAATTTCTCTGATGAATCCCCTTTCCGATTGTTTGGGGCATCCGGAAAAAAGCTTGTCCGGAGAAGACAAGGTGAGCGCTACCATCAGTCCTTTGTCATGCCAACAGTAAAGCATCCTGAGACCATTCATGTGTGGGGTTGCTTCTCAGCCAAGGGAGTGGGCTCACTCACAATTTTGCCTTAGAACACAGCCATGAATAAAGAATGGTACCAACACATCCACCAAGAGCAACTTCTCCCAACCATCCAGGAACAGTTTGGTGATGAACAATGCCTTTTCCAGCATGATGGAGCACCTTGCCATAAGGCAAAAGTGATAACTAAGTGGCTCGCGGAACAAACATTAGCCCCTTTCTTTAGGCCTACAGTGCATTCGGAAAGTATTCAGACCGTGACTTTTTCCACAATTTGTTATGTTACAGCCTTATTCTAAAATGTTCCTCAAACTACACACGATACCCCAAAATGATTGGAGTCCACCTGTGGTAAATTAAATTGATTGGACATGATTTGGAAAGGCACACACCTGTCTATATAAGGTCCCACAGTTGACAGTGCATGTCAGAGAAAAAACAAGCCATGAGGTTGAAGGAATTGTCCGTAGAGCTCAGAGACAGGATTGTGTTGAGGCACAGATCTGGGGAAGGGTACTAAAACATTTCTGCAGCATTGAAGGTCCCCAAGAACACAGTGGCCTCCATAATTCTTAAATGGAAGAAGTTTGGAACCACCAAGACTCTTCCTAGAGCTGGCCTGCCCGGTCAAACTCAGAAATCGGGGGAGAAGGGCCTTGGTCAGGGAGGTGACCAAGAACGCGATGGTCACTCTGACAGAGCTCCAGAGTTCCTCTGCGGAGATGGGAGAGCCTTCCAGAAGGACAACGATCTCTGCAGCACTACACCAATCCGGCCGTCATGGTAGAGTGGCCAGACGGAAGCCACTTAGTAAAAGGCACGATAGCACCTAAAGGACTCAGACCATGAGAAACAAGATTCTCTGGTCTGATGAAGCCAAGATTGAACTCTTTGGCCTGAATGCCCAGCGTCATATCTGGAAAAAAAACCTGGCACCATCACTACGGTGAAGCAAGGTGGTGGCACCATCATGTTGTGGGGATGTTTTTCAGCAGCAGGGACTGGGAGTCTAGTCAGGATCGAGGGAAAGATGAACGGAGCAAAGTACAGAAAGATCCTTGATTAAAAACCTGCTCCAGAGCGCTCAGAACCTCAGACTGGGGTGAAGGTTTACCTTCCAACAGGACAACGACACCAAGCGCACAGCAAAGACAACACTGGAGTGGCTTTGGGACAAGTCTCTGAATGTCTCGAGGCTGTATGTGCTTCAACAAAGTACTGAGTAAAGTGTCTGAATACTTATGTAAACATGATATATATATATTTTTTTATACATTTGCAAATCTGTTTTTGCTTTTAATCCATTTTAGAATAAGTCTGTAATGTAACAATGCACTGTATATACTGACCTGAGCACTGCAACTGAGAGAGGATCTGGGCCCCTTCAAACTGGTGGCTGACCATCTTCAGATTGGGCTTGATACAACGGATGAAACTGGAGCCCTGGGAGGGAGGGAGAAGAGGCTGTTAGCCATAGATATCCTATTAAATTGAAGTGTTCTATATGTAATTTCATGTTGTTAGACCTGACAGCAGCCACACTGAAGATGGCCACAGAGTACCTCTTTGGTGATCCAGATCTAAATTGGTTGGACATTGGCTTGAACATTATGGACTGACAAAATAAAAATGTTCACTGGAAGATTGATAAAATTATGGATGTGTCACTGCAACCTTAAAAGGTCCTCAACGATATCACCATTGTCCTTGATTCTAAGCAATACTGTGCTGCTATTTTTTTTGGACTTGGCCAAAGCTTTTGATACGGTAAACCATTCCATTCTTGTGGGATGGCTAAGGATTATTGGTGTATCTGAGGGGTCTTTGGCCTGGTTTGCGAACTACCTCTTTCAAAGAGTGCAGTGTATAAAGTCAGAAAATCTGCTGTCTCAGCCACTGCCTGTCACCAAGGGAGTACCCCAAGGCTCAATCCTAGGCCCACGCTCTTCTCAATTTACATCAACATCATAGCTTAGGCAATAGGAAGCATTCTCATTCACTTATATGCAAACGATATAGTCTTATACTCAGCTGGCCCCTCCCCGGAATTTGTGTTAAATTCTCGACAACAAAGCTTTCTTAGTGTCCAACAAGCTTTCTCTACCATTAACCTTGTTCTGAACACCTCCAAACCAAAGGTCATGTGGTTAGGTAAGAAGAATGCCCCTCCTCCCACAGGTGTTATTACTACATCTGAGGGTTTAAAGTACTTGGGAGTATGGCTTGATGGTGCACTGTCCTTCTCTCCGCACATTTCAAAGTTGCAGTCTAAAGTTAAATCTAGACTTGGTTTACTCCATCGTAATCGCTCCTCTTTCACCCCAGCTGCTAAACTAACCCTGATTCAGATAACCACCCTACCCATGCTAGATTAAGGAAACATAATTTATAGATCGACAGGTAAGGGTTTTCTCAAGCGGCTAGATGCACTCTATACTTCTCTGTATACCCATCGCAAGACCCACTGGTTGATGCTTATTTATAAAACCCTCTTGGGCCTCAATCCCCCTTTTGAGATATCTACTGCAGCCCTCATCCTCCATATAAAACAACCGTTCTGCCAGTCACATTCTGTTAAAGGTCCCCAAAGCACACACATACCTGGGTTGCTCCTATTTTCAGTTCGATGCAGCTAGCGACTGGAACGAACTACAACAAACACTCAAACTGGACAGTTTAATCTCAATCTCTTCATTCAAAGACGCAATTATGGACACTCTTACTGACAGTTGTGGCTGCTTTGTGTGATGTATTGTTGTCTCTACCTTCTTGACCTTTGTGCTGTTGACTGTGCCCAATAATGTTTGTACCATGTTTTGTGCTGCTACCATGTTGTGTTGCTACCATGCTGTGTTGTCATGTGTTGCTGCCTTGCTATGTTGTGGTCTTATGTCTTTCTTTATGTAGTGTTGTCTCTGTTGTTGTGATGTGTGTTTTGTCCTATATTTATATTGTATTTTTAAAATATTTTTTTTAAATCCCAGGCCCCCGTCCCTGCAGCAGGCCTTTTGGTAGGCCGCCACTGTAAATAAGAATTTGTTCTCAACTGACTTGCCTAGTTAAATAAAAATAAAATAAAAATAAATATACACGTCACATGGGGGAGAGGTGTTGTGCCGTGAAGTGTTGCTTTATTATTTGTTATTTCTTTTCCCTTTCCCCCCCAATTTCGTGATTATGATCTTGTCTCATCACTGCAACTCCCCAACGTGTCCGGGAGAGGCAAAGGTCGAGTCATGCATCCTCCGAAACATGACCTGCCAAATAGAGGTTGACCGATTATGATTTTTCAACGCCGATACCGATTATTGGAGGACCAAAAAAGCAGATACCGATTAATCGTCCGATTTAAAAATGTTTTTTTTTGTAATAATGACAATTACAACAATACTGAATGAACACTTATTTTAACATAATATAATACATCAATAAAATCAATTTAGCCTCAAATAAATAATGAAACATGTTCAATTTGGTTTAAATATTGCAAAAACAAAGTGTTGGAGAAGAAAGTAAAAGTGCAATATGTGCCATGTAAGAAAGCTAACGTTAAAGTTCCTTGCTCAGAACATGAGAACATATGAAAGCTGGTGGTTCCTTTTAACACAAGTCTTCAATATTCCCAGGTCAGAAGTTTTAGGTTGTAGTTATTATAGGAATTATAGGACTATTTCTCTCTATTCCATTTGTATTTCATTAACCTTTGACTATTGGATGTTCTTATATGCACTTTAGTATTGCCAGTGTAACAGTTTGCTTCCGTCCCTCTCCTCACTCCTACCTGGGCTCGAACCAGGAACACATCGACAGCAGCCACGCTCGACGCAGCGTTACCCATCGCTCCCACAAAAGCCGCGGGAGAGGAACAACCACTCCAAGTCTCAGAGCGAGTGACGTTTGAAACGCTATTAGCGCGCATCCCGCTAACTAGCTAGCCATTTCACATCGGTTACACCAGCCTAATCTCGGGAGTTGATAGTCTCGAAGTCATAAACAGCTAAGCTGCTGGCAAAACGCACGAAAGTGCTGTTTGAATGAATGCTTATGAACCTGCTGCTAACTACCATCGCTAAGTCAGACTACTCTATCAAATCATAGACTTAGTTATAACATAATAACACATAGAAATACGAGCCATAGGTCATTAATATGGTCGAATCCGGAAACTATCATCTCGAAAACAAGACGTTTATTCTTTCAGTGAAATACGGAACCGTTACGTATTTTATCTAACGGGTGGCATCCATCAGTCTAAATATTCCTGTTATATTGCACAACCTTCAATGTTATGTCATAATTACGTAAAATTCAAATTAGGCGCCCAAACTGTTGCATATACACTGACTCTGCGTGCAATGAATGCAAGAGAAGTGACACAATTTCACCTGGTTAATATTGCCTGCTAACCTGGATTTCTTTTAGCTAAATATGCAGGTTTAAAAATATTTACTTCTGTGTATTGATTTTAAGAAAGGCATTGATGTTTATGGTTAGGTACACATTGCAGCAACGATAAGCACCGCATTGATTATATGCAACGCACGACACGCTAGATAAACTAGTAATATCATCAACCATGTGTAGTTAACTAGTGATTATGATTGATTGATTGTTAGTTATAAGATAAGTTTAATGCTAGCTAGCACCTTGGCTTACTGCATTCGCGTAACAGACAGCCTCCTCGTGGAGTGCAATGTAATCAGGTGGTTAGAGCGTTGGACTAGTTAACTGTAAGGTTGCAAGATTGAAACCTCCGAGCTGACAAGGTAAAAATCTGTCGTTCTGCCCCTGAACGAGGCAGTTAACCCACCGTTCCTAGGCCATCACTGAAAATAAGAATGTGTTCTTAACTTTTTAGGGATAGGGGGCAGCATTTTCACTTTGGAGGAATAGCATGCCCAGAGTGAACTGCCTCCTGCTCTGTCCCAGATGCTAATATATACATAGTATTATTACCATGAGATAGAAAACACTCTGAAGTTTCTAAAACTGTTTGAATGATGTCTGTGAGTATAACAGAACTCATATGGCAGGCAAAAACCTGAGAAGATTCCAACCAGGAAGTGGGAAATCTGAGGTTTGTTGTTTTTCAAAGCTTGGCCTATGGAATACACAGTGTCTATGGGGTCAAATTGCACTTCCTAAGGCTTCCACTAGATGTCAACCGTCTTTAGAAACTTGTTTGAGGCTTCTACTGTAAAGGAGGGGCTCATAAGGGCTCTTTGAGTCAGTGGTCTGGCAGAGTGTCACAGGCTCGTGACGCGCGGTCACGAGAGAGTTAGCTCTCGTTCCATGGCTTTTCTACAGACAATGGAATTCTCCGGTTGGAACATTATTGAACATTTATGATAAAAACATCCTAAAGATTGATTCTATACAACGTTTGATATGTTTCTACGACCAGTAATCTAACTTTTTGGAATTTTCGTCCGACCTTTATCGCTGGAAGTTGCACTTGCGTTTCGATTTGTTTACCAAACGCCCTAACAAAAGGAGGTATATGGCATAAATGAATAACTTTACAGAACAAATCAAACATTTATTGTGGAACTGGGATTCCTGGGAGTGCATTCTGATGAAGATCATCAAAGGTAAGTGAATATTTATAATGCTATTTCTGACTAATGTTGACTGTGCAACATGGCGGAAATTTATTTTGGCTGGTTTGGGCTCTGAGCTCCGTACTCAGATTATTGCATGGTATGCTATTTCCGTAAAGTTTTTTTGAAATCTGTCACAGGGGTTGCATTAAATTGATCGCCCCCCATCTAGCTTCAGAGTTCGTTCTGTTAGGTGACCTAAACTGGGATATGATTAACACCCCGGCAGTCCTACAATCTAAGCTAGATGCCCTCAATCTCACACAAATCATCAAGGAACCCACCATGTACAACCCTAAATCCGTAAACATGGGCACCCTCATAGACATTATCCTGACCAACTTGCCCTCCAAATACACCTCCGCTGTTTTCAATCAGGATGTCAGCGATCACTGCCTCATTGCCTGTATCCACTATGGGTCCGCAGTCAAACGACCACCCCTCATTACTGTCAAACGCTCCCTAAAACACTTCTGCGAGCAGGCCTTTCTAATCGACCTGGCCCGGGTATCCTGGAAGGATATTGCCCTCATCCCATCAGTCGAGGATGCCTGGTCATTTCCTCACCATCTTAGATAAGCATGCCCCGTTCAAAAATGTAGAACTAAGAACAGATATAGCCCTTGGTTCACTCCAGACCTGCCTGCCCTTAACCAGTACAAAAACATCCTGTGGCGGACTGCAATAGCATTGAATAGTCCCCACGATATGCAACTGTTCAGGGAAGTCAGGAACCAATACACACGGTCAGTCAGAAAAGCAAAGGCTAGCTTTTTCAAACAAAAAATTTGCATCCTGTAGCTCTAACTCCAAAAAGTTTTGGGACACTGTAAAGTCCATGGAGAACAAGAGCACCTCCTCCCAGCTGCCCACTGCACTGAGGCTAGATAACACGGTCACCACTGATAAATCCATGATAATCGAAAATGTCAATAAGCATTTCTCAATGGCTGGCCATGCCTTCCTCCTGGCTACTCCAACCTCAGCCAACAGTTCCGCCTACCCCGCAGATACTCGCCCAAGCCTCCCCAGCTTCTCCTTCACCCAAATCCAGACAGCAGATGCTCTGAAAGAGCTGCAAAACCTTGACTCGTACAAATCAGCTGGGCTAGACAATCTGAACCCTCTCTTTCTAAAACTATCCACCGCCATTGTTGCAACCCCTATTTCCAGCCTGTTCAACCTCGCTTTCGTATCGTCCAAGATCCCTAAAGTTTGGAAAGCTGCCGCGGTCATCCCCCTCTTCAAAGGGGGTGACACCCTAGACCCAAACTGTTACAGACCTATATCCATCCTGCCCTGCCTATCTAAAGTCTTTGAAAGCCAAGTTAATAAACAGATCACTGACCATTTCGAATCCCACCCTAACTTCTCCGCTGTGCAATCCGGCTTCGGTCACAGGTGCACCTCAGCCACGCTCAAGGTACTAAACGATATCATAACCGCCATCGATAAAAGACAGTACTGTGCAGCCGTCCTGGCCAAAGGCTTTCGACTCTGTCAATCACCGTATTCTTATTGGCAGACTCAATAATAATGTGTTCTTCCTCATCTCTCTCCTTCCCACTGTTCCTCCTTCCATTCTGTCTCTGCATCCTTTCCCTAACCTCCATCACGCCTTGGTTTTTCTAATGACTGCCTCGCCTGGTGCACCAACTACTTAACAGACAGAGTTCAGTGTGTCAAATCGGAGGGCCTGTTGTCCGGACCTCTGGCAGTCTCTATGGGGGTACCACAGGGTTCAATTCTCGGGCCGACTCTTTACTCTGTATACATCAATGATGTCGCTCTTGCTGCGGGCGATTCCCTGATCCACCTCTACCATTCTGTATACTTCTGGCCCTTCCTTGGACACTGTGCTAACTAACCTCCAAACAAGCAACATTAAATGCCATCCGTGGCCTCCAACTGCTCTTAAATGCTAGTAAAAACCAAATGCATGCTTTTCAAATGTTCGCTGCCCGCACCCGCCCGCCCGACTAGCATCACCACCCTGGACGGTTCCGACCTAGAATATGTGGACAACTATAAATACCTAGGTGCCTGCTTAGACTGTAAACTCTCCTTCCAGACTCATATTAAACATCTCCAATCAAAAATCAAATCTAGAATCGTCTTTCTATTTCGCAACAAAGCCCCCTTCACTCACGCCGCCAAACATACCCTAGTAAAACTGACTATCCTACCGATCCTCGACTTCGGCGATGTCATCTACAAAATAGCTTCCAACACTCTACTCAGCAAACTGGATGCAGTCTATCACAGTGCCATCCGTTTTGTTACCAAATCACCTTATACCACCCACCACTGCGACCTGTATGCTCTAGTCGGCTGTCCCTCGCTACATATTCATCGCCAGACCCACTGGCTCCAGGTCATCTATAAGTCTATGCTAGGTAAAGCTCCGCCTTATCTCAGTTCACTGGTCACGATAACAACACCCACCCGTAGCACACGTTCCAGCAGGTATATCTCACTGATCATCCCCAAAGCCAACACCTCATTTGGCTGCCTTTCCTTCCAGTTCTCTGCTGCCAGTGACTGGACGAATTACAAAAATCGCTGAAGTTGGAGAGTTATTTCCCTCACCAACTTTAAACATCAACTATCTGAGCAGCTAACCGATCGCTGCAGCTGTACATTGTCCATCTGTAAATAGCCCACCCAATCTACCTACCTCATCCCCATACTGTTTTAATTTTTTTACTTTTCACATCATCTGCTCCTCTATCACTCTAGTGTTAATCTGCTAAATTTTAACTTTTCGCTCCTATGGCCTATTTATTGCCTACCTCCTCATGCCTTTTGCACACACTGTATATAGACTTTCTTTTTTCTACTGTGTCATTGATTTGTTTATTGTGTTACGGGCTTGTTTATTGTTTACTCCATGTGTAACTCTGTGTTGTTATCTGCTTCACACTGCTTTGCTTTATCTTGGCCAGGTCGCAGTTGCAAATGAGAACTTGTTCTCAACTAGCCTACCTGGTTAAAAAAAGGTGAAAAAAATAATAATAATTCAATTAAGGAGAAGTATATCTAAAGCTCCATGCATAACAGTTGTATTTTCATCAACATTTATAATTAGTATTTCTGTAAATTGATGTGGCTCTCTGCAAAATCACTGCATGTTTTGGAAGCAAAACATTACTGAACATAACACACCAATGTAAAATGAGATTTTTAAAAATATAAATATGCACTTTATCGAACAAAACATACATGTATTCTGTAACATGAAGTCCTATGAGTGTCATCTGATGAAGATCATCACAGGTTAGTGATACATTTTATCTCTATTTGTGCTTTTTGTGACTCCTCTCTTTGACTGGAAAAATGGCTGGGGTTTTCTGTGACTTGGTGGTGATCTAACATAAACGTTTGTGGAGCTTTCGCTGTAAAGCATTTTTGAAATCATACACCGTGGCTGGATTAACGAGAATGGTGTCTTTAAAATGGTGCTTAATACTTGTATGTTTGATAAATTTGATTTATGAGATTTCTGTTGATTTGTATTTGGCGCCCTGCAATCTCATTGGCTGTTGGCGAGGGTTCCCAGACAGGTTAATGTTTCTTATAAAAACAAGAAATTACGCAGTCGTCTTTCCTCAACTCTTAGCTAAGAGAGACTGGCATGAATAGTATTAATATTAGCCCTCTGATTAAAATGAAGAGCAAGATGTGCCGCTCTGTTCTGGGCCAGATGCAGCTTAACTAGGTCTTTCTTTGCAGCACTTGACCATATGACTGGACAATAATCAAGATAAGATAAAACTAGAGCCTGCAGGACTTGCTTTGTGGAGTGAGAAATCAGAGCATCTCTTTATTACGGACAGACCTCTCCCCATCTTCACAGCCGTTGAATCTATGTTTTTACCAAAACAGTTTCCAATCTCAGGGCAGTTTACAATTTATTGGGCAAAACAATCTAAAACACAACCAAAACAAACTACAAATTGTTCAAACAAGTTTGTAGTCACAAGCTTGATGTAGTCATTGCGTGCTAGGAATATGAGACCAAATACTAAACTTTTGACTACTTTAATACAATATAAGTGAAGTGAAAACTTATTCAAATGGTGTGACTACATACATAAAATGCTTTAATTTCTAAACAATAAAGCAGATGTGTGAATGTGTGAAAATACCCTCAAATAAAAGGTGACATTCTGTACTGATGCAACATATAAAACATTTAATCTCAGATCCATAATGCTGGAGCATAGAGTCACATGTACACACGTTATCCTAACTATCAAAATAAATGGCGAGGCGAGTGTATATTATATGACAACTGATCTCAGTTCAAGTTAGATGCCCTATGTGTGGGGTAAAGTAGTAAATTGTTGAGCACTGTAGTAAATACTAACCGTGCTGCGAAGCTTCTCCAGTAGAATGTTCAGCTGGGTCTGTTGAGGTAAAAGAAAACCTTTGTTCAGTGATACAGACCAACTCCACAGACCTGTCTGGTCCAACACAGCATGAACACATGCTTATTAAAGGGTACTTGCTCCCTCTCTGCCTCCAGCGCTCCTGTCCAACACTCAAAACAACAGCTACTTAAGCAACAGTACAGCCGCGACAGACACACATTCATGGTTAAAGCGCATTGAAACGAAAGACAAAGACATTTTGTTTTAATGTATCATGCAAACAGGCCTAAATACAACACTGATAGGACTACAGGAACTGAGGGACATACAGATGGATGCATGGTAGCCAACTAACTGGACACTGAGATGACAGACAGATGGATGCATGGTAGCCAACTAACTTGACACTGAGATGACAGACAGATGGATGCATGGTAGCCAACTAACTGGACACTGAGATGACAGAAAGATGGATGCATGGTAGCCAACTAACTGGACACTGAGATGACAGACAGATGGATGCGTGGTAGCTAACTAACTGGATACTGTGATGACAGACAGATGGATGCATGGTAGCCAACTAACTGGACACTGTGAGATGACAGACAGATGGATGCATGGTAGCTAACTAACTGGACACTGTGAGATGACAGAAAGATGGATGCATGGTAGCCAACTAACTGGACACAGATGACAGACAGATGGATGGATGCATGTTAGCCAACTAACTGGACACTGAGATGACAGACAGATGGATGCATGGTAGCCAACTAACTGAGATGACAGACAGATAACCGCTTGTTGGCCCCCCTGTCACTGATCTAGAGCTCTGGTTGCAAAACCCCTGGAACCTTCCCAAAATGTCCCGGTTTTCCAGAAATCCCAGTTGGAATTCCCTAATAAGTCCAGGAATTGTCCATACCGGGATTTCTGGAAAATCTGGGAAGTTACCGTCATTTTGCAACCTTAATCTGCAGAGAGATGTGTTTAACAGACAGACTGCTCTAGGGACCACCCCTGGGACATTCATATTTATAAACCCAGCAGGATATCTCAAATAAACAGCTGATAACGCTCTCTATCTCACCTTGTAACTCTGAGAACAGACAGGTACAAAACGCTGAATCACTGATTAGGCCTTAGTCAAGCTCTAAGCCTTATGATCTACAGCATATCACTTTCTACAGTAACTACCTTATTATCAGTAGCTGCTTATAATGTACAGTAGCTGCCTGGCAGGCAGTCCTGTTCGGTGCAACTGCCAACTGGCATGTACACTGGTCAATAAGAATCGTAATAATTTTATTATGGAATCATAAGAAGATAATGGGATTGTAGGGACAATTGCTCAGTGGACATTGATCCTGTCATTGAACATTTCTATGATCCTATATGCTATGGTATCTCACTGCAAACTACACAACATTGCAAACTCTTCATACTACACTCCTGATAATGATATGAATAACATCTCAATTGATTGGAATTGGAAGCTGCCGACATCAAGATGTCATTAGCAAGTGTTGCAGTGATGCAGGAAACAAACGGCGATTAACAGGGAGACAGCACAGAACCAGGACTGGGGAGGTAGGGGACAGGGAAGGGGGTGACTGGAGGCAGTTAGCTGGAGAACAGCAGGGTGTTGCCTGCATTATTCACTGATGCATTGTGGGATTCATAGCACACAACGGAACAGGACAAGTTACCTTACTCCCCTGACTGATTCTGATTTGAACCGCTATATGTATCTACTTTTTCTGTCTGTATTTCTCCCTCTCTCTACACACCTTTTGGACTTTAAATCACAGCTATGATTTTATTTATTTTTTATTTCCCCTTATTTAACCAGGTAGGCTAGTTGAGAACAAGTTCTCATTTACAACTGCGACCTGGCCAAGATAAAGCAAAGCAGTGCGACACAAACAACAACAGAGTTACACATGGTATAAACAAACATCCAGTCAATAACACAATAGAGAAAACGTCTATGTACAGTGTGTGCAAATAAGGTAAGATAAGGGAGGAAAGGCAATAAATAATTCCATAGTGGCGAAATAATTACAATTTAGCCATTAAAACACGAGTGATAGATGTGCAGAAGATGAATTTGCAAGTAGAGATACTGGGGTGCAAAGGAGCAACAAAAACAAATAATAACAGTATGGGGATGA
Source organism: Oncorhynchus clarkii lewisi (assembly GCF_045791955.1). Taxonomy (NCBI): domain Eukaryota; kingdom Metazoa; phylum Chordata; class Actinopteri; order Salmoniformes; family Salmonidae; genus Oncorhynchus; species Oncorhynchus clarkii. The sequence continues at coordinate 17,166,620 of NC_092154.1, read as the reverse complement.
GGTAGTTGGATGGGCTATTTACAGATGGGCTATGTACAGGTGCAGTGATCTGTGAGCTGCTCTGACAACTGGTGCTTAAAGTTAGTGAGGGAGATATGAGTCTCCCTCTTCAGCGATTTTTGCAATTCGTTGGCAGGAGAGAACTGGAAGGAAAGGCAGCCAAAGGAGGAATTGGCTTTGGGGGTGACCAGTGAAATATACCTGCTGGAGCACGTGCTACGGGTGGGTGCTGCTATGGTGACCAGTGAGCTGAGATAAGGCAGGGCTTCACCTAGCAAAGACTTATAGATGACCTGGAGCCAGTGGGTTTGGAGATGAATATGAAGCGAGGGCCAGCCAACGAGAGCAAACAGGTCGCAGTGGTCGCATATGGGGCTTTGGTGACAAAACGGATGGCACTGTGATAGACTGCATCCAATTTGCTGAGTAGAGTGTTGGAGGCTATTTTGTAAATTACATCGCCGAAGTCAAAGATCGGCAGGATAGTCAGTTCTACGAGGGTATGTTTGGCAGCATGAGTGTTGCGAAATAGGAAGCTGAATCTAGATTTAATTTTGGATTGGAGATGCTTAATGTGAGTGTGGAAGGAGAGTTTACAGTCTAACCAGACACCTAGGTATTTGTAGTTGTCCACATAATCTAAGTCAGAACCGTCCAGAGTATTGATGCTGGACGGGCGGGCAGGTGCGAGCAGCGATCGGTTGAAGAGCATGCATTTAGTTTTACTTGCATTTAAGAGCAGTTGGAGGCCACGGAAGGAGAGTTGTATGGCATTGAAGCTCGTCTCGAGGTTAGTTAACATAGTGTCCAAAGAAGGGCTAGCAGTATACAGAATGGTGTTGTCTGCATAGAGGTGGATCAGAGAATCACCAGCAGCATGAGCGACATCATTGATGTATACAGAGAAAAGAGTCGGCCCGAGAACTGAAACCTGTGGCACCCCCGTAGAGACTGCCAGAGGTCCGGACAACAGGCCCTCCGATTTGACACATTAGAACTCTGTCTGAGAAGTAGTTGGTGAACCAGGCGAGGCAGTCATTTGAGAAACCAAGACGTGATGGGGGGTAGGGAAAGGATGGAGAGACAGAATGGAAGGAGGAACAGTGGGAAGGAGAGAGATGAGGAAGAACACATTAACAGAATGTAGAAACAAAATGAACTCTGGAAACTAAACCAGAGGAAGATTAAATCAAAACACATTATGCAACCCTGAAAAATAAGCTGCATTCAAATCCTCTAGAATTGTATGTATGTAACTTTTTGTAACTATTGTACTCCTACTTTCCTTCTTCTCCACTGTGTCTAGCAGTACCAATGATAGCTTACAATAACTGCTTATTAACATGAATGAATATTGAACCCCCTAACGCTCCTCTGATTTCACTTACAACAGACACAGCATCTTAACACATTTTACAGGATCACAGTATAGAGTAAGAACGTAATCACAGTTATGACTATAAAGTAACAAAATAGCCTTGATGCTACTGTTTTGCATATAAAATACAAGATAAAAGTAACAAACATGAACACACCTGCTATGGCTGTTAAAGGCCCAGTGCAGTCAAAAACTTGATTTTCTTATGTTTCATAAACAGTATATATATATATATATATATATATATATATATATATATATATATATATATATATATATATATATATATATATATATATATATATGAGGTTGTAATAATACTGTAAATTGTGAAAATTATGATAATACCCTTTTAATGTAAGTGCTGTTTGAAAAGACAGCCTGAAATATTTGCCTGTTTTGGTGGGTTTTGGCCAGCCTGGTGACATAACCAGGTGGTAAACTAGTAAATAGACCAATAAGAAAAACCTCTATGCCAATAACAGCTAGTTTTACACTCCTCACTCAGACCACACCCAGACAGTCATAGCAAAATTATTTATTGAGAAATTGCCCTTTGCTTTTAGATTAAAAAATATATATTTTGGACCATTTTAATTGAAAACCCATCACAGTAAGGTACTTTAATTGTTACCCAGAAATGATTTGATGTTTAGATAAAAACATCTAGAATGGACCTTTAAAATGGACATTTATACCCATTCCCCCTCAGTATTCCATGGCTGCATCAATGGCACCCTATGCCCTATGGGTCCTGGTCAAAAGTAGCACACTAGGTAATAGTGTCCCATTTGGGATACCTACCATGTTGAGCAGCACATTAATAAAGTGTGGAAGTAAAAGGCAGTAGATTAAAATTCGTCCTCACCTTGAATTTGTTGCCGACGCTGATGAAGCTGAGCTTGCCGGCCTTCTGTTTCGAGTCCTTGGTGTTGTTGGAGTTCTCAAAGAGCTCCCGGATAAACCGGTCCTTAGACTCACTCACTAGGCACTCCAGGGACATGTGCAGTGCATCATTGTTCTTCTCCACAAACTTGGTCTGCAATTCAGAGAAAATGTAGAACCTTGAAGATGCAGAAGCACACCCAGTTCAGAAAAATTCTACTCTGGTTGGAAGATAAGTGGGGCACTTGTGATAAAAAAAAGTGAATTCCACATGCTGGGTTTTGTGCAGGTTTCAAAGAGGAGGAGAATGTTTGGTTGAAGATGATGCAGTATAGGCCTACCACAAGGACATAGGGGATTACTTAAACAGACCGAAGTCTGATCATATAAAAAGGTGTAATGTTGATGTTTTCTAGCCTTCAGACATCCTGCGGTGTCATTTTGTGAACATAAATGTACCGTCTCATAGCACACCGCTCCTGCAAAGTGTCTGACGATGAATCCCTCGTCATCCCTCACATTCCTGTGAACTTGCAGCTTTGATTTCCGGGGCACCTGAGGAACACATTTCACGCTATCCATTTTAAATAAGTGAACAAAATACAACCACAGAGACAAGACTTATTCCAATGGCTTAACAAACCCACGACTGACATTACGGACGATAAAACACACACAACCTATAAGTACACAGAGAAAGGACATGAATCCTGGTTAAACTCACGGTCAGTCGGAAGTGGTTCTTGTGTTTGTTGTGTATGGTCTCTGCAAAGTGCTGGTCACTGGGCTGAGGTAGACGGTTCTCTTCATCCAGGATGTCCAGGATGCCCACCAGCTTGGCCTCCACGAGGTCTGTAGACAGACACAGCGGTCAGGAGTCAGGGGTCAAGAGATCCCAAAATGACTGTATCCAATAAGTCAGTGTAGCCTTAGAGCTATCCTAGCCTGTTGCTTCACGTATTTCATTAGGGGTTTAGTCTTTATATAGTCCAGGGCCACTGACGGTGTAAGATATCCAATTACGCTAGGGAAGGGTGGTGTACCTGTCAAAAACCAATTTAAGGTGTAATAAAATAATGAAAATGTTTCAGTTCAGAATAGTCTGACCTTGACCTACACAGACCACTTTGCACGAGAGAACAACGGCTCATTAAGATGTGACTGAATGACACATCCATAGTTAGAGCTGCAGTGACTCACTCTTTCCATAGGTTAGTCGAGAGAGAGAGAGAGAGAGAGAGAGAGAGAGAGAGAGAGAGCAGGTGTTTTATGCATAGAAAAGTCAGTAAAAAAAAAGAAATTGGGATGGAAAAATATTTGTAGATTTTCAAGTGATTGCATAGCCAATATACAGTGGAAATGGGGTCGGATTGCACTTCCTAAGGCTTCCACTAGATGTCAACAGTCTTTAGAACCTTGTTTCAGCCTTCTATTGTGAAAGGGGAGCGAATAAGAGCTGTTTGAACCAGTGGTCTGGCTGAAAGCCTTGCGTTTAGTCACGCGCACGGCCGTGAGTGCGAGTTCCATTCCCTTTCATTTCTAAAGCCAAAGGAATTTTCTGGTTGGAATATTATTGAAGATTTATGATAAAAACATCTTAAAGATTGATTCTATACATAGTTTGACATGTTTCTACAAACTGTAATGGAACTTTTTTGTGCCCGGACTATTTGGACATAAAGATGTATTTGGACATAAAGATGAACTTTATCGAACAAAACAAACATTTATTGGAACGGACATTTATTGGAGACCTGGGAGTGCCATCAGATGAAGATCATCAAAGGTAAGTGATTCATTTTAATGCTATTTCTGACTTTTGTGACACCTCTCCTTGGTTGGAAAATGGATGTATGGTTTTCTGTGGCTAGGTGCTGACCTAACATAATCGCATGGTGTGCTTTTGTCGTAAAGCCTTTTTGAAATCTGACACAGCGGTTGCATTAAGGAGAAGTTTATCTTTAATCGTATGTATAACACTTGTATCTTAGATCAATGTTTATGATGAGTATTTCTGTAATTTGATGTGGCTCTCTGCACTTTCACCGGATGTTTGTTTGAGACAATGTATTTATTTTTGAACATAACGCGCCAATTTCAAATGAGGTTTTTGGACATAAAGATGAACTTTATTGAATAAAACACACATTTATTGTCTAACATGGAGTCCTGGGAGTGCCATCCGGTGAACATCATCAAAGGTTAGTGATTAATGTTAACGCTATTTTTGTATTTTGTGACACCTCTCCTTGGTTGGAAAATGGCTGTATGGTTCTCTGTGGCTAGGCGCTGACCTAACATAATCGCATGGTGTTCTTTTGCTGCAAAGCCTTTTTGGAATCAGACACTGTGGCTGGATTAACAAGAAGTGCATCTTTAAAATGGTGAATAATACTTGTGTTGGAGGAATATTAATTATGAGATTTCTGTTGTTTGAATTTGGCGTCCTGCAGTGCCACTGGATGTTGGTCAGGTGGGACGCTACCGTCCCATCCCACTGGTGCCAGACAGGTTAAAGAACGAACAATCACCTAAATCAATGATGCATTCAGAGGTATTTTTGTCCCCTTTGATTCTGATATAATGTATGAGTCACTCAGATAGCATAAGCCATGGCAAGATGTATAGAATTTCAGGAAATTAGCTTTAAAACTGCTCAAAAAATACCTCCAACCCATGACTAAATGTGTAGAATTGCAGGAAGTTAGCTTTAAATGGAAACATTCTCCAACAGCGGCCAATAGGACGGCCTCTAAGATTTTCCATCTGCGACCGCGCCCTTGACCACGCCCACTGCCACACCAAAGTGGTCCAGAAGAAACCCTAGAATGGAGCTTCTCACTGCCTATTTCCTCTTATGTGTCTTGGTTTAAACAACAGGTTGCTCAAACAGAATGTGTTTGACACATACAAGCTAAAAGCTGCATATTCTTGGGATTTCGCGCCACAAAGCCAAAGGCGACCAGTATGATTACAATAGACCGTCCCTTAGACTTTTTTCCTCTGCCAATCCAGGAGGATATATAATCTCTCATACACAGCAATGCACAGTCATTTTGGGGGAGGAAGAGACCCCATTCCGCCGAGCCAGGCCCCATTCCGCCGAGCCAGGCCCCATTCTCCCCGTCACATCCATTCCTCTCTCTGGCATCCTGCCACCATACAACACCCATATCTCAAACAGAGGAGAAAGTAAGTTTGGGTGTGCTTTGCAACATAATACATCTACAGTGCCTTGCGAAAGTATTCGGCCCCCTTGAACTTTGCGACCTTTTGCCACATTTCAGGCTTCAAACATAAAGATATAAAACTGTATTTTTTTGTGAAGAATCAACAACAAGTGGGACACAATCATGAAGTGGAACGACATTTATTGGATATTTCAAACTTTTTTAACAAATCAAAAACTGAAAAATTGGGCGTGCAAAATTATTCAGCCCCCTTAAGTTAATACTTTGTAGCGGCACCTTTTGCTGCGATTACAGCTGTAAGTCGCTTGGGGTATGTCTCTATCAGTTTTGCACATCGAGAGACTGACATTTTTTCCCATTCCTCCTTGCAAAACAGCTCGAGCTCAGTGAGGTTGGATGGAGAGCATTTGTGAACAGCAGTTTTCAGTTCTTTCCACAGATTCTCGATTGGATTCAGGTCTGGACTTTGACTTGGCCATTCTAACACCTGGATATGTTTATTTTTGAACCATTCCATTGTAGATTTTGCTTTATGTTTTGGATCATTGTCTTGTTGGAAGACAAATCTCCGTCCCAGTCTCAGGTCTTTTGCAGACTCCATCAGGTTTTCTTCCAGAATGGTCCTGTATTTGGCTCCATCCATCTTCCCATCAATTTTAACCATCTTCCCTGTCCCTGCTGAAGAAAAGCAGGCCCAAACCATGATGCTGCCACCACCATGTTTGACAGTGGGGATGGTGTGTTCAGGGTGTTGCTTTTACGCCAAACATAACATTTGCATTGTTGCCAAAAAGTTCAATTTTGGTTTCATCTGACCAGAGCACCTTCTTCCACATGTTTGGTGTATCTCCCAGGTGGCTTGTGGCAAACTTTAAACGACACTTTTTATGGATATCTTTAAGAAATGGCTTTCTTCTTGCCACTCTTCCATAAAGGCCAGATTTGTGCAATATACGACTGATTGTTGTCCTATGGACAGAGTCTCCCACCTCAGCTGTAGATCTCTGCAGTTCATCCAGAGTGATCATGGGCCTCTTGGCTGCATCTCTGATCAGTCTTCTCCTTGTATGAGCTGAAAGTTTAGAGGGACGGCCAGGTCTTGGTAGATTTGCAGTGGTCTGATACTCCTTCCATTTCAATATTATCGCTTGCACAGTGCTCCTTGGGATGTTTAAAGCTTGGGAAATATTTTTGTATCCAAATCCGGCTTTAAACTTCTTCACAACAGTATTTTGGACCTGCCTGGTGTGTTCCTTGTTCTTCATGATGCTCTCTGCGCTTTTAACGGACCTCTGAGACTATCACAGTGCAGGTGCATTTATACGGAGACTTGATTACACACAGGTGGATTGTATTTATCATCATTAGTCATTTAGGTCAACATGGATCATTCAGAGATCCTCACTGAACTTCTGGAGAGAGTTTGCTGCACTGAAAGTAAAGGGGCTGAATAATTTTGCACGCCCAATTTTTCAGTTTTTGAATTGTTAAAAAAGTTTGAAATATCCAATAAATGTCGTTCCACTTCATGATTGTGTCCCACTTGTTGTTGATTCTCCACAAAAAAATACAGTTTTATATCTTTATGTTTGAAGCCTGAAAGGTGGCAAAAGGTCGCAAAGTTCAAGGGGGCCGAATACTTTCGCAAGGCACTGTACCTCCCATCAACAGGTTTTCTTTCAGTTGACCATGTAATATAACTCGGGGTCAAGGCTCTGGGTCAGCGCTCAAGAGTTTAACTTCTCTCAGACAAAAAAGCTGTTTCAGCATCCCACGCGGAGACAGATCTCTAGTCAGAAGAACATGGAATGGCAACACATTGATAAAACAGGGGGAAAACACTGGAAACTAGGTGGAGGATACTGTACGTAGGCTAACCCTCTGAAATGATGTGCATGAAATGGTATTAAGATTAGACAAACCTATGCAGTCCTGATTGTCGACATACCGGACCTCGTTCACTCCAAGGCCCTCCTTCTGATACAGCTCTTGTTCCTAGAATTTGAAACAGAACCGTTCCAAAAACAAACATTTATAATGACCTTCAGGAACGACATTCAGAATATAATTGAATATGGTTTATTATACAAGATAGTTCTCTACTATAATGAGGCCAAAGACTCCAATGTATTCAAATAAATCCGTCAAGAGTTGCCTTTCTATCTATTATGCAATAACACATTACTTTACCAAGGTCTCTGACTAGGGTTGCAAAGTTACGGGAATGTTCAATAAATTCCCTGGTTTCCCCAAATCCCGGTTGGAGGATTCCTGAAATCAGGAATGAATAAGCAGGAAATCCAGAATCATCCAAAGAGGATTTCTGGAAAACCAATTTTGCAACATCATCTCTGACAAATATAACTGAATCCAAATGTCAAGGTTTCCTTCTGCTTGTTGCAAACACCTGGGCTCATTCTCAGTTAATCTTTTCTCGATTTCTTGCATCCTCTCTTCTCGCCTACTTCTCAAAACGCATTGAACAAGGTCTGATGGGAGGGACCCATGGACATTCCCTTCAAATAGGGAGGCGAGGAGATGCTAGGAATCGCAGAAAGACAACTTGAAGTTGAGCCCTGGTTGGACAACTGGTATGTCAGTTAAGGAGGCAGGGACATTGGGGTGAACACACACAGACTTTGGAAGAAGCACTCACTTCTTTCAGAATGCGCTCGTTGAAGAACTGCTGCAGCTTCTCATTACAGTAGTTGATGCAGAACTGCTCAAAGCTGTTGTGCTCAAAGTACTCTGGAAGAGAGACATCAGGAAACGAAAACACATTAAAAAAACCAAGCACTTTAGCCGTAAACCACCACTGTCTCTGACTAATGGACTCTTGCAATTATATGCAATGTGTGGTTCATGTTATGTTCTGTATAATGTTGTCTCGTGGGGAAATGTCTGTTGTTGTTGAAGTTGTTTTATGGACAATTAGGCTGTAAAACCATTTCCCCCCTGAGGGATAATAAAGTGTGCTACTACTATCATATCATATGGCATCGTGCATCACATCCATAGAACACATATGCCCAGTGCCTTCAGAAAGTATTCACACCCCTTGACTTTTTCCACATGTGTTACAGCCTGAATTTAAAATTGATTGAATTGAGATGTTGTGTCACTGGCCTACACACAATACCCCCATAATGTCAAAGTGGAATTGTTTCTTTTTTTAAATGAAAAGCTGAAATTTCCTAAGTCAATAAGTATTCAACCCCTTTGTTATGGCAAGCTATAATATGTGTTACAAGTCACATAATACGTTGCATGGACCTAAGAGAATAACATAGCATGGCAGCAACACATGAAAACACAGCATGCATGGTAGCAGCACAACATGTCAGCAGCACAAAACACGGTACAAACATTATAGGGCACAGACAACAGCACAAAGGACAAGAAGGTAGAGACAATACATCTCGCAAAGCAGCCACAACTGTCAGTAAGAGTGTCCATGATTGAGTCTTTGAATGAAGAGATGGAGATAAAACGGTCCAGTTTGAGTGTTTTTTGCAGCTCGTTTTGAATGAATGCCTCATCTCTGTACCCCACACATACAATTATCTGTAGTGTCCCTCAGATGAGCAAAAAATGTCAAAACACAGATTCAACTACAAAGACCAGGTAGGTTTTCCAATGCCTTGCAAAGAAGGGCAACTATTGGTAGATGGGTAAAAAAAAAAGCTGACGAAAAAGCTGAATATCCCTTTGAGCATGGTGAAGTTGTTCATTACACTTTGGATGGTGTATCAATACACCCAGTCAATACAAAGATACAGGTGTTCTTCCTAACCTGCCGGAGAGGAAAGATACAGCTCAGGGACTTCACCATGAGGCCAATGGTGACTTTAAAGCAGTTACACAGTTTAATGTCTGTGATAGGAGAAAACTGAGGATGGATCAATAACATTGTAGTTGCTCCACAATACTAACCTAATTGACAGAATAGAAAGATGGAAGCATGTACAGAAAACAAATATTCCAAAACATGCATCCTATTTGCATTAAGGCACTAAAGTAATACTGCTAAAACTTATGTGCCAAAGCAATTCACTTTCTGTCCTGAATACAAATTGGGGCAAATCCAACTCAACATATTACAGAGTACCACTCTGAATATTTTCAAGCATAGTGGTGGCTGCATCATGTTATGGGTATGCTTGTAATCGTTCAGGGCTGCTTGTAATCATTAAAGACTGAGGAGTTTTTCAGGATGAAAAATAAACGGAATCCTTGAGGAAAACCTGGTTCACTACTTTCCAACAGATTAATTCCCCTTTCAGCAGAACAATAACAAGGCCAAATCTACACTGGAGTTGCTTACCAAAAATACTGAATTTTCCAGAGTTACAGTTTTGACTTAAATCTGCTTGAAAATCTATGGCAAAACCTGAAAATAGTTGTCTAGCAATGATCAACAACCAATTTGACAGAGCTTGAAGAATTTTGAAAATAAAAATGTTACACAATCTAAGTGTGGAAAGCTCTTAGAGACTTACCCAGAAAGACTTGCAGCTGTAATCGTTGGCAAAGGTGCTTCAACAAAGTATTGACTCAGGGGTGTGAATACTTACGTAAATCAGATATTTCTGAAAACCTTTTTTAAACACATTTGCAACAATTTCTAAAAACAAACTTCGCAATTATGGGGTATTAAGTGTAGATGGGTGAGATGTATTTACATTTTCTTTTTTTTCTTCTTTTTTATAAATGTTGAATTCAGGCTGTAACACAACAAAATATGGAATAAGTCAAGAGGTATGAATACTTTCTGAAAGCACTGTACATAGGGCACATAGAAGGGGTACAGACCGAAGCCTGCGATATCCAGAACCCCGATGAAGTTGGCAGAAGAGTGGAAGGGGAAGCACTGGTTGACCCTGGTGACCACGTGGTCAAACAGCCGGCTGTACACAGCCTTGGCCAGGGCGTCCCGTGCGTTGTTTGCCTGCTCCACTTTCAGTGGCACTCTGGAGAGAGAGAGAGGGGGAGAGAGAGAGAGCAAGAGCGAGAATGAGCACATCACTGAACTGAAATTAATAATCTTAACTTTTCTGTACGCAAAGCACATTTCTGTGAATAACATACAATGAAGTATATCTGATCTAAATTGAATTAATCGCACGAGGGGAAATTGGATTTGTCAACAGCAAATATACATACAGCCACAGCGTATAAACCTGAGCACTGGTGGCTGGTGAAAGAAGTAGCCCACAACTCAAAGACGACAGAGTCACTCACTAATCCCATCCATTCACCACCGTGGGTCTGCAGAACTGTTCAGGGGCCTGCTCGGTTTCCAAGAGGATAATTGCATTATTGATATCTTGGGAGAAAAGAGACTGTAATATGATAAGGAGCCATAACAATGACAGAAGGTATAAGCATCATAGCTCTGTGTAGGTATTACAACTGCCAGGGAGCTCTGACTGCAGTCAAGTATGCAGCTCAATAATTACAGACCATAGAGAGAGGGCTAAGAATGAAGAGGAATGGAAAAAACATACAATATGAATACCCCGTGGTCTTAAAGTTTCTCAACAAGCTTTACATCTGCCCTTTTCTTTACAAACAGCATTGTCATGCACTCTAGGCATGACAGAAAATAACTCATTCTCTATCTGTGGCACTTAGCAGTTCTCTGAATACTTCATGTCTATGTCCAAGTCTCTCCCTCTATATATATACACTGCTCAAAAAAATAAAAGGAACACTTAAACAACACAATGTAACTCCAAGTCAATCACACTTCTGTGAAATCAAACTGTCCAAGAAACACTGATTGCCAATAAATTTCACATGCTGTTGTGCAAATGGAATAGACAACAGGTGGAAATTATAGGCAATTAGCAAGACACCCCCAATAAAGGAGTGGTTCTGCAGGTGGTGACCACAGACCACTTCTCAGTTCCTATGCTTCCTGGCTGATGTTTTGGTCACTTTTGAATGCTGGCGGTGCTTTCACTCTAGTGGTAGCATGAGACGGAGTCTACAACCCACACAAGTGGCTCAGGTAGTGCAGCTCATCCAGGATGGCACATCAATGCGAGCTGTGGCAAGAAGGTTTGCTGTGTCTGTCAGCGTAGTGCCCAGAGCATGGAGGCGCTACCAGGAGACAGGCCAGTACATCAGGAGACGTGGAGGAAGCCGTAGGAGTTCAACAACCCAGCAGCAGGACCGCTACCTCCGCCTTTGTGCAAGGAGGAGCAGGAGGAGCACTGCCAGAGCCCTGCAAAATGACCTCCAGCAGGCCACAAATGTGCATGTGTCTGCTCAAACGGTCAGAAACAGACTCCATGAGGGTGGTATGAGGGCCCGACGTCCACAGGTGGGGGTTGTGCTTACAGCCCAACACCGTGCAGGACGTTTGGCATTTGCCAGAGAACACCAAGATTGGCAAATTCGCCACTGGCGCCCTGTGCTCTTCACAGATGAAAGCAGGTTCACACTGAGCATATGTGACAGACGTGACAGAGTCTGGAGACGCCGTGGAGAACGTTCTGCTGCCTGCAACATACTCCAGCATGACCGGTTTGGCGGTGGGTCAGTCATGGTGTGGGGTGGCATTTCTTTGGGGGGCCGCACAGCCCTCCATGTGCTCGCCAGAGGTAGCCTGACTGCCATTAGGTACCGAGATGAGATCCTCAGACCCCTTGTGAGACCATATGCTGGTGCGGTTGGCCCTGGGTTCCTCCTAATGCAAGACAATGCTAGACCTCATGTGGCTGGAGTGTGTCAGCAGTTCCTGCAAGAGGAAGACCTTGATGCTATGGACTGGCCCGCCCATTCCCCAGACCTGAATCCAATTGAGCACATCTGGGACATCATGTCTCGCTCCATCCACCAACGCCACGTTGCACCACAGACTGTCCAGGAGTTGGCAGATGCTTTAGTCCAGGTCTGGGAGGAGATCCCTCAGGAGACCATCCGCCACCTCATCAGGAGCATACCCAGGCGTTGTAGAGAGGTCATACAGGCACGTGGAGGCCACACACACTACTGAGCCTCATTTTGACTTGTTTTAAGGACATTACATCAAAGTTGGATCAGCCTGTAGTGTGGTTTTCCACTTTCATTTTGAGTGTGACTCCAAATCCAGACCTCCATGGGTTGATAAATTTGATTTCCATTGATCATTTTTGTGTGGTTTTGTTGTCAGCACATTCAACTGTAAAGAAAAAAGTATTTAATAAGAATATTTCATTCATTCAGATCTAGGATGTGTTATTTTAGTGTTCCCTTTATTTTTTTGAGCAGTGTATATATATATATATATGTATATATCCTGTCTCCCCCCCCATGCACCTCCCTTCAGCACTGGCTGATGTGTTGAGACGATAGCCACATCCCACAAGATAAGGACTCTCCATGATAGCCTAATCCATGATGACCCCATCCTCACCCCACCTCCCCAACTCGTTTTACACCCTTGACCCCCAGCGCTCAGTACACACCTGGCCTCGCTCATTCGCTCTACCACACCGCATGTTTAATTCATTATCCCCTTACTTCTTCCAGCCAGTGAGAAGAGCCCATAGCCCCCAGTTAAAACATTTGAATACAAAGGTTAAGTCTTGGCCTCTCATTTAAAAACCAAGAGGTTTGCCATCGCACTAACAGTAGCGGTGACGCGTATACCCCCTATGAAGCCCACATGCTCTATGAGCTCCATAACATACTCTCAGGAAGTTGAGAAGCTCACATCTCATTAAATTAGCTTTAAATGAGTCTGTGTAGTGAACATGTAAATGGGTTTGCTGAGAGAGTGGAAGACTGTACCCCTGCCCTCGCTGAATTACCGAGTCCGCCACAGAACTCACCATGGTGGGATAAACACGATTAACGTCCCTCTCTCCCACTCTCTGCCTCGCACATATAAACACCTTAAAGCTAGTCCCCAAACAAACTAACATTTAGCTAGCTACGGCTTTCCCCCTTACATAAGTAATAAAAATAGACCCGCTATAGTGGTGGAGCCGCAGAGAGAGAGACGTTTGAAATCCACACCAACCCTTTATAAGACACTTACTGCAACTATACTCACACATTGCTATTGTTGCTATTAATTAAACAGAATACTATTTACATTTTAGTCATTCAGCAGACACTCTTATCCAGAGTGATTTACAGTACTGAATGCATACCTTTATGTACTAGCCCCCCGTGGGAATCGAACCCACAACCCTGGCGTTGCAAGCGCCATGCTCTAACTACTCAGCTACACGGGACCACAAAGTACTGTACACCACTAACTTATCGCTTATTATTATGCCCTCTTAATGAATCGTGAGAGCTCTCCCTCTCACCACATCATGCATACAGACCTTGGCCCTGGCCAAAAGTAGTGCACTATATGTAGGAAACAGGGTGTCATTTAGGACGCATTCATAAAGGCACAGCCAGGCCCATATAAACCAGCACTTCAAGCACAAGTACTGTGTAAAAGTGTCTCTCGCTCCACAGATAAAACAACAGACAAACATTAGTGTGGGAGGGCGGTTGGGAGGGTAATTGCAGGTAGCGAGTGGCTTGGCATTCAGGTTGGCGAGCCGAGGGAGTGCCAAGCTGCCCGTACAACAATCACAGTCAGGCATTAGAAAGACTGAGCCACGGCTAAATACATGCACGGCCTTGGCGTAGATAGAGATAGGGACTGTTTCCGAAATGGCACCCTATTTCCTATAGTGCTCTGTAGAATGTAGTGCACTATACAGGGCAGGGATCATCAACTAGATTCAGTCGCGTGCAGATGTTTTCTTGAGCATATGGTCAGGGGGCCGGAACATAATTACATCATTTGTAGACTGCAAATTGACCACAAGACGATTTAACAGACCGCCCAAAAATATATAATATTTTACTAAAATATGACTTATCTCTTGCGCAAATAGCCTACAACTGTGTCTGTCCGGAGCTCACTGGTGCAGAAACTCTAAAGGTCCAGAATACGTTTGCCAGCATGAGCTTTGGGCCTTGACCAAGTTCATAGAGTTTCAAGTTCCTTGCAGACAGACCATGCATAGCCAATGTGATTTACAGGATATATATATTTTTTTAAATCAGGATATTTTCTTTATTTTTTGGCTTCATGTAGGCTATTTTTTTACATATTGGCAATGTCAATATAAGTTATTTTTAGATTTGTATAATTTTCATTTAGAAAGAATTTTGATTAACTGCATGACGTTGATTTTGAGACATGAAGACTTTATTATAATCGAAATGGAACTGTACCATGAAAATGTGCATATGAAAACCATCAGCAGAGGAATCCTCAGCAGGCAGATCAGTAGGGAACGGTACGATAACATGACACTCCAAATGGAAAAAGGTTGGTGACCGCTGGTGTAGCCTATTACTGGCAACTTCAGGAGTTTAGAATCTGCCCAGGCCAGCAGCAGCGGGCAGCAGGAGGGGGGGTCGCAAACACTTCTTTCTTTCTTCTGGTTAGGCTATATTGATCTCTGGCTCCCTCTTTAGTAATGTGTCTTCATTTTTAAATCGCAGTGCTTAAAGCATCAGACAAGTTCAGTAGCCTACATATAGTTGATTTTATTCAAAACATAGGTTGTGTCTATATATTGAAAAATAAACACTTAAAAATGTCAACCATTCGATTGGTTGGGGACAGCCCTATGGGAAACCCTGATATAATGAATAGGGTTCCATTTGGGATGCATACAGGGACTAGGGGAGTCTTGAAGGAGGGCAAATGTTGTCTTTTATTCCCTCCATCACTTTGAAGACTTCGAAGCTGTCCATTCCCACAGCAACATGACCGTATTGTTTCCCACAACAACATGACCGTACTGTTTCCCACAACAACATGACCGTATTGTTTCCAACAACAACATGACCGTACTGTTTCCCACAACAACATGACCGTATTGTTTCCCACAACAACATGACCGTACTGTTTCCCATAGCAACATGACCGTACTGTTTCCCATAGCAACATGACCGTACTGTTTCCCACAGCAACATGACCGTATTGTTTCCCACAACAACATGACCGTACTGTTTCCCACAACAACATGACCGTATTGTTTCCCACAGCATCATGACCGTACTGTTTCCCACAACAACATGACCGTATTGTTTCCCACAGCAACATGACTGTACTGTTTCCCACAGCAACATGACCTTATTGTTTCCCATAGCAACATGACTGTATTGTTTCCCACAGCAACATGACCGTATTGTTTCCCACAGCAACATGACCGTATTGTTTCCCACAGCAACATGACCGTACTGTTTCCCACAGCAACATGACTGTATTGTTTCCCACAACAACATGACCGTACTGCTTCCCACAGCAACATGACCGTACTGTTTCCCACAACAACATGACCGTACTGTTTCCCACAGCAACATGACCGTATTGTTTCCCACAGCAACATGACCGTACTGTTTCCCACAGCAACATGACCGTATTGTTTCCCATAGCAACATGACCGTATTGTTTCCCACAGCAACATGACCGTACTGTTTCCCACAGCAACATGACCGTACTGTTTCCCACAACAACATGACCGTACTGTTTCCCACAGCAACATGACCGTACTGTTTCCCACAGCAACATGACCGTACTGTTTCCCACAACAACATGACCGTATTGTTTCCCACAGCAACATGACCGTACTGTTTCCCACAACAACATGACCGTACTGTTTCCCACAGCAACATGACCGTATTGTTTCCCACAGCAACATGACCGTATTGTTTCCCATAGCAACATGACCGTATTGTTTCCCACAGCAACATGACCGTAATGTTTCCCATAGCAACATGACCGTACTGTTTCCCATAGCAACATGACCGTACTGTTTCCCACAACAACATGACCATATTGATTCTTCTCTGCATGTAATACTGTGATTCTCTCTCCTCTCCACTGCTCAGCTCTACCTCTACCAATGTGTTCTATCATCAACAGGAAAAGTATGTTAGGGCTGAGGATGCATGCTTGGCTGCTGCTGGCTGATGCTGCGGTGTGTGGGTGACAGAATGACGCTCCTATTTTTAACTCTCAGCACAATACCCACTGGGAGTGATGTCGGACACACACACACACACACACACACACACACACACACACACACACACACACACACACACACACACACACACACACACACACACACACACACACACACACACACACACACACACACACACACACACACAGTTGAAGTCAGAAGTTTACATACACTTAGGTTGGAGTCATTAAAACTCATTTTTCAACCACTCCACAAATGTATTGTTAACAAACTATAGTTTTGGCAAATCTACTTTGTGCATGACAAGTCATTTTTCCTACAATTGTTTACAGACAGATTAATTCACTTATAATTGACTGTATCACATTTCCAGTGGGTCAGAAGTTTACATCCACTAAGTTGACTGTGCCTTTAAACAGCTTGGAAAATTCCAGAAAATTATGTCATGGCTTTATAAGTTTCTGTTAGGCTAATTGACATCATTTGAGTCAATTGGAGGTGTACTTCTGGATGTATTTCAAGGCCTACCTTCAAACTCAGTGCCTCTTTGCTTGAAATCATGGGAAAGACCTCAGAAAAAGAATAAAAGAACCAGTAAAACAAGTCCTGTATCAACATAACCTGAAAGGCCGCTCAGCAAGGAAGAAGCCATAAAACCGCCATAAAAAAGCCAGACTACGGTTTGCAACTGCACATGGGGAAAAGATTGTACTTTTTGGAGAAATGTCCTCTGGTCTGATGAAACAAAAATAGAACTGTTTGGCCATAATGACCAAGGACAACCAAGTCAAGATAAGGACAACCAAGTCAAGGTATTGGAGTGGCCATCACAAAGCCCTGACCTCAATCCTATAGAAAATTTGTGGGCAGAACTGAAAAAGCGTGTGCGAGTAAGGAGGCTCACAAACCTGACTCAATTACACCAGCTCTGTCAGGAGGAATGGGCCAAAAATTCACCCAATTTATTGTGGGAAGCTTGTGGAAGGCTACATGAAATGTTTGACCCAAGTAAAACAATTTAAAGGCAATGCTATCAAATCGTAATTGAGTGTATGTAAACTTCTGACCCACTGGGAATGTGATGAAAGAAATAAAAGCTGAAATAAATAATTCTCTCTACTATTATTCTGACATTTCACATTCTTAAAATAAAGTGGTGATCCTAACTGACATAGGACAGGGAATATTTACTAGGATTAGATGTCAGGAATTGTGAAAAACTGAGTTTAAATGCATTTGGCTAAGGTGTATGTAAACTTCTGACTTCAAATGTAGATGCACTGTGCATTTCACTACTTTTGACCAGGGCTATGGTGACTTACTTGATAACTGTTCCTTTGGCGCCCCCTGCTGTGGTGAGCATGACCCTGGACGTGAGGCTGACACTCAGGTCCTGCTCTCCCAGACCCAGTAGCTCAGCACAGTACTCCACCGTCTGGCTTGACTGGTTCTTTATAGTGCAGCCACCTGGTGGGACAGACATACAGAACGGTAACGTTATGAGTCATTTAGTAATGTTGTTAGTAACATTGTGAGGACGATGTTTAGGGGGGTGGGGGGCGGGGTGGCTGAAAGCCACTACATACAAGTTTTACTCTGATGTTAAAAATAAATGGCTTATTCCCATAGAAATGTGATCTTCCTCTGGGTTGTGTGGAACAGCATGTGTAATGTGGAGTCAGTGAGTAGAGAAGAGCCCAAGACATTCACACCGTAATGCATCAGCCCTGACAAATGAGAGAATACTAACTTGCTCTAACAATACAAATATACAAGATGATTCTGTAAGAGATTACCGCAGAGGACTACAAAGAGTGACATTCACAAAGAAGACACATGATAATCTTTTCATCAGTTACTCTGATGGCTTTGTATTAATAATGAATGAAGGGGAGGAGAATGACTAGTCCGCAGTGTCCTTGGTGTATGTAGTGGCTCCTTAATAGTGAATAAAAGCCCTTTCACAGACTACAACAATGACGCTTTTCCACTGAGACCCCCACACCAGTGTGCCGCCAGTGTTTTATGTTAACGTGAGCTCTAGTGTTGTGGTGTTTCCATCAGGAGCGTGGCACTAAAGATTTGTGGTGAGCAGAATCAGCAACCTCTGCATCATTCAAGACTGTTGCTTTGTGAGAAGGTGTTAAAGTTCACTGTTTGACATTGTTATGTAAATGTCAGCTGAAAAGTACCCAGGGAGTAGCTTCCAAGTTCGCCGGAGCCATGGCTCAGTGAGACACAGGGTGCCGGCCCGTGTAGATGGAAACAAAAGTCTTAGCCTTTTGGGTAAAACACTGGTGTAAATTGTAAATGGAAATGCGGAACAAGAGGCCACATGGGCCTTTAGAAGGAAAATGAAGATTAAAGTAAATCGATCACAGAGCAGAGTGTTCTGGCGGACCACAGCAAAATGGCACCTGCTGCCCGGACACAAGGACAATTTCTTTAGTGGGTACAGTGCTTTGCAAAAGTATTCATCCCCCTTGGCTGTTATCCTATTTTGTTGCATTACAACCTGTAATTTAAATAGATTTTTATTTGGATTTCATGTAATGGACATACACAAAATAGTCCAAATTGGTGAAATGAAATGAAAAAAAGAACTTGTTTCAAAAAAAAAAAATATATACAAATGGAAAAGTGGTCTATGCATATGTATTCACCCCCTTTGCTATGAAGCCCCTAAATAAGACCTGGTGCAACTAATTACCTTCAGAAGTCACATAATTAGTTAAATAAAGTCCACCTGTGTGCAATCTAAGTGTCACATGATCTGTCACATGATCTCAGTATATATATACACATCTGTTCTGAAAGGCCCCAGAGTCTGCAACACCACTAAGCAAGGGGTACCACCAAGCAAGCAGCACCACCAAGCAAGGGGTACCACCAAGCAAGCAGCACCACCAAGCAAGGGGTACCACCAAGCAAGCGGCACCATGAAGACCAAGGAGCTCTCCAAACAGGTCAGGGACAAAGTTGTGGAGAAGTATAGATCAGGGTTGGGTTATAAAAAAAATATCTGAAACTTTGAACATCCCACAGAGCACTATTAAATCCATTATTAAAAAATGGAAAGAATATGGCACCACAACAAACCTGCCAAGAGAGGGCCGCCCACCAAAACTCACAGACCAGGCAAGGAGGGCATTAATCAGAGAGGCAAAAAGAGACCAAAGATAACCCTGAAGGAGCTGCAAAGCTCCACAGCGGAGATTGGAGTAGCTGTCCATAGGACCACTTTAAGCCGTACACTCCACAGAGCTGGGCTTTAAGGAAGAGTGGTCGGAAAAAAGCCATTGCTTTAAGAAAAAAATAAGCAAACATGTGGGAGACTCCCAAAACATATGAAGAAGGTACTCTGATCAGATGAGACTAAAATGTAGCTTTTTGGACATCAAGGAAAGCATCATGATGTGGGGATGTTTTTCCACCGGCAGGGGACATACATACATACATACATACATACATAGAGAGAGAGAGACTTGGCTCACTTGATATGGAAACCATATTGAACAGTGAGTGTGAGAGAAAGAAAGAAAGAGTCAGACAGAGACCGACTGTCACCCTGCTTACCTGATGTGCTGCCTGCCTCCTCAAAGTCGATGTTGCCCAAGTGCAGCACCCCGGCCACCACCCTGAACAGGTCCAGCTTCTCCATATCATCCAGGCCGATCTTCTTCATGGCCCCGCACATCCTGTTGAAGTCCCCCTGGTCGTCCAGCAGAGGGTCCTTCAGGGGCCCAGCCTTCAGGTGCTGAGGAACCATAGTGGGGAGAGGACAGGTCAGTGGTCACCCTCACCTGGGGCCACCCTGGCTGTGTTAGGAACAGGAAGACCAATTCTTTTCATCAATCAGTTCATCTCTAAAAAAAAAGATCTGATGTGAAAAGACCTGATGTGATAGACGAATTAGTGGAAAAAATATCAGAATTGGGCTGCCTGTGTGAATGCAGCCCCTCTCTCTATAACCTTAACCCTTCAGGAGCCCAGCATTTCAGGTGCTAATAAACCATGGGGAGCGGATGGGTCAGTGACTAGGGTTACACGCTCTTCACAGAAGGTGTACTGTCTCAAAGATTGGAGGCTTAAAGTAAGCTGTGTCAAGGCTGTGTCTTAACATCAATAAAATAACCTCTCTAATTACCCATAAAGTAAAAATACCATCTGTCTCCCTCACTGAGGTTTTCTTTGACTTGGTGAAAGTGTTTGTTTGGATCTGAGCGGAGGCATGGGCTGCTAATTCACATGTAACATTGTGACTTCAAGCTATAATGCAATTTTTTTTGTACAGAATTAGCACAATAAACCTGCATGAAAGCTGAGGTACATCACATCTCCAACTAGCTGCAGTAGGAAGAGAAGCAGGGATAGTACGTTGGATCACACACCTGGAAAACCAACCACACAAGAAGAATGTCACAGTACCATGGCATGCTGGTATAGAAATGACCACATACTGTAGCTTCTAACACCAGACTAGAATGCCAGATAAATGGCATTAGGTTTCCTAAACTGAAACAACAAACATTTCAATGTCTGAATAAGACCCATCTCTCTACATGCAATTTTAGATTCTTGAACTTATTTCAACTGAAGGTGGATGCACTCGTTTATTCATTTAAACTAAGGCAATTCATCTTTTTCTGCACACCATAAAGTACAGAGCAAAATTGCCTTGTAAACAACAACCATAAGTTATGGTGATTTAAGGAGGTGGGTGTAGAGGAGCAGTTTGTTCTTCTCCATAGAGAAATCTATAACCTAAAGCAGGGTTCCCCAACTGGCCTTATTTGGCCCACAGGTAGTTTTAATTGCCTACCCCAAGTGTTCTTTGACAAAAAATGTAATTCTAACACATATGGAATCATGTAGTAACCAAAAAAGTGTTAAACAAATCAAAAGTAGCCACCCTTTGCCTTGATGACAGCTTTGCACACTCTTGGCATTCTCCCAACCAGCTTCATGAGGAATGCTTTTCCAACAGTCTTGACGGAGTTCCCATATATGCTGAGCACTTGTTGGCTGCTTTTCCTTCACACTGCGGTCCAACTCATCTCAAACCATCTCAATTGAGTTGAGGTCGGGTGATTGTGGAGGCCAGGTCATCTGATGCAGCACTCCAATACCCTCCTTCTTGGTCAAATAGCCCTTACACAGCCTGGAAGTGTGTTTTGGATCATTGATCAAAACAAATGATAGTCCCACTAAGCGCAAACTAGCCATGCTGGTTAAGTGTGCCTTAAATTCTAAATAAAATCACTGAGTGTCACCAGCAAAGCACCCCCACACCATCACACCTCTTCCGCCATGCTTCACGGTGGGAACCACACATGCAGTGATCATCCGTTCACCTACCCTGTGTCTCACAAAAACATGGCAGTTGGAACCAAAAATCTCAAATTTGGACTCATCAGACCAGAGGACAGATTTCCACCGGTCTTATGTCCATTGCTCGTGTTTCTCAGCCCAAGCAAGTCTCTTATTCTTACTGGTGTCTGTTTCAGTGGTTTCTTTGCAGCAACTCGACCATGGAGGCCTGATTCACGCAGTCTCCTTGATGTTGACATGTCTGTTAATTGAACTCTGTGAAGCATTTAGGCTGGTAACTCTAATGAACTTATCTTCTGCAGCAGAGGTAACTCTGGGTCTTCCTTTCCTGTGGCGGTCCTCATGAGAGCCAGTTTCATCATAGCCCTGGATGGTTTTTTGCGACTGCACTTGAAGAAACTTTCAAAGTTCTCTTTGCTTATTTGCACTGTTCTTGCTATAATATGGACTTGGTCTTTTACCAAATAGGGCTATATTCTGTATACCCTCCCTGCCTTGTCACAACACAACTGATTGGCTTAAAAGCATTAAGAAGGAAATACATTTAAAAATGTACTTTTAACAAGGCACACCTGTTTATTGAAATGCATTCCAGGTGACTACCTCATGAAGCTGGTTGAGAGAATGCCAAGAATGTACAAAGCTGTCATCAAGGCAAAGGGTGCCTACTTTGAAGAATCTCAAAATAATATTTATTTTGACTTGTTTAGCACTTTTTTGGTTATTACTCTACATGATTCCATATGTGTTATTTCAATGTGTTGATGTGTTCACTATTATTCTATAACCCTTGAATGAGTAGGTGTGTCTAAACTTTTGACTGGTACAGTATGTATGTATGTATGTATGTATGTATGTATGTATGTGTATACAGTGCCTTGCGAAAGTATTCGGCCCCCTTGAACTTTGCGACCTTTTGCCACATTTCAGGCTTCAAACATAAAGATATAAAACTGTATTTTTTTGTGAAGAATCAACAACAAGTGGGACACAGTCATGAAGTGGAACGACATTTATTGGATATTTCAAACTTTTTTAACAAATCAAAAACTGAAAAATTGGGCGTGCAAAATTATTCAGCCCCTTTACTTTCAGTGCAGCAAACTCTCTCCAGAAGTTCAGTGAGGATCTCTGAATGATCCAATGTTGACCTAAATGACTAATGATGATAAATACAATCCACCTGTGTGTAATCAAGTCTCCGTATAAATGCACCTGCACTGTGATAGTCTCAGAGGTCCGTTAAAAGCGCAGAGAGCATCATGAAGAACAAGGAACACACCAGGCAGGTCCGAGATACTGTTGTGAAGAAGTTTAAAGCCGGATTTGGATACAAAAAGATTTCCCAAGCTTTAAACATCCCAAGGAGCACTGTGCAAGCGATAATATTGAAATGGAAGGAGTATCAGACCACTGCAAATCTACCAAGACCAGGTCGTCCCTCTAAACTTTCAGCTCATACAAGGAGAAGACTGATCAGAGATGCAGCCAAGAGGCCCATGATCACTCTGGATGAACTGCAGAGATGTACAGCTGAGGTGGGAGACTGTCCATAGGACAACAATCAGTCGTATATTGCACAAATCTGGCCTTTATGGAAGAGTGGCAAGAATAAAGCCATTTCTTAAAGATATCCATAAAAAGTGTTGTTTAAAGTTTGCCACAAGCCACCTGGGAGACACACCAAACATGTGGAAGAAGGTGCTCTGGTCAGATGAAACCAAAATTGAACTTTTTGGCAACAATGCAAAACGTTATGTTTGGCGTAAAAGCAACACAGCTGAACACACCATCCCCACTGTCAAACATGGTGGTGGCAGCATCATGGTTTGGGCCTGCTTTTCTTCAGCAGGGACAGGGAAGATGGTTAAAATTGATGGGAAGATGGATGGAGCCAAATACAGGACCATTCTGGAAGAAAACCTGATGGAGTCTGCAAAAGACCTGAGACTGGGACGGAGATTTGTCTTCCAACAAGACAATGATCCAAAACATAAAGCAAAATCTACAATGGAATGGTTCAATAATAAACATATCCAGGTGTTAGAATGGCCAAGTCAAAGTCCAGACCTGAATCCAATCGAGAATCTGTGGAAAGAACTGAAAACTGCTGTTCACAAATGCTCTCCATCCAACCTCACTGAGCTCGAGCTGTTTTGCAAGGAGGAATGGGAAAAAATTTCAGTCTCTCGATGTGTAAAACTGATAGAGACATACCCCAAGCGACTTACAGCTGTAATCGCAGCAAAAGGTGGCGCTACAAAGTATTAACTTAAGGGGGCTGAATAATTTTGCACGCACAATTTTTCAGTTTTTGATTTGTTAAAAAAGTTTGAAATATCCAATAAATGTCGTTCCACTTCATGATTGTGTCCTACTTGTTGTTGATTCTTCACAAAAAAATACAGTTTTATATCTTTATGTTTGAAGCCTGAAATGTGGCAAAAGGTCGCAAAGTTCAAGGGGGCCGAATACTTTCGCAAGGCACTGTATGTATATAACATACAGTTGAAGTCTGAAGTTTACATACACCTTAGCCAAATACATTTAAACAAGGTTTTTCACAATTCCTGACATTTTAATCAGAGTATAAATTCCCTGTTTTAGGTCAGTTAGGATCACCACTTTATTTTAAGTATGTGAAATGTCCGAATAATAGTAGAGAATGATTTATTTCAGCTTTATTTCTTTCATCACATACAGTGGGTCAGAAGTTTGCATACACTCAATTCGTATTTGGTAGCATTGTTATTAAATTGTTTAACTTGGGTCAAACATTTCGGGTAGCCTTCTACAATAAATTGGGTCAACTTTGGCCCATTCGTCCTGACAGAGCTGGTGTAACCGAGTCAGGTTTGTAGGCCTCCTTGCTTGCACACGCTTTTTCAGTTCTGCCCTCACATTTTCTATGGGATTGAGGTCAGGGCTTTGTGACGGCCACTCCAATACCTTGACTTTGTTGTCCTTAAGCCATTTTTCCACGCATAGCATAGTCTGGCTTTTTTTTATGGCAGTTTTGGAGCAGTGGCTTCTTCCTTGCTGAGCGGCCTTTCAGGTTATGTTGATATAGGACTTGTTTACTGTGAATATAGATACTTTTGTACCGGTTTTCTCCAGCATCTTCACAAGGTCCTTTGCTGTTGTTCTGGGATTGATTTGCACTTTTCGCACCAAAGTACGTTCATCTCTAGGAGACGGAACACGTCTCCTTCCTGAGCAGTATGACGGCTGCATGGTCCCATGTTGTTTATACTTGCGTACTATTGTTTGTACAGATGGACGTGGTACCTTCAGGCATGTGGAAATTGCTCCCAAGGATGAACCAGACTTATGGATGTCTACAAAATGTTTTCTGAGGTCTCAGTTGATATCTTTTGATTTTCCCATGATGTCAAGCAAAGAGGCACTGAGTTTGAAGGTAGGCCTTGAAATACATCCACAAGTACACCTCCAATTGACTCAAATTATGTCAATTAGCCTAACAGAAACTTCTAAAGCCATGACATCACTTTCTGGAATTTTCCAAGCTGTTTAAAGGCACAGTCAACTTAGTGGATGTACATTTCTGATCCACTGGAATTATGAGTAAAGTAAAGTCATTTGTCAGTAAACAATTTTTTTGAAAAAATACTTGTGTCATGCACAAAGTAGAGGTCCTAACCGACTTGCCAAAACTATAGTTTGTTAACAAGAAATTTGTGGAGTGGTTGAAAAACAAGTTTTAATGACTCCAACCTAAGTGTACGTAAACTTCCGACTTCAACTGTATATATGTCTCACACATATATACATATACACATAAACTCAGCAAAAAAATAAAATGTCCTCTCACTGTCAACTGTGTTTATTTTCAGCAAATGTGTAAATATTTGTATGAACATAAGATTCAACAACTGAGACATAAACTGAACAAGTTTAGAGAAAGTGACTAAGAGAAATGGAATAATGTGTCCCTGAACAAAGGGAAAGTAACAGTCAGTATCTAGTGTGGCCACCAGCTGCATTAAGTACTGCAGTGCATCTCCTCCTCATGGACTGCACTAGATTTGCCAGTTCCCGAACATTTCTGGGGGGAATGGCCCTAGCCCTCACCCTCAGATCCAACAGGTCCCAGATGTGCTCAATGGGCTTGAGATCTGGGCTCTTCGCTGGCCATGGCAGAACACTGACATTCCGGTCTTGCAGGAAATCAGGGACAGAACGAGTAGTATGGCTGGTGGTGTTGTCATGCTGGAAGGTCATGTCAGGATGAGCCTGCAGGAAGGGTACCACATGAGGGAGGATGTCTTCCCTGTAACGCACAGCATTGGGATCGCCTGCAATTACAAAAAGCTCAGTCTGATGATGCTGTGACACACCGCCCCAGACCATGACGGACCCTCCACCTTGATCCCGCTCCAGAGTACAGGACTCGGTGTAACGCTTTTTGCCAGTCCTGTCTGGTGCAGCAACGGTGGGTTTGTGCCCATAGGCGACGTTGTTGCCGGTGATGTCTGGTGAGGACCTGCCTTACAACAGGCCTACAAGCCCTCAGTCCAGCCTCTCTCAGCCTATTGCGGACAGTCTGAGCACTGATGGAGGGATTGTGCGTTCCTGGTGTAACCCGGGCAGTTGTTGTTGACATCCTGTACCTGTCCCGCAGATGTGATGTTCGGATGTACCGATCCTGTGCAGGTGTTATTACACGTGGTCTGCCACCGCGAGGACGATCAGCTGTCCGTCCTGTCTCCCTGTAGCACTGTCTTAGGAGTCTCACAGTACGGACATTTCAATTTATTGCCCTGACCACATCTGCAGTCCTCATGCCTCCTTGCAGCATGCCTAAGGCACGTTCACACAGATGAGCAGGGACCCTGGGCATCTTTCTTTTGGTCTTTTTCAGAGTCAGTAGAAAGGCCTCTTTAGTGTCCTAAGAATTTCATAACTGTGACCTTAATTGCCTACCGTCTGTAAGCTGTTAGTGTCTTAATGACCGTTCCACAAGTGCATGTTCATAACACACACACATACACACACACACACTTACCCCAAGTTCTGTTAAACCATTGTACTGTGACATTCTGGTGGACACAAAAGATTTTGTAATTTTGACCACAAACCCTAAACTACAGAGCAAAACCACATCATGCATTTAGAGAAAGCATGCAATCCCACAACACTCAGCACTGATGTGAACTCTGAGACAAAAAAGATCTTCCCAAAATTCACATCATAATAAAATCTAAAAGAAGTAGTCCTGGTCACAGCACCAAATCCATAAATCACCTGATTGTCCTGAATTGTATAGAGAAGCAATGTAAAGAGACATATAATCAACACAAGGGACAGGGGACATGGTATGGAACAATGTATGGGCAAGGATTACAAAATTCTGGCAATTTTCCAGGATTTCTGGAAACTGAAATCTGGATTTCTGGGAAAGTTACCAGAGTTTTGCCACCCTGGTACGAGCTTATATGCACTGGCAATAATCATGAAGGCCTTATTCACCTTAACACCTAGCTGTAATGTACCTACCACCTAAAAGCAACACCTAGTTGTACTGTACCTACCACCTAAAAGCAATCCCTAGCTGTACTGTACCTACCACCTAAAAGCAACACCTAGTTGTACTGTACCTACCACCTAAAGCAACACCTAGCTGTACTGTACCTACCACCTAAAATCAACACCTAGCTGTAATGTACCTACCACCTACCACCTAAAAGCAACACTTAGCTGTACTGTACCTACCACCTAAAAGCAACACCTAGTTGTACTGTACCTACCACCTAAAGCAACACCTAGCTGTACTGTACCTATCACCTAAAAGCAACACCTAGCTGTAATGTACCTACCACCTAAAAGCAACACCTAGCTGTACTGTACCTACCACCTAAAAGCAACACCTAGCTGTACTGTACCTATCACCTAAAAGCAACACCTAGCTGTACTGTACCTACCACCTAAAAGTAACACCTAGCTGTACTGTACCTACCACCTAAAAGCAACACCTAGCTGTACTGTACCTACCACCTAAAAGCAACACCTAGCTGTACTGTACCTATCACCTAAAAGCAACACCTAGCTGTACTGTACCTACCACCTAAAAGTAACACCTAGCTGTACTGTACCTACCACCTAAAAGCAACACCTAGCTGTACTGTACCTACCACCTAAAGCTTCACCTGAATATAATCTGCTTAGGTTAAACATACACTGAAAACTCAACCCAACAAGTACTCAGAATCTCTTCACTTACTTGCTAGTTTTAACAATAGAAAGATAATTACTGATATTTCTATGCGTTTAAACTAAACGGTACTATTACCTTTACTAAAAAAACGTTATCTGTCTAAAAATGTCCATACTCAGAGAGACACTTCTTCTGATGTCCCCAACTAGCCTACACAGAACAAATGAATCATCACTGTCCCTCAAGAGGAGAGTAAAAGAGGCATAGTGTTGTCCAGGTCATTTCTTCATAACAATAACAATTCATTACGGTGAGTTCTGAAGGGGTGCCATACACACAGCTGCAATATTGGAGTACTTACAGCTGTATGCATAATTCATCAAAGGGAGAAGGCAAAGGAAGGAAGTCATTTCATTGGGAGGATAAAGAATTCTCATTGATGTGGTACATTACATCTATCCATACGGTCATGTCAGTGGCTCCTTTCCTAATTCAAATGTTTGCTGCTTATCTGCATCACATCTCAGAGAACAATTTTTCAAGAGGTAAAATACAAAAGGTTTCAATCTGGCCAGAATGAAAATAAAACTTTTAGGCTACTTGTGGGAATTTAAAAACTTTTAAAGTAAAACATGTCTCTACTAGAAGCCACTGCATCAGCAGACCAAGACAAAACAACAATCCTCCTTTGACTGAGCAATCCATTAAGTAAAGGTAAAAGCCACTGAGACAGATACAGGGAGCAAGGTGGGGGTAGAGAAGTACATTCTGTTCACTCTCTCCGCAGACAGAGTCGTGCCTAAGTGCATTTCCAATTAGTTCAAGAGATGAGAAACTGTCTGTCATTAGATAGCAAAGGGAATCCTGGCCAAAAACTACAGATAAGAGAGAGTGTTTCCGTCTGTGATTTTCATGGATATTGGAATACATGGAGTAGTGAAGATGCAATTCAACCAATATATAATGTGCACGAGGAAAGAAAGTGGATAAGGGGTTCAGAGAGAGATGGAAAGTGAGGGGGTTAAGAGAGAGAGAGATGGAGAGTGAGGGGGTTGAGAGAGATGGAGAGTGAGGGGGTTGGAGAGTGAGGGGCTTGAGAGAGAGAGAGAGGGATGGAGAGTGAGAGGGTTGAGAGAGAAATGGAGAGTGAGGGGGTTGAGAGAGAGAGAGATGGAGAGTGGGGGGGTTGAGAAAGAGATGGAAAGTGAGGGGGTTGAGAGAGATGGAGAGTGAGGGGGTTGAGAGAGATGGAGAGAGATGGAGAGTGGGGGGCTTGAGAGAGAGAGAGAGAGAGAGAGGGATGGAGAGTGAGGGGGTTGAGAGAGAGATGGAAAGTGAGGGGGTTGAGAGAGATGGAGAGAGATGGAGAGTGGGGGGCTTGAGAGAGAGAGAGAGAGAGAGAGAGGGATGGAGAGTGAGGGGGTTGAGAGAGAGATGGAGAGTGAGGGGGTTGAGAGAGAGAGATGGAGAGTGGGGGGGTTGAGAGTGAGATGGAGAATGAGGGGGTTGAGAAAGAGAGAGAGATGGAGAGTGGGGGGGTTGAGAGAGATGGAGAGTGGGGGGTTGAGAGAGGGAGAGAGATGAAGAGTGAGGGGGGTGAGAGAGATGGAGAGTGGGGGGCTTGAGAGAGAGAGAGGGATGGAGAGTGAGGGGGGTGAGAGAGAGATGGAGAGTGAGGGGGTTGAGAGAGAGATGGAGAGTGAGGGGGTTGAGAGAGATTAAGATATGTACCGTACCTCTGGACTCTTGCGGTTCTGAAGGATCTGTTTGTCCGTGTCCTTGTTTGCAAAGAAGCGAGTGCATCCTCTGTTCAAATACTGCAACATAGACAAGAATCAGTAAACAGCAGCATATTTCATGGATCAATATACCGCAGTATGACAGTTTTAACAATACCTCAAATATCTATTGAATATCCCATCAACGCTGGTCCAGGATGGTTTAACATGATCGTCAACACATCGGACACCATGCATGACCAGTTGCAATATGGCAAACTTGATGACTTTTGAAAGTCAAAGCAAAGTAATATATCCACATCACTGTCTCTGTGTGGACTCAAATACTGATTTTTCGTTTCTTGAGTCTTGAGGATTCACCATTGTTCACAGCAAAGAGTTTATATTTGGCACAAAAGACGTTTCTCCCTCTCTGTAATTGCTTTTGTGCGACTTTAATGACTTCTCAGTAGCCTGCTCTCTTCCTGCCTGTCACTAGAGATACGGCCTGATGGTGAGTGCGACGACAACTTCCCAGGTGGGTAGGAGAGAAAAACAAAACAGAATCCGGTGGCTTATCTTGTTTGTACGAGAGGAGTATTCTCAGCTGAAACGGAACAAAGGTTTTCATTACAGAGATAGGCCTTTGGGAGGATTCTGTATCTCTCTCCCTCCCCACCTCATTTTTTGTTTCCAGATCAGCAGAAAACAAGTTTAAAACGGATGAGACCATTAGAGGAAGGTAGCTCGGTCAGGCAGAAGTGCCTTGCTTACTGCCCAGAAGAGTGGCTTCACTGGACAGATAGAAATAAGAGGCACGGCCACACAGTACACACATTTATGAAAATATGAGAGGGGAGATGTAGCCTACCGCTGAAATCATATATGTGTCAGCATTGACGTTTGACTTAGTTAATCCTATCTTTTCACTGCAACTTCCTTCCTGTCTAGCTGCTCAAACCCATTTTCAATTCGGGATCCATTAGATGCAAATCTGTACTTGGTGTGAAAGAGAAGACACTTGACTTATATGGGTGCTGTTGTTAATTCTATATTCTAATCTGCACCTCTCGCAAGATGCGCCTGAGCCCTTGTAAAATGTCTGCCGAGAGCCAGGATCTCCAAAGGTCAATAGTAATGTCCAAGTGGAATTGGATATCAGCAGAAATGTCACTGCCATTAACCATGCATCACCCCATTTGTTTATCTCCATTACAGTGGACGATATTGCTGTCAAGAAGTGGAGTCAAAGCACCTCATCTTCCTGAGGCTGAGCGGGACCAGAAACTGAAAGAGACTGAGGCTGAGCGGGACCAGAAACTGAAAGAGACTGAGGCTGAGCGGGACCAGAAACTGAAAGAGACTGAAGCTGAGCGGGACCAGAAACTGAAAGAGACTGAGGCTGAGCGGGACCAGACACTGAAAGAGACTGAGGCTGAGCGGGACCAGAAACTGAAAGAGACTGAGGCTGGGCGGGACCAGACAGTGAAAGAGACTGAAGCTGAGCGGGACCAGAAACTGAAAGAGACTGAGGCTGAGCGGGACCAGAAACTGAAAGAGACTGAGGCTGAGCGGGACCAGACAGTGAAAGAGACTGAGGCTGAGCGGGACCAGAAACTGAAAGAGACTGAGGCTGAGCGGGACCAGACACTGAAAGAGACTGAGGCTGAGCGGGACCAGACACTGAAAGAGACTGAGGCTGAGCGGGACCAGACACTGAAAGAGACTGAAGCTGAGCGGGACCAGAAACTGAAAGAGACTGAGGCTGAGCGGGACCAGAAACTGAAAGAGACTGAGGCTGAGCGGGACCAGAAACTGAAAGAGACTGAGGCTGAGCGGGACCAGACAGTGAAAGAGACTGAGGCTGAGGGGGACCAGACAGTGAAAGAGACTGAGGCTGAGCGGGACCAGACAGTGAAAGAGACTGAGGCTGAGCGGGACCAGAAACTGAAAGAGACTGAGGCTGAGCGGGACCAGACACTGAAAGAGACTGAAGCTGAGCGAGACCAGAAACTGAAAGAGACTGAGGCTGAGCGGGAACAGACACTGAAAGAGACTGAAGCTGAGCGGGACCAGAAACTGAAAGAGACTGAGGCTGAGCGGGACCAGAAACTGAAAGAGACTGAGGCTGAGCGGGACCAGACAGTGAAAGAGAGTGAAGCTGAGCGGGACCAGAAACTGAAAGAGACTGAGGCTGAGCGGGACCAGAAACTGAAAGAGACTGAGGCTGAGCGGGACCAGACAGTGAAAGAGACTGAGGCTGAGCGGGACCAGACAGTGAAAGAGACTGAGGCTGAGCGGGACCAGAAACTGAAAGAGACTGAGGCTGAGCGGGACCAGAAACTGAAAGAGACTGAGGCTGAGCCGGACCAGACAGTGAAAGAGACTGAGGCTGAGCGGGACCAGACAGTGAAAGAGACTGAGGCTGAGCGGGACCAGACAGTGAAAGAGACTGAGGCTGAGCGGGACCAGAAACTGAAAGAGACTGAGGCTGAGCGGGACCAGACACTGAAAGAGTCTGAGGCTGAGCGGGACCAGACAGTGAAAGAGACTGAGCCTGAGCGGGACCAGACACTGAAAGAGACTGAGGCTGAGCGGGACCAGACAGTGAAAGAGACTGAGGCTGAGCGGGACCAGACAGTGAAAGAGACTGAGGCTGAGCGGGACCAGACAGTGAAAGAGACTGAGGCTGAGCGGGACCAGACAGTGAAAGAGACTGAAGCTGAGCGGGACCAGACAGTGACAGAGACTGAAGCTGAGCGGGACCAGATAGTGAAAGAGACTGAAGCTGAGCGGGACCAGACAGTGAAAGAGACTGAAGCTGAGCGGGACCAGACAGTGAAAGAGACTGAAGCTGAGCGGGACCAGACAGTGAAAGAGACTGAAGCTGAGCGGGACCAGACAGTGGAAGAGACTGAAGCTGAGCGGGACCAGACAGTGGAAGAGACTGAAGCTGAGCGGGACCAGACAGGGAAGTTTAAAAGAGGGACTCAATAGTGGACACAGCAGGAGAGTTTTTACAACTTAGCTAAAAACCTGCCAGCTAACTATAACAGAATGGGCTTTCCTTAAAGTACAATGAGATGGATAGTTTTATTTGTGAAGTTGATGCCAAGAAAATAAACGATGGCTGAGTGTGCCATCTAGTGGTCTCCGAGCCACGGAGCAACATTAACAATTCATGCAAATGTCTATCATGACTTGACATTTTTATAGCAGCATTTTATCTTAAGCTGAAACACCAAAAGGTGTGAGCCTCCTTAATAATTAATGATGCACTGCGATAATCAGAGGAGCTTCTCTGCCCCCCGTAGCAGAGACAGCAGAGACTGCATAGGACAGCGCAGTGTCCTTAGAATGACGAGACAAGGTTATACCTTTTTCGACTGAGACGAACCAAGCCGAGCAATACAGCGCCAGCCTGGTTACGTATCCACTCTGGAGGGACAAGACAGGGAACAGGGCTGGCCCGTAGGCCACACTCACCCTGAAGGCGTCTGGTGATTCCAGGTGGAACTTGGTCCTGATGTCCTCGGAGGCTCCAGCACACAGCCGGTAGAAGATGTGGTAGTTCCTCTCCTCCTGGCTCTGCTGGCAGATCCTGGATTTCTCCAGCAGGTAGTGGGACACGAAGCCTCCCACCACAGTATTCTAAGTGACACAACAACACATGTTCAATTAGCATCAGAACTGGGTTCAAATAATACTTTAAATAATGTTCAATATTTAAAGATGCAGTCCGGGCTCTTAATAAGCAATCATACATTTATAAAATATATTATACGAATTGCTTTTTTTTATTTTACTGGTACAATGGAACAAACACAAGTCTCAAAACTAATCTCCACCCATCTGGCACTCGAGGCAAGCCAAAGCAGACACAAAGTATTTTAAAGAATTGTCAAATCACTATTTTTGTGTTGTTGTCTGATGATTTCATTGATAGTGAATTATTATGCAGTGGTGCTGCTGCACCTTTTCGTTGAAGTGGATCTCTACAAACTTCCCAAAGCGACTACTGTTGTTATTCCTGACAGTTTTAGCGTTTCCAAAAGCTTCTAGCAGGGGATTGGCTGTGGGATTGATGAAGAAGAAAAGCAATTAAAACACTAATCCATACTGTGTGGTATTAGGTCATGCTGCTGGGAAGTGAAATTAATATTTACCTTCAACTATTCTCTCATCAATATCTTGACCTGTTCCATAGGATGTTGTCAAATATCTAAAGCCAGAAAGAAATAATCAGAGTTAAAGTGGAAGTTTAAAGTTTTACATAATGGCCTTATTTTCACTCTGTTGTAGTTGATCCCACAAACCATTTTTATTTTATTTCGTTATATATGTATAAACCACCCCTCAAATTTCTTGTTATTAACAAACTATAGTTTTGGCAAGTCGGTTAGGACATCTACTTTGTGCATGACACGAGTCATTTTTACTACAATTGTTTACAGACAGATTATTTCACCGTATTTAAATTCCAGTGGGTCAGAAGTTTACATACACTAAGTTGACTGTGCCATTAAACAGCTTGGAAAATTCCAGAAAATTATGTCATGGCTTTAGAAGCTTCTGATAGACTAATTGACATCATTTGAGTCAATTGGAGGTGTACCTGTGGTTGTATTTCAAGGCCTACCTTCAAACTCAGTGCCTCTTTGCTTGACATCATGGGAAAATCAAAAGATATCAGCCAAGACCTCAGAAAGTGTTGTAGACCAGTAAAAAAAGCCCTATAACGACATAACCTGAAAGACCGCTCAGCAAGGAAGACTATGGTTTGCAACTGCACATGGGGACAAAGATCGTACCTTTTGGAGAAATGTCCTCTGGTCTGATGAAACAAAAATAGAACTGTTTGGACAGAATGACCATCGCTATGTTTGGAGGAAAAAGGGGGAGGCTTGCAAGCCGAAGAACACTATCCCAACCGTGAAGCGCGGGGGTGGCAGCATCATGTTGTGGGGGTGCTTTGCTGCAGGAGGGACTGGTGCACTTCACAAAATAGATGGCATCATGAGGCA
This sequence comes from Oncorhynchus clarkii lewisi, assembly GCF_045791955.1. Taxonomy (NCBI): domain Eukaryota; kingdom Metazoa; phylum Chordata; class Actinopteri; order Salmoniformes; family Salmonidae; genus Oncorhynchus; species Oncorhynchus clarkii. Next base: position 17,131,918 of record NC_092154.1, on the reverse strand, counting down.
GGAAAATGATGTGGATATATTGAAGCAACATCTCAAGACATCAGTAAGGAAGTTAAAGCTTGGTTGCAAATGGGTCTTCCAAATGGACAATGACCCCAATAATACTTCCAAAGCTGTTGCAAAATGGCTTAAGGACAACAAAGTCAAGGTATTGGAGTGGCCATCACAAAGCCCTGACCTCATCCTATAGAAAATGTGTGGGTAGAACTGAAAAATCGTGTGCGAGTAAGGAGGCCTACAAACCTGACTCAAGTACACCAGCTCTGTCAAGAGGAATGGGCCAAAAATTCACCCAACTGTGAAGCTTGTGGAAGGCTACCCGAAATGTTGGACCCAAGTCAAACATTTTAAAGGCAATGCTACCAAATACTAATTGAGTGTATGTAAACTTCTGACCCACTGGGAATGTGATGAAAGAAATAAAAGCTGAAATAAATCACTCTCTCTATTATTATTCTGACATTTCACATTCTTAAAATAAAGTGGTGATCCTAAGACAGGGAATTTTAGCTAGGATTAAATGTCAGGAATTGTGAAATACTGAGTTTAAATGTATTTGGCTAAGGTGTATGTAAACTTCCAACTTCAACTGTATATATAAAAAACAGTTCTAGGGATCAACTACAATCATATAGAGTGAAAATACGTCTACAGGTAAACATTTGTGAGCTTCCCCTTTAATGTCAGTACTCTCAGAATAGACTTATTGTATATGAACCATTAGAAACAGCCTGCCAGATCAGACTGGTTCTGTGTCCCAAATGGTACCCTAATCCTTATATAGTGCACTACTTTTGACTAGCTCTGGTAAAACATAAAATAATGCACTACATAAGGATTGGGGTGCCATTTGGGACACATCCTGTGTGTTGACGATACACAGGGAATGTCATGACTTTACCGGAGGACAAACTTGGTGTTCTCAGTCTTCCCGGCACCAGACTCCCCGGACACGATGATGGACTGGCTCATCTTCAGCACCCTCATGTCCCTGTAGGCCTTGTCAGCTGACACACAGACATCCAGACAGTTGTTTACAATTTGTTAACCCTCTCCTTTCCCTCAGTGATACAAAATGTATCTCAATGGGATCATAAATTAAGCCTATGGTTGCATTAGACATGCAAACTGTACAATGAATGCTCCTTGTACTTCTAAATCACATTCTAGATGACAGTATTCATTGTTAACCATTTACCTCAGTGACATACAACTTCTCTGAATGGAATCCTCAAGATGATGTTTGCATTAGCAAAGTCACACTGCACAATGAATGCTCACTGTTAATAGGCAGGGTTGGGTAGGTTACTTTCTAAATGTAATCTGTTAGTTACTAGTTACCTGTCCAAAATCATAATCAGTAACTTCACTTGTGGATTACCCAAACTCAGTAACGTAATCTGATTACATTTCGTTACTTTTTAAAGATTACTTTCCCCTTAAGAGGCATTAGAAGAAGACAAAAATGGATATGCTACCAATTTAACGACTTCTATTGCAGGATGAATAATGTTAAAGTTCACATATCTGGCCATATATGGATGTTGCACGTTACTTTATGGGTTGGTTATGAAGGCTTCTTCTTCTAAAAACCAAAGTATATCAGAATTCCAGTCATTCAAATAAATTATCTTGATCTTCAAGAATAGGACTTGGAAATATAGCCAAATTGTTTTACCTGAGCACGACCCCAAAACTAAGGACTTATTAGCCAGCCCTACTCTGTTGTTTATGATTGTGTTGTCATGGAGGACTGATTGGGCTCATTGATTAGAGTTGAAAAATAAATATTGCTCTCATGGAATGGCATGCTTTGAGCACTACTGAAAGTGCTATTGACGTGAAAAAGGAATGCCATATGCTGCATTTGCTATAGGCCTATTGTTTCAATAACAAAATGTTTCAATAACAAAATACCTGCCCCGCCTTTTTGGGGGGAAAAAGCTGAGGGATGGGCCTCGAAAAATGTAACCTCTCAAATTAATAGACAGAGATATGGATGCAGAGACTGACCATCCATATATCAAAATGATTGTTTTAACCATGTTATGAAGCTATACAGTGTTTGTTTACATTTATTTTGTTTACAAACGTTGGGGTAAAACAAGCTTATATTTTGGGTTCTCATGGAGTGTGACAGTTGAACTAAAATCAACAGGCATTTATAAGTTATATTCTTCAACAATCAATGGATGTAAATACAATTTATAAGTCCAAAAATGGATGTAGCATCTACAGATTGCTCCATTAAGTCTATCAAAAGTGTGCGAGTTTGAGAATGTGTCCATCAGGCCAATGGATTTTTTAAATGTTATATCAGCATGAATTAGACTGAGTAATAGAAGCCAGACTTGGGATGGGATCCGCACTATGCAGCTGCTTCAAGAGCGCATTTTCACAGGCTGTCCACTGGTTTCGAAAATAATGATTGATAGGCAACTTAAACTTCTTGAATTCAACCATTATTGGGCTCAAATACACATTTGTGAACAGTCAGCGACAACAACCAAAATCTGTAAGGCGCAAATAGCTAAATGAGAGAGCAGCAGTGTGATTTACATCAATGCGCGATGTAGATATCAACAATAAATGATCTCTCTATCGCCGTAGACTACACCACTGCGGTCATCCTTATCTCAGAGCGTTTATTCAAGTTGGATAGTCGCACCATTGGAAGACATAGCTTGGACTGTAGCCTACAAAAGTCCATTCCTGCTCTTTTCCCGCAATCCATCAAACACATTTGGTGTGTCGTCATAGGGGTCTCTGACCTCTGGTCACACTCGCTCAGTTGGAACACATTTGTGCCTTTTTTCAATGCTGATTTGAATGTCATTGAGAAAACAGAGAAGTGTCAAAGATTTTTTTTGTAAACATCCTTTCTGAATCTAAAAGTAATCCTCGAAGTAATCATCTACTTTTTCAAAAGCATTTGTAATCTGATTAAAATATTTTTGCTGGTAACATAACGGTTTACAGTTAGTTTTTTTGCAATCCCTTACATGTAACGGCTCAGATTACATGTAATCCGTTACTCCCCAACCCTGTTAATAGGTAGCTAAATCACACTGGTAAGCAAAATGACTATAGACTGCCCTCTGGTGGGCAGATGTGAAAGCGTAACACATTGTCAGCTCAAAAGTGGTAGTGTCCCGAATGGCACCCTATTCTCTACATAGCACACTATTTTTGACCTATATAGTGCCCATAGAGCGCTGATCAAAAGTAATGCACTATACAGGGAATAGAGTGCCATTTGGAACCTTCCTTCCCAGTTCTCACCGATAGCGTAGACGTGGGGCGGAAGGGTGCCCAGGGACCTCCCATGGTACTGTTTAATGGTCTCGGAAGCATAGAGCTTTGGGATGTCATAGTAGGGGTTCACTGCTATCAGGATATTAGCTACAAACGTCTGGGAGAAAAACAAAGAGAAGTCAGAAATACTCTAGTACACATATAGGAATCTGTTTTTAGTGAGACGCTGTACTAGCGTACATTTGTGTTGATATGACACCCAGTTTTTTCTCAGTGACCTAAGAAAACACTTGAGTCCCATCACTGCTAAAAGGAATTGTCACTTCATAGGACAAAGTAGGCTGTTTCTCACTGCAACCACTAGATGCCACCTGTTGGAAAACAAGTGTCCCACCGGTCTCCTCTCCGCACCTGCCGTCATTCACGTCCCCCTGCCTGCCCCCTGTCACATCAGAGGACCTAATTAAGTTCAGTGGGGAACAGGATAGCACTCCCTGGCTCTGTTCTGCTCCCTGGCTGATTATAGAGGTCACCTGAGCCTGGGGTAGACACAGGGGCCAGCAGGGAGAGTGACAACAAGAGCTAGCTGTGTGTGTGTGCCACTGTAACTGGCCTACCTCCCAGCAAACACCTGACACAGCCCTGAGTGACAATGACAAGCCCATCACGCATGTCACACTGGGAAGCAGGGAGGGAGGGGACCCACCACAACACATACAGTAGGCACAGAGAGACAGAAGTGACAGGGCTTTAGCATGATAATGAGTGGGTGTTCTATTGAACTCACCCCTGCTGGTTCAACTTGTGGCCTGTTCACCATTGCGCTGACCAGATTGATGAGGAAGACAGCAGGATATAGCTATGTCTGTTATAAAGTACTTACATAAATTCTGTCTTTACTATACCGCACACGGACGTTGTTCAAGAGTGTGGCTTCATTCAAGTACATTAAAGAACCTGAAAAACAACAGATCTGAAGTAAGTTAAGCCAGACTAATCACAACTGTCAAAAGAAGAGGATGGATCAAAATGAAAAACACATAAGAACTTAATGGCACAAAATGACATTCCTCAATCCTCAGGGGAATAATTTGCATTGAGCAACAGTTTCAGGGTTGTAATTTAGTTCATAACTTCATATAGTGCTGTAAAAACACTTAGGTGTCAGTTAGGGTAGCTTTATGAGATGGTGAGAAACAAAAACCTTGTGGAGACTGAAGCCTTTAGGTAAAACAAACTCACAGTTGTCTTCCACATGTTTGTTGACATCATCCTCAGCCGGAAACACTTGGTTGATCTGGGCCGTAAAGCTCTGAAAAAACAAGATGGAGGTAACAGATGATCAACTAGTCTTTTGTACTTTTAGCATGCCACTATGCTGACACTAGGCTGTTGTCTTTGTTGAAGAGTGGCCAACTACATCAAGTTCACGTGGCTCAGAACATTAAACAATACCCAAAGCAGAGAGAAAGCAGAACATTAAACAATACCCAAAGCAGAGAGAAAGCAGAACATTAAACAATACCCAAAGCAGAGAGAAAGCAGAACATTAAACAATACCCAAAGCAGAGAGAAAGCAGAACATTAAACAATACCCAAAGCAGAGAGAAAGCAGAACATTAAACAATACCCAAAGCAGAGAGAAAGCAGAACATTAAACAATACCCAAAGCAGAGAGAAAGCAGAACATTACCCAAAGCAATACCCCAAAGCAGAGAGAAAGCAGAACAGTAAACAATACCCAAAGCAGAGAGAGAAACAGCAGAACATTAAACAATACCCAAAGCAGAGAGAAAGCAGAACATTAAACAATACCCAAAGCAGAGAGAAAGCAGAACAGTTAAACAATACCCAAAGCAGAGAGAAAGCAGAACATTAAACAATACCCAAAGCAGAGAGAAAGCAGAACATTAAACAATACCCAAAGCAGAGAGAAAGCAGAACATTAAACAATACCCAAAGCAGAGAGAAAGCAGAACATTAAACAATACCCAAAGCAGAGAGAAAGCAGAACATTAAACAATACCCAAAGCAGAGAGAAAGCAGAACAGTAAACAATACCCAAAGCAGAGAGAAAGCAGAACATTAAACAATACCCAAAGCAGAGAGAAAGCAGAACATTAAACAATACCCAAAGCAGAGAGAAAGCAGAACATTAAACAATACCCAAAGCAGAGAGAAAGCAGAACATTAAACAATACCCAAAGCAGAGAGCAAAGCAGAACATTAAACAATACCCAAAGCAGAGAGAAAGCAGAACAGAAAAGCAGAGAGAAAGCAGAACATTAAACAATACCCAAAGCAGAGAGAAAGCAGAACATTAAACAATACCCAAAGCAGAGAGAAAGCAGAACAGTAAACAATACCCAAAGCAGAGAGAAAGCAGAACAGTAAACAATACCCAAAGCAGAGAGAAAGCAGAACATTAAACAATACCCAAAGCAGAGAGAAAGCAGAACATTAAACAATACCCAAAGCAGAGAGAAAGCAGAACAGTAAACAATACCCAAAGCAGAGAGAAAGCAGAACATTAAACAATACCCAAAGCAGAGAGAAAGCAGAACATTAAACAATACCCAAAGCAGAGAGAAAGCAGAACATTAAACAATACCCAAAGCAGAGAGAAAGCAGAACATTAAACAATACCCAAAGCAGAGAGAAAGCAGAACATTAAACAATACCCAAAGCAGAGAGAAAGCAGAACATTAAACAATACCCAAAGCAGAGAGAAAGCAGAACATTAAACAATACCCAAAGCAGAGAGAAAGCAGAACATTAAACAATACCCAAAGCAGAGAGAAAGCAGAACATTAAACAATACCCAAAGCAGAGAGAAAGCAGAACATTAAACAATACCCAAAGCAGAGAGAAAGCAGAACATTAAACAATACCCAAAGCAGAGAGAAAGCAGAACATTAAACAATACCCAAAGCAGAGAGAAAGCAGAACAGTAAACAATACCCAAAGCAGAGAGAAAGCAGAACATTAAACAATACCCAAAGCAGAGAGAAAGCAGAACATTAAACAATACCCAAAGCAGAGAGAAAGCAGAACATTAAACAATACCCAAAGCAGAGAGAAAGCAGAACAGTAAACAATACCCAAAGCAGAGAGAAAGCAGAACAGTAAACAATACCCAAAGCAGAGAGCAAAATACCCAAAGCAGAGAGAAAGCAGAACAGTAAACAATACCCAAAGCAGAGAGAAAGCAGAACATTAAACAATACCCAAAGCAGAGAGAAAGCAGAACATTAAACAATACCCAAAGCAGAGAGAAAGCAGAACATTAAACAATACCCAAAGCAGAGAGAAAGCAGAACATTAAACAATACCCAAAGCAGAGAGAAAGCAGAACATTAAACAATACCCAAAGCAGAGAGAAAGCAGAACATTAAACAATACCCAAAGCAGAGAGAAAGCAGAACATTAAACAATACCCAAAGCAGAGAGAAAGCAGAACAGTAAACAATACCCAAAGCAGAGAGAAAGCAGAACATTAAACAATACCCAAAGCAGAGAGAAAGCAGAACATTAAACAATACCCAAAGCAGAGAGAAAGCAGAACATTAAACAATACCCAAAGCAGAGAGAAAGCAGAACATTAAACAATACCCAAAGCAGAGAGAAAGCAGAACATTAAACAATACCCAAAGCAGAGAGAAAGCAGAACAGTAAACAATACCCAAAGCAGAGAGAAAGCAGAACAGTAAACAATACCCAAAGCAGAGAGAAAGCAGAACATTAAACAATACCCAAAGCAGAGAGAAAGCAGAACAGTAAACAATACCCAAAGCAGAGAGAAAGCAGAACATTAAACAATACCCAAAGCAGAGAGAAAGCAGAACATTAAACAAACCCAAAGCAGAGAGAAAGCAGAACATTAAACAATACCCAAAGCAGAGAGAAAGCAGAACATTAAACAATACCCAAAGCAGAGAGAAAGCAGAACATTAAACAATACCCAAAGCAGAGAGAAAGCAGAACATTAAACAATACCCAAAGCAGAGAGAAAGCAGAACATTAAACAATACCCAAAGCAGAGAGAAAGCAGAACATTAAACAATACCCAAAGCAGAGAGAAAGCAGCAGAGAGAAAGCAGAACATTAAACAATACCCAAAGCAGAGAGAAAGCCAAAGCAGAGAGAAAGCAGAACAGTAAACAATACCCAAAGCAGAGAGAAAGCAGAACATTAAACAATACCCAAAGCAGAGAGAAAGCAGAACATTAAACAATACCCAAAGCAGAGAGAAAGCAGAACATTAAACAATACCCAAAGCAGAGAGAAAGCAGAACATTAAACAATACCCAAAGCAGAGAGAAAGCAGAACATTAAACAATACCCAAAGCAGAGAGAAAGCAGAACATTAAACAATACCCAAAGCAGAGAGAAAGCAGAACATTAAACAATACCCAAAGCAGAGAGAGAAAGCAGAACATTAAACAATACCCAAAGCAGAGAGAAAGCAGAACAGAAAGCAGAGAGAAAGCAGAACAGTAAACAATACCCAAAGCAGAGAGAAAGCAGAACATTAAACAATACCCAAAGCAGAGAGAAAGCAGAACATTAAACAATACCCAAAGCAGAGAGAAAGCAGAACATAAACAATACCCAAAGCAGAGAGAAAGCAGAACATTAAACAATACCCAAAGCAGAGAAGAACATTAAACAATACCCAAAGCAGAGAGAAAGCAGAACATTAAACAATACCCAAAGCAGAGAGAAAGCAGAACATTAAACAATACCCAAAGCAGAACATTAAACAATACCCAAAGCAGAACAGTAAACAATACCCAAAGCAGAGAGAAAGCAGAACATTAAACAATACCCAAAGCAGAAAAAGCAGAACATTAAAAGCAGAGAGAAAGCAGAACATTAAACAATACCCAAAGCAATACCCAAAGCAGAGAGAAAGCAAAGCAGAACAGAACATTAAACAATACCCAAAGCAGAGAGAAAGCAGAACAGTAAACAATACCCAAAGCAGAGAGAAAGCAGAACATTAAACAATACCCAAAGCAGAGAGAAAGCAGAACAGTAAACAATACCCAAAGCAGAGAGAAAGCAGAACATTAAACAATACCCAAAGCAGAGAGAAAGCAGAACATTAAACAATACCCAAAGCAGAGAGAAAGCAGAACATTAAACAATACCCAAAGCAGAGAGAAAGCAGAACATTTTAATCATTAGGTATATTTGGATTCCAATCAATCTGCTTGCTTTTAATGATATAAATCATGAGTCTTTGAAAGTCTGTCAATGTGTTATATTTGCACTCCCAATGAGCTACTAAAAATACTGACTGTTCAGATGCCATTGCTGGCGGGGCCTGGCTCTAGGGCCTGGCGTACGCAGCAGTAAGTGACAAATCAGGGGACAATTGATTATTTGGAGAGAGGCAGAAACAGGATCTGGGAGCTAGCTAGAGAGGTGTTGGCTGGCTGCAAGCTCTTCCAGCCCATGGTCGTTAGTCAGCACCTCCACTGCAGAGTACAGCCACTGTGCCATATTTACTAGAGGCTGGAGCTAGTCTGGCGTTAGTAGGGTGTGTGTGTTTGTTACTCATAGCACGTGTTGTGTTTAGGGTAAACACATCTGGTGGACACTATGGGTTATTTCAGAATCCTAAAAGCATCTCAAAGCACATCGCGAGTAAGTAAGCGTGATTCAGGGTGTGATAGAACACCAAAGGGTTAGTCTGACTGATGAGATTTACTAGTCCTTCCTTCTCTCTCCACCCCTCCCTTCTCTCTCTCTCCACCCCTCCCTTCTCTCTCTCTCCTCCCCTCCCTTCTCTCTCTCTCCTCCCCTCCCTTCTCTCTCCACCCCTCCCTCCCTCTCCACCCCTCCCTCCCTCTCTCCACCCCTCCCTCCCTCTCCCTCCCTCCCTCTCTACCACCCTACCCACCCCCCCTCCCTCTCTCTCCACCTCTCCCTCCCTCTCTACCCACCCCTCTCTCCCTCCCTCTCTACCCACCCCTCTCTCCCTCCCTCTCTCTCTACCCACCCCTCCCTCCCTCTCTCTCTCTCTACCCACCCCTCGCTCCCTCCCTCTCTCTCTACCCACCCCTCCCTCGCTCTCCATTCTCCATTAAGTCCCAGAGAGCTTGAAAGAAAAGTCGGTCACATGCTTCTGATTTGTCACAAAAACAAACTGTGTTAAAAGTCCAAACTAAGGGGGGCAGCTAAGTCCAAGCTACAAAGAAATACATAGTCTATCCCAATGTTTTCAAAGTTAGCTAATCCAATGTAAAGATATTTTTATTAAAGCATTTATGGGATACACATCCATGTTCATAGAATTCTGAACAAACATACATAAGTTCTCTTCTGCACTACTAGGCTAACCAAAGTTAGTGAAAGCTCACTGGCTTGCTCCATTCTCCTTCTGCATGGATATATTCTCCTGGCCAGCCCCTATAACACAACACCAGCTAAAAGCCTTCTGCCATTTTACCTTACCACTCCACAAGTGATTTGGGCAGACATGGGGCCTACACTAGGGAAAAATGTACATGTTTAACAAATATTTGAGAAGTTTGTGTGGGGAACACATGTGGGCCCGACATAAGGCCTTAGGCCTTTCATGTGGGCCATGGGGCCAGACACAGTGGATACATCCCAAAAGGCACCCTATTCCCTACATAGTGCTCAACTTTTGACCACTGCCCTAACTGCTGGTCAAAGGTAATGCACTATGTAGGGAAAAGGGTGCCATATGGGATGCAGTCAGCCAGATCCTGCTCCCTCCTGTGGGCCATGGGGCCCTGTCGTTTGCTCTCAGCTCCCTACTGTGGGCCATGGGGCCCTGTTGGCCCCAGCTCCCCCATGTGGGCCATGGGGCCCTGTTGGCCCCAGCTCCCCTCCTGTGGGCCATGGGGCCCTGTTGGCCCCAGCTCCCCTCCTGTGGGCCATGGGGCCCTGTCGTTTGCTCTCAGCTCCCTCCTGTGGGCCATGGGGACCTGTCGTTTGCTCTCAGCCCCCTCCTGTGGGCCATGGGGTCCGGTTGGCCTCAGCCCACTCCTATGGGCCATGGGGCCCGGTCGGCCTCAGCCCCCTCCTTTGGGCCATGGGGCCCGGTCGGCCTCAGCTCCCTCCTGTGGGCCATGGGGCCCGGTCGGCCTCAGCCCCCTCCTTTGGGCCATGGGGCCCGGTCGGCCTCAGCCCTTTCATGTGGGCCATGGGGCCCGGTCGGCCTCAGCCCCCTCCTGTGGGCCAGCCCCCTCCTGTGGGCCATGGGGCCATGGGGCCCGGTTGGCCTCAGCCCTTTCATGTGGGCCATGGGGCCATGGGGCCTGGTTGGCCTCAGCTCCCTCCTTTGGGCCATGGGGCCTGGTTGGCCTCAGCCCCCTCCTTTGGGCCATGGGGCCCGGTTGGCCTCAGCCCTTTCATGTGGGCCATGGGGCCCGGTCGGCCTCAGCCCCCTCCTGTGGGCCATGGGGCCTGGTTGGCCTCAGCTCCCTCCTTTGGGCCATGGGGCCTGGTTGGCCTCAGCTCCCTCCTTTGGGCCATGGGGCCTGGTTGGCCTCAGCCCCCTCCTTTGGGCCATGGGGCCCGGTTGGCCTCAGCCCTTTCATGTGGGCCATGGGGCCCGGTCGGCCTCAGCCCCCTCCTTTGGGCCATGGGGCCCGGTTGGCCTCAGCCCTTTCATGTGGGCCATGGGGCCCGGTCGGCCTCAGCCCCCTCCTGTGGGCCATGGGGCCTGGTTGGCCTCAGCTCCCTCCTTTGGGCCATGGGGCCTGGTTGGCCTCAGCTCCCTCCTTTGGGCCATGGGGCCTGGTTGGCCTCAGCCCCCTCCTTTGGGCCATGGGGCCCGGTTGGCCTCAGCCCTTTCATGTGGGCCATGGGGCCCGGTCAGCCTCAGCCCCCTCCTGTGGGCCATGGGGCCTGGTTGGCCTCAGCTCCCTCATTTGGGCCATGGGGCCTGGTTGGCCTTAGCTCCCTCCTTTGGGCCATGGGGCCCGGTCAGCCTTAGCTCCCTCCTTTGGGCCATGGGGCCTGGTTGGCCTCAGCCCCCTCCTTTGGGCAATGGGGCCCGGTTGGCCTCAGCCCTTTCATGTGGGCCATGGGGCCCGGTCGGCCTCAGCCCCCTCCTGTGGGCCATGGGGCCTGGTTGGCCTCAGCTCCCTCCTTTGGGCCATGGGACCTGGTTGGCCTCAGCTCCCTCCTTTGGGCCATGGGGCCTGGTTGGCCTCAGCCCCCTCCTTTGGGCCATGGGGCCCGGTTGGCCTCAGCCCTTTCATGTGGGCCATGGGGCCTGGTTGGCCTCAGCCCCCTCCTGTGGGCCATGGGGCCCGGTCGGCCTCAGCTCCCTTCTGTGGGCCATGGGGCCTGGTTGGCCTCAGCTCCCTCCTGTGGGCCATGGGGCCCGGTTGACCTCAGCTCCCTCCTGTGGGCCATAGTGCCTGGCTAGGCCAGCAATTTAGCCCGTGTCTCAAATGGCACTCTTGTCCATCACCCTATTCCATATGTAGAGCACTACTTTGAAAGTATTAACACAATATAGGGAATAGGTTGCTATTTGGGATGCGGCCTTAGTCTCTCCAAATAAAGAGGCACAGCAAGAGGGATTTTAAATCTCCAAGGTTGAAGAAGCCAAGGTGACATACAGTCAGTTCATTCTTTCCTGCAATGGGCCCAGACTGGCAGGATTTTATAGCACTGAGCCACGTGAGGGGACTGAAGTTTAGAGGAGCGGGAGAGGGAGAGAAGGAAGGGGAGGAGGATGACGCAATGCCCCCTGAATTTAAACACGTCCCCCCTCGGTCTCTTGCTCTTTCACCGACACCAAGGCAGAGTGAAACAGTCCAGAAACTGTCAGCGTCCCAAATGGCACCCTATTCCCTTTATAGTGCAATATTTTCAACCAGGACTCACAGGGCTCCGGTCTAAAGTAGTGTACTGTATAGGGAATAGGGTGCCATTGGGGACGCAGCCCCAGTCAGGAACACATTACCTAATGCTGTGGGCCACAGAGTCCGCCATTGTGGCTAAAGCTGTGAGTGTGACGTGGTGCCATGCACTGAGCAATGCCTCTCTCCTGAAGTCCCCCTACAGGGGTCTACCAGGCTGCGTATGCCGCTGCGGCTCTGAGTGGGTCGGGTGACATGGGAGCTCACCGTACACTGGCACAAACTGGCTGCCACTGGACAGAACACACATTGTGCCCCTCAGACTCTGTGTTAAGGCCCAGAACTGGCCATAACGGCCAGAGAATGGACACATCCGTTACGCGCACGCGCACACGCACACAGCTTCCTTCATAATAAAGGATCTGACAGAGTCCCATGCTTTATGGGCCGGATGTAAACACACTAAGGGAACAGATTGTTTGAGGACGACATTCAGCTGATGACAGAGCCACACAAGGAAGCATGAGTTACCATAGAAACTGGGTTTGGCTAACATCAAAAACTTTGTGTAACACATGATCTAGCCTAGTGAAAAAGTGAATTAACAGTGACTGGTGGCTTCTATGGGTAAGCCTACTTGATCTCAGATACTGGGGCTTCATTTTGGACCAGTGTCGGAAGTTACCCTCTGTCGGGTATCACGTATAGGGCGCCCTCTGCCGGGTATCCCGTATAGGGCGCCCACTGCAGCTTTTCTAGAAAGAGAGCTACTTCAAAAAAGTTAAACACGTCGCAAGCTACAATTATTTTTTTCTAGCTTTCAAATAGGCACATTCTTCTCTTCTCTCCCCCTGGGTCCTAATTGTACAAGAGAAAGTAGTCTGTCAACATACTTGGTAAAAGAATGCTTAATAAACAACTAAGGGGGACCTATAAAATGTGACCCCCCTCCAAAAAATTATGTTTAATATTTTCCTAAATGATGAGTTTTATTTTCCTGGTTTTAGATTTGTTTTAGTTTTTCACTCTTAAAATTACAATTGTTCACAAAGAAAAAACTAATTGGATGTTCTGAGTCCATGTTAATGCTTAAATCATATCAGAAGACAATTATTTTTAGTTCTCGAAGAAAACTAACACATTTCGATTTTTTTGTATAATTCACTTTAATTGTGCATCTGGCCCTTTAATTGCGCACCTAGTGAGTAAGGAATGTGCCGGTCTAGCGATGGTTCTGTACTGTTGCTGCTCATTTCATGGCGAAGTTTGCAAATAACAAATAATAGAAAGAAATGATATACAGTGCATTCAGAAAGTTTTCAGACCTCTTGACTTTTTCCACATTTTGTTATGTTACAGCCTTATTCTAAAATGGATTAAATTGATGGGGGAAAACAATCTACACACAATACCCAATAATGACAAAGCAAAAACACATTTTTAGAAAATGTATCAAATGTATAATAAATAAAAAACAGAAAAGTCACATTTACATAAGTATTCAGACCCTTTACTCAGTACTTTGTTGAAGCACCTTTGGCAGCGATTACAGCCTCAAGTATTCTTAGGTATAACACTACAAGCTTGGCACACCTGTATTTGGGGAGTTTCTCCCATTCTTCTCTGCATATCCTCTTATTAAGCTCTATCAGATTGGATGGAGAGCTTTGCTGCACAGATAGAGATGATGCTAGGTTTCCTCCAGACGTGACACTTGGCATTCAGGCCAAATAGTTAAATTTTGGTTTCATCAGACCAGAGAATCTTGTTTCTCATGGTCTGAGAGTCTTTAGGTGCCTTTTGGCAAACTCCAAGTGGGCTGTCATGTGCCTTTTACTGAGAAGCGGCTTCCATCTGGCCACTCTACCATAAAGGCCTGATTGGTGGAGTGCTGCAGAAATAGTTGTCCTTCTGGAAGATTCTCCCCATCTCAACAGAGGAACTCTACAGCTCTGTCAGAGTGACCATCGGGTACTTGGTCACCTCCCTGACCAAGGCCCTTCTCCCCCGACCACTAGCTCTTGGTTGTTCCAAACTTCTTCCATTTATGAATGGAGGCAAGTGTGTTCTTGGGGATCTTCAATGGTGCAGACATGTTTTGGTACCCTGCCCCAGATCTATTTCTCGACGCAATCCTTTGTTGGAGCTCTACAGACAATTCCTTTGACCTCATGGCTTGGTTTTTGCTCTGACATGCACTGTCAACTGTGGGACCATATATAGACAGGTGTGTGCCTTTCCAAATCATGTACAATTAATCAAGTTGTAGAAACATCTCAAGGATGATCAATGGAAACAGGATGCACCTGAGCTTAATTACCAGTCTCGGAATACTGAATACTTACAAACTACCGTTCAAAAGTTTGGGGTCAGTTAGAAAGGTCCTTGTTTTTGAAAGAAAAGCAAATTTTTTGTCCATTAACCCCTATTTGCCATTGAAAGTGATATCAACCAGATTACTTTTTCTACTTATTCCCTAAGTTGTCTACAGCCTTTAGACGTAGTTTCACGCCTTTATGTTGAAGAATGTGTAAGTGGCCAGCTGAGGGCTCTCAGAGTGATTCTTGCGTAAAAGACAGAGGTAGTCATTTTTCCTCTCGCTCCTACTGAAAAGCCAATTGTCCCGGTTGATATATTATCTAATAGATATTTGAAAAACACATTGAGGATTGACTATAAAAAACGTTTGACATGTTTGTCGATATTATAGATATCATTTGGAATTTTTTTCGGCGTTGTCGTGACCGCTATTTCCGGTGGATTGCTCAACATAACGTGACCAACAAACGGAGGTATTTTGGGTATAAAAATAATCTTTATGGAACAAAAGGAACATTTGCTGTCTAACTGGGAGTCTCGTCAGTGAAAACATCCGAAGATCATCAAAAATAAACGGTTAATTTGATTGCTTTTCTGATTTTCGTGACCAAGCTTCCTGCTGCTAGCTGGACATAATGCTATGCTAGGCTATCGATAAACTTACACAAACGCTTGTCTTGCTTTGGCTGTAAAGCATAATTTCAAAATCTGAGATGACAGGGTGATTAACAAAAGGCTAAGCTGTGTTTCGCTATATTTCACTTATGATTTCATGAATATTAATATTTTCTAGTAATATTTTTTGACCGTTGCGCTATGCTAATTAGTGTAGTTGAAGACAATTCTCCCGGATCCAGGATGGGTACTTCCAAGAGGTTAAAATAACATTGATCAAAAACAGTTGTTAATGTTTATAAATGTCACGCACTGACCGTAGATTGCTTTGTAGGTTTCTATTTTTTGTTTGGTCAGGGTGTGATGTGGGTGGGTATTCTATGTTATAGGTCTAGGTTGGGTATTCTATGTTATAGGTCTAGGTTTTCTTTTTCTATGTGTTTGGCCTGGTATGGTTCTCAATCAGAGGCAGCTATCGTTGTCTCTGATTGAGAGCCATACTTAGGTAGCCTGTTTTCCCATTTTGAGTTGTGGGTGATTATTTTCTGGTTAGTGTTTGTTGCACCTGTCAGAACTGTTGGGTTATGGTTTTGTTGTTTTTGTTCGTGTATTCATTCTGGATTAAAAGTATTATGGATACGTACCACGCTGCACTTTGGTCCTCCTCTCCTTCCACCAATGAAAATCGTTACAGTAAATGACTATTGTAGCTAGAAACGACTGATTTTTTAAACTGGAATATCTACATAGGCGTACAGAGGCCCATTATCAGCAACCATCACTCCTGTGTTCCAATGGCACATTGTTAGCTAATCCAAGTTTATCATTTTAAAAGGCTAATTGATCATTAGAAAACCCTTTTGCAATTATGTTAACACAGCTGAAAACTGTTGTTCTGATTGAAGAAGCAATAAAACTGGCCTTCTTTAGACTAGTTGAGTATCTAGAGCATCAGCATTTGTGGGTTCAATTACAGGCTCAAAAAGGCCAGAAACAAAGACCTTCCTTCTGAAACTTGTCAGTCTATTCTTGTTCTGAGAAATGAAGGCTATTCCATGAGAGAAATTGCCAAGAAACTGAAGATCTTGTACAACACTGTGTACTACTCCCATCACGGAACAGCACAAACTGGCACTAACCAGAATAGAAAGAGTGGGAGGCCCCGGTGCACAATTGAGCAAGAAGACAAGTACATTAGTGTGTCTAGTTTGAGAAACAGACGCCTCAAGTCCTCAACTGGCAGATTCATTAAATAGTATCCGCAAAACACCCGTCTCAACTTCAACAGTTTCCAACAGTTTCCGTCATTTCCGGTCACGACTTGCAGACTTGTTTTTGAGTTGCTGTGCGTTTTGTTGCCAACCTGTTTTGCTACCTACAAATTTACGGTTTTTACTTTTTAATTACAGTTTATATTTTTGTTTTTTCCTACTCAACTTTTTCACTCCGGACGCTTTATCTGGACACGGTTCGTCAGGACCTCCAACAGCCGAAGCTAAGTAGTAACATTAACATGATGCCTTCTAATTGCAGTCGCTGTACTCGCCTTACGGCGAGGATAGCTGTGCTACAAGCCCAGCTTCAGACGCAATCGCTAGGCAAGGGTAATTTCAGTGTAGGAAAGGATGAAACCGCGTCTGTGCCACCAGTAAGTACAGATAGTAGTATAAATCCCCTGGCACAGTCCCCGCAGCCGGACAACTTTCTCACGGTTTCTAGAAGGAAATGCTGTAGGAACGCACAACCGGTGTCGCTCATTCAGCCGACAGAAACTTTCAACCGGTTTTCCCCATTAAGCAGCGGGTCGGAGTCAGAGGCCGAGTCTTCTCTGGTCTCTACTCCTCCCGTTACGGGGTCTGAGACGCCGAAGCTTCCCACCATTAGCTCTGACAAATTGAAAACTCTAGTCATTGGCGACTCCATTACCCGCAGTATTAGACTTAAAACGAATCATCCAGCGATCATACACTGTTTACCGGGGGGCAGGGCTACCAACGTTAAGGCTAATCTGAAGATGGTGCTGGCTAAAGCTAAAACTGGCGAGTGTAGAGAGTATAGAGATATTGTTATCCACGTCGGCACCAACGATGTTAGGATGAAACAGTCAGAGATCACCAAGCGCAACATAGCTTCTGCGTGTAAATCAGCTAGAAAGATGTGTCGGCATCGAGTAATTGTCTCTGGCCCCCTCCCAGTTAGGGGGAGTGATGAGCTCTACAGCAGAGTCTCACAACTCAATCGCTGGTTGAAAACTGTTTTCTGCCCCTCCCAAAAGATAGAATTTGTAGATAATTGGCCCTCTTTCTGGGACTCACCCACAAACAGGACCAAGCCTGACCTGCTGAGGAGTGACGGACTCAATCCTAGCTGGAGGGGTGCTCTCATTTTATCTACCAACATAGACAGGGCTCTAACTCCTCTAGCTCCACAATGAAATAGGGTGCAGGCCAGGCAGCAGGCTGTTAGCCAGCCTGCCAGCATAGTGGAGTCTGCCACTAGCACAGTCAGTGTAGTCAGCTCAGCTATCACCATTGAGACCGTGTCTGTGCCTCGACCTAGGTTGGGCAAAACTAAACATGGCGGTGTTCGCCTTAGCAATCTCACTAGGATAAAGACCACCTCCATTCCTGTCATTATTGAAAGAGATCATGATACCTCACATCTCAAAATAGGGCTACTTAATGTTAGATCCCTTACTTCAAAGGCAATTATAGTCAATGAACTAATCACTGATCATAATCTTGATGTGATTGGCCTGACTGAAACATGGCTTAAGCCTGATGAATTTACTGTGTTAAATGAGGCCTCACCTCCTGGCTACACTAGTGACCATATCCCCCGTGCATCCCGCAAAGGCGGAGGTGTTGCTAACATTTACGATAGCAAATTTCAATTTACAAAAAAAAAATGACGTTTTCGTCTTTTGAGCTTCTAGTCATGAAATCTATGCAGCCTACTCAATCACTTTTTATAGCTACTGTTTACAGGCCTCCTGGGCCATATACAGCGTTCCTCACTGAGTTCCCTGAATTCCTATCGGACCTTGTAGTCATAGCGGTTAATATTCTAATCTTTGGTGACTTTAATATTCACATGGAAAAGTCCACAGACCCACTCCAAAAGGCTTTCGGAGCCATCATCGACTCAGTGGGTTTTGTCCAACATGTCTCTGGACCCACTCACTGTCACAGTCATACGCTGGACCTAGTTTTGTCCCATGGAATAAATGTTGTGGATCTTAATGTTTTTCCTCATAATCCTGGACTATCGGACCACCATTTTATTACGTTTGCAATTGCAACAAATAATCTGCTCAGACCCCAACCAAGGATCATCAAAAGTCGTGCTATAAATTCACAGACAACACAAAGATTCCTTGATGTCCTTCCAGATTCCCTCTGTCTACCCAAGGACGCCAGAGGACAAAAATCAGTTAACCACCTAACTGAGGAACTAAACTTAACCTTGCGCAATACCCTAGATGCAGTTGCACCCCTAAAAACTAAAAACATTTCTCATAAGAAACTAGCTCCCTGGTACACAGAAAATACCCGAGCTCTGAAGCAAGCTTCCAGAAAATTGGAACGGAAATGGCGCCACACCAAACTGGAAGTCTTCCGACTAGCTTGGAAAGACAGTACTGTGCAGTACCGAAGAGCCCTTACTGCTGCTCGATCATCCTATTTTTCTAACTTAATTGAGGAAAATAAGAACAATCCGAAATTCCTTTTTGATACTGTCGCAAAGCTAACTAAAAAGCAGCATTCCCCAAGAGAGGATGACTTTCACTTTAGCAGTGATAAATTCATGAACTTCTTTGAGGAAAAGATTATGATTATTAGAAAGCAAATTACGGACTCCTCCTTAAATCTGCGTATTCCTTCAAAGCTCAGTTGTCCTGAGTCTGCACAACTCTGCCAGGACCTAGGATCAAGAGAGACGCTCAAGTGTTTTAGTACTATATCTCTTGACACAATGACGAAAATAATCATGGCCTCTAAACCTTCAAGCTGCATACTGGACCCTATTCCAACTAAACTACTGAAAGAGCTGCTTCCTGTGCTTGGCCCTCCTATGTTGAACATAATAAACGGCTCTCTATCCACCGGATGTGTACCAAACTCACTAAAAGTGTACCAAACTCACTAAAAGTGGCAGTAATAAAGCCTCTCTTGAAAAAGCCAAACCTTGACCCAGAAAATATAAAAAACTATCGGCCTATATCGAATCTTCCATTCCTCTCAAAAATTTTAGAAAAGGCTGTTGCGCAACAACTCACTGCCTTCCTGAAGACAAACAATGTATACGAAATGCTTCAGTCTGGTTTTAGACCCCATCATAGCACTGAGACGGCACTTGTGAAGGTGGTAAATTACATTTTCATCCCACATATGCTCTCTCTAATTCTCTTGCTTTATCTCTCTGATTTGGTCCTGCTACATACCTACACGTACGCTACGGTCACAAGACGCAGGCCTCCTAATTGTCCCTAGAATTTTTAAGCTCTTTTTATGGAACGGTCTGCCTACCCATGTCAGAGACGCAAACTCGGTCTCAACCTTTAAGTCTCTACTGAAGACTCATCTCTTCAGGAGGACCTGAGCTCTCTCATGCCTAGGACCATGCCCCAGGAATACCTGACATGATGACTCCTTGCTGTCCCCAGTCCACCTGACTGTGCTGCTGCTCCAGTTTCAACTATTCTGCCTTATTATTATTCGACCATGCTGGTCATTTATGAACATTTGAACATCTTGACCATGTTTTGTTATAATCTCCACCCGGCACAGCCAGAAGAGGACTGGCCACCCCACATAGCCTGGTTCCTCTCTAGGTTTCTTCCTAGGTTTTGGCCTTTCTAGGGAGTTTTTCCTAGCCACCGTGCTTCTACACCTGCATTGCTTGCTGTTTGGGGTTTTAGGCTGGGTTTCTGTACAGCACTTTGAGATATCAGCTGATGTACAAAGGGCTATATAAATAAATTTGATTTGATTTGATTTTGAACAGTGAAGAGGCGACTCCGGGAAGCTGGCATTCTAAGCAGAGTTCCTCTGTCCAGTGTTTGTGTTGTTTTGCCCACCTTAATCCGTTCTTTTTATTGGCTAGTCTGAGATATGTCTTTTTCTTTGCAACTCTGCCTAGAAGGCCAGCATCGGGGTCGCCTCTTCACTGTTGAGATGGGTGTTTTGCGGGTACTATTTAACGAAGCTGCCAGTTGAGGACTTGAGGCATCTGTTTCTCAAACTAGACACTCTAATATACTTGTCCTCTTGCTCAGTTGTGCACTGAGGCCTCCCACTCCTCTTTCTATTGTGGTTAGAGCCAATCTGAATCTAGTTGGTGATCCCTGATCTGCAGGGTACCATCTGTAGCCCTCAAACGCAACTCTGGTCCTCGAAAACCAGTTCCACTGCTTTTTTTCATTGTTCCCCCTCTAATCAGGGACTGATTTAGGTTGGAATTAATTATTAGGTAGAACAGTAAACCCTCAGGTTCCGGACTTCGTAGGGCACTTCGTTGAGCACCCTTGATCTATAGGGTACCATCTAAAAACTAACTCTTGCAGTTTTTAAAGTAGATGTTTCACTGGTGGCCTCCACACCACACCATTATGTCAATTCTCTGGGTGGAAAATATTACAGTGATCATGGACGTCTGTTTTTGAACATGCGTGTGTGATCACCCACCTTTTGCCCCTGTTTCAGAGGCTCGATGGTCAAACTGTCTGCTCCTATGTCCACTATGGTCCCCAGCTGGAACCCATCTCCTGGGTGGGGCGCCCACACCGGCTTCCCATCCTCCATGACACTACAAGACAAGAGGACAGACACAGGGGGCCATTAGAGGCTGGTTCCTTTCCTAAAGTCATCAAAACAGTTATCACATTTAATTCACACTTTAAAAAAATTCCTTTATCCCCAAGGGGCAATTAGCCTACAAAGTTATTACAAAATATACAGGCTAGCACTACACATATGAAGACAATAGATCAAGCAAAACTGTGTATGGAATGGCTAATACTCACTCCCAGTATGCTTTAAAATTGAATAGCCTATATTTCTAAATCCTATTTTCAAGGTGTTTGCTTAATTTCACTGGCACTAGACTTATACCCAAATGGCACCCTATTCCCTTTATAGTGAACTACTTTTTCCCAGGGCATTTGGGATGCACACTAATTGTAGAGTATTTGTAGCCTACTCTAAGCAGATGAGCAGCACACCAGAAGATTCAGGTTAAACACATTCTCCTGGGCCTTGCTGTGGCCAGGTCTCCAATAATCATGTTGTTGAGTCCAACCACCAGCTGATCCTGTTACTGTGGTGAGATTACAATACCGTAGAATGAGCAGCCTAACAGCCCCTCAGGGAAATCTGCAGTCACCCCAGGCTGTTGTGTTGTGATCCATAAAAAACACATAGCCTAAAGGGATGACAGACAGGCCACAAACTACTTCAATGCGTAGGCCTAAGTCTGGGCCAAAACAACTCTGACGTAAGACCCCATAGAGCAGCGTTTCCCAAACTCGGTCCTGGGGACCCCAAGGGAAGCATGTTTAGTTGTTTTGCCCTAGAACTAAACAATATTTTGTTCTTGCTTGATACCGTAAGAAATCCCAAGTCAGCTATACCTGCGCCAAAACTCTGCTACTTGTCCATCCTATAGCTTGTTCTCCATCTTCTTTTGAAATAGTGAGCCAACATGATTTTAGCACTTTTATTTCCCTGACTGATCAAAACTAGCTTTCTCATGCTCTCTTGTTTCTCTGTATCAGACATATAGTGAGCAATATGTTAGGAACATTAAATCGGAATATAAATCGCAGTATCAAATCGCAATACATATCGTATCGGCACCTAAGAAATTGGGATAATATCGTTACTTAAGGAGCCTTGCAATTCTCAGCAGTAACATTAGCGGCACACTGGAGCCGGATGCCCACATTTAAGTTTCTCCAATTCAGAGTTTGTTCCAGATAGAGGTCTGTTGACCGAGAATTGAGACACAAATCTGTAGAGTTTGTCCAGGTCCCAGGACCTTAGGGTGTCCAGACTCCTAGACCTTAGTGCTGCTTTTGACACCATCGATCACCACATTCTTTTGGAAAGATTGGAAACCCAAATTGGTCTACACGGACAAGTTCTGGCCTGGGTTAGATCTTATCTGTCGGAAAGATATCAGTTTGTCTCTGTGGATAGTTTGTCCTCTGACAAATCAACTGTAAGTTTCAGTGTTCCTCAAGGCTTTGTTTTAGGACCACTATTGTTTACACTATATATTTTACCTCTTGGGGATGTCATTCGAAAACATAATGTTAACTTTCACATTAAAATACAGGTGCCACTGACACAAATAACTATGCTAAAATTAAAAGCAAACAAACTCAATGAGTGAAATGTCAGACTAAGCCTAGTTTGTTCAGCATCTCCACAGGGGTTTTCCCTCTTGTGAAACAATGGAATAGCTAGGACCTGATCAACTTGGCACTGACAATGAGCCTTAGTCCAGAATTGACAAACTAATAGGCCTGGTTGTGTTTAGCTGCTTTCACGTCTAAGGGGTGTGCTGATCCTATTAACCTACTAAAAAGGGTGAGATCATAAATAATAATGGAACATATTTTCTTGTTATAAGCAGAGGAACACTAGTAAAGCCAACCAAATGATGTCTAGGCCTATTCACAATGTTACTGGCCACAACAACAAACGATACAACTAGCCTACTTGGGTGCTTGCCTGCAATCTTAAAGTTATTTTTGGCTGGTAATCAAAGTGGAACAAACTACCTTAAGCTGGAGAGTTTTGAATGTGGACCGTCAATCATAATAACCTCTATAACAATTCAGCACTGTGCTGACTGGGTCTTTGCTTTTCACATCATCCTAAAATAAGTCAAATTCAATAATACCCAAAATATCACATCATCCATTCAAACACGGAACTCTCCATGCCTCAGCAGCATAGAAGGCTCTAACTAAGATTCCAGGAATGTCGCTTTATTCAATCAGGTGTAGCAAAGCATAGGTCAAAGGTTGCTAGTAACTTATTGGCTGGGCTGTAAAAATCACCTGCCAATGTAAGTACTACACATCACATCCTCATTCTGAAGTGTAATTCCATCTGAATATACTATCAAATCAAAGTTTATTGGTCACATACACAGACTTGCAGATGGTATTGCAGGTGCAGCGAAATGCTTGTGTTTCTAGTTCCAACAGTGCAGTAATACAAAACGATACACACATGATCCAAAAAGTTAAAATAAAGAAATTAAGACATTTCAGAACGAGCAACATCAGAGAGCATTAGTGAGGTCGGGCACTGATGCTGGCCGATTAGGCTTGGCTCTGTGGTAGTGAAACTCATGCAAAACTCATGACTCCAATATTAGCAGGCAGTGTTTAGACTGTCCACTTTGAAGTGCTAAGACAGAGTGGCTATATAAGGAATGGAACATATATGAACAGGGCCTGCTACCATTATAACCTATACCTATATAAGCAAGAACTGAGATGGAAAGATAATGGTGGAGAAAGGTCAAGAGGAGTTATTTTCGTATAGAGGGAGGGGATTCTATACGTAATGCAAAGATGGGAGAACTATAAGGCAAATAGGAGTTGTTCATGTACATACAAGGAGTGACTATATGTACAATGTAAAGACGGGAAAAACTATAAAGTCAGAACTTTGTAATTAGAGAATTTTGTATTTTCCATGGAAGGGCTCGGCTCTGTTACGTTTGTAATAAAGTCGAAATTGAATTCACAAGTTCCGGTATCTGTGCAAATATTTGACTCAAGATTTTCCACAACAGCTCGCAGCGTTCCAATTCATCCCAAAGGTGTTCGATGGGGTTGAAGTTAGGACTCCAGGCCAGTCAAGTTCTTCAACACATCTCGACAAACCATTTCTGCATGGACCTCGCTTTGTGCATGGGGACATTGTCATGCTGAAACAGGAAGGGGCCTTCCCTAAACTGTTGGCACAAAGTTGGAAGCACAGAATCGTCTAGAATGTAATTGTATGCTGTAGCGTTAAGATTTCCCTTCACTGGAACTAAGGGACCTAACCCGAACCATGAAAAACAGCCCCAGACCTTTATTCCAACTTTACAGATGACACTATGTATTGGGGAAGGTAGCGTTCTCCTGGCATCAGCCAAACCCAGAATTGTCCGTCAGACTACCAAATGGGGAAGTGTGATTCATCACTCCAGAGAATGTGTTTCCACTCCTCCAATGGTGTCCAATGGTGGCGAGCTTTACACCACTCCAGCCGAAGCTTGGCATTGCGCATGGTGATCTTAGGCTTGTGTGCGGCTGCTCGGCCATGGAAACCTATTTCATGAAGCTACTGACGAACAGTTTTTGTGCTGACGTTGCTTCCAGAAGCAGTTTGGAACTCTGTAGTGAGTGTTGCAACCGAGGACAGACGATCTTTACGTGCTACGTCACTCGGCGGTCCCGTTCTATGAGCTTGTGTGGCCCACCATATCACGGCATGAAAGTTGTTGCTCCTAGACATTTCTACTTCACAATAACAGTACTTACAGTTGACCCGAGGAGCTCTAGCAGGGCATAAATTTGCCGAACTCACTTGTTGGAAAGGTGGCATCCTATGACGGTGCTACATTGAAAGTCACTGAGCTCTTAAGTAAGGCCAGTCTACTGCCAATGTTTGTCTATGGAGATTGCATGGCAGTGCAATACTTTTGACACCTTGTAGAGTCCAAGCACTAACAAATTGAGGCTGTTCTGAGGGCAAAAGGAGTTCAACTCAATATCAGGAAGGTGTTCTTAATGTTTTGTACACTCAGAATATAATGGTGTGTATAGACAGTATGAACGCTATATGAATAGAAAACTAGAATACAGTGTATACATGTGAAGTGATCAAACAATATGAACATTATTAAAAGTGACCAGTGTTTAATGACTATGTAGACAGGGCAGCAGTCTCTAAGGTGCAGGATAGCGTACCGGGTGGTAGCCAGCTACTAACAGTGACTAAGGTTCAGGGCAGGGTACTGGGCGGAGGTCGCTAGTGGTGACTAGGAGGCCGGCGGAGGCTGGCTAGCAGCTAGTGGTGACTGTTTACTAGGTATTCTCTATTATCTGTCCATAATATCTCGCTACACCTGGCCAATAACGGTACGGCACATGGCTAACGTCACTCTGACCAGTCTCTATTGAGGAGTGGGAAGTATTCCCAATACTAAGACACGTGACATCAGCACTGTTGATGCAGGATTATTTGAATTAGTGTGTCAAAGCGTCATTCCTGAAAACACATCAGGATCAGTGGAGGCTGCTGAGGGGAGAACAGCTCATAATAATGTCTGGAACGGAGCCAAATGGAATGGCATCAAACCATGTGTTTGACATATTTGATGCCACTCCTCCCCAATTAAGGTGCCACCAACCTCCTGTGGATCAGGATATGAGGTCAATACTCAAAATCCCTCCTGGCTTCCTGATGACACACGTTCACGGGTCGCTTATCAGATTAACCCAGTTAAATATTACTTTAGGACATTTCCATTCCGTCATTCAAGGTGTGGTGGTGGTCTTAGTTCAGTAGAAACTGAATGCAATCCAGTTTGCCTTTCAAGATGACTAGAATAACTACTATTACTAGGCCATAAGTAAATATTTGGATGCAAACAAACGGTGTGCCCATCCACAATTAAAGCAGTAGCCTACTCTATTCACATTATCCAAATGTGTTACTAGAACTTCCTTGGCGAGCCATGCAGAGCAGAACAAAGAGAGGCAAGACCGATCGTGAAAACCACCCACAGCAGCCAACACTCTGCATCTGAACATCTGAAAGTGTAGCTTCAACTCAAATCCCATTTTATCTGTCACATACACATACAGTGGGGCAAAAAAAGTATTTAGTCAGCCACCAATTGTGCTAGTTCTCCCACTTAAAAAGATGAGAGAGGCCTATCATTTTCATCATAGGTACACTTCAACTATGACAGACAAAATGAGAAAAAAAATCCAGAAAATCACATCAGTGATGTGTATGGCGAGGGACTTGAAGCTTCCACCTTCTCCACTGCGGCCCCGTCGATGTGGATAGGGGCGTGCTCCCTCTGCTGTTTCCTGAAGTCCACCATCAAATCAAATTGTATTAGTCACATGCGCTGAATACAACAGTGAAATGCTTACTTACGAGCCCCCAACCGACAGTGCAGTTTAAAAAAAATATTGATAAGAATAAGAGATAAAAGTAACAAGTAATTAAAGAGGAGCAGTAAAAAATAACAATATATACAGGGGGGTGGCGGTTCAGAGTCAATATATACAGGGGGATGGCGGTTCAGAGTCAATATATACAGGGGGGTGGCGGTTCAGAGTCAATATATACAGGGGGGTGCCGGTACAGAGTCAATGTGCGGCACCGGTTAGTTGAGGTAGTATGTACATGTAGGTAGAGTTAATTAATGTGACTATGCATAGATGACAACAGAGAGTGGTAGTGGTGTGGAGAGGGGCTTCACACCACTGCCACAATCAGCTCCTTTGTTTTGTTGAAGTTGAGTGAGAAGTTATTTTCCTGGCACCACTCTCCCAGGGCCCTCACCTCCTCCCTGAAGTCTGTCTCGTCATTGTTGGTAATCAGGCCTACTAATATTGTGTCATCTGCAAACTTGATGATTGAATTGTAAGCGTGCGTGGCCACGCAGTCATGGGTGAACAGGGAGTACAGGAGTGGGCTGAGCACACACCCTTGTGTTGCCCCTATGTTGAGGATCAGCGAAGTGGGGGTGTTGTTTTCTACCTTCACCACTTGGGGGCGGCCCGTCAGGAAATCCAGGACCCAGTTGCACAGGGCGGGGTTTGGACTCAGGGCCCCGAGCTTAATGGTGAGCTTGGAGGGTACTAAGGTTTGAATGCTGAGCTATAGTCAATGAACAGCATTCTTACATAGGTATTCCCATTGTCCAGATGGGATAGGGCAGTGTGCAGTGCGATGGCGATAGCATCATCTGTGGATCTATTGGGGCGGTAAGCAAATTGAAGTGGATCTAGGGTGTCAGGTAAGGTAGAGGTGATATGATCCTTAACTAGCCTCTCAATGACTTCATGATGACGTGGGGCAATAGTAATTTAGTTCAGTTACCTTTGCTTTCTTGGGTCGAGGAACAATGGTGGACATCTTGACGCAAGTGGGGACAGCAGACTGAGATAGGGAGAGATTGAATATGTCCGTAAACACCCCACCCAGCAGGTCTGCGTACGCTCTGATGACGCGGCTATGGATGCCGTCTGGGCCGGCAGCCTTGCGAGGGTTAACACGCTTAAATGTCTTACTCGGAGAAGGAGTCCTTGGTAGCGGGCCGCGTCGGTGGCACTGTGCTATCCTCAAAGCAGGTGAAGAAGGTGTTTAGCTTGTCCAGAAGTAAGACGGTGTCCGACATGGCTGGTTTTCCCTTTGTAGTCCGTGATTGTCTGTAGGCCCTGCCACATACGTCTGGTGTCTGAGTCGTTGAATTGCGACTCCACTTTGTCTCTGTACTGACGCTTTGCCTGTTTGATTGCCTTACGGCAGGAATAACTACACTGTTTTTATTCAACCATATTCACAGTCACCTTGCCAAGGTTAAATAAGGAGGTTCGCACTTTTAGTTTTGCGTAAATTCTTCCATCTATCCACGGTTTCTGGTTTGGGTAGGTTTTAATAGTCAGAGGTTACAACATCTCCTATACACTTCCTGATGAACTCAGTCACCGCATCCATGTATTTGTCGATGTTATTCTCTGAGGCTACCTGGAACATATCCCAGTCTGCATGATCTTGAAGCATGGATTCCGATTGGTCAGACCAGCGTTGAATAGACCTTAACAGAAAGTACCCGTGCTGAGTTTGTGCCTAAAGGAAGGGAGGAGCAAAATGGAGTCATGATCAGGGAGGGCGGGGCATTTCAAAAAGCTGAGTAGTAGTGGTCTAATGTTTTCCCAGCGCGAGAGCTACAGTCAATGTGTTGGTAGAACTTCAGTAGTGTTTTCCTCAGATTTTTCCTCAGCTACAATAAATGCGGCCTCAGGATATGTGGTTTCCAGTTTGCATCCAGTGTAGTTCTTTGAGGGCCACCGTGGTATTGGCTTGAGGGGGACAATACACAGTTGTGACTATAACCGAAGATAATTCTCTTCGGAGGTAATATGGTTGGCATTTGATTGTGAGGTATTCTAGGTCGGGTGAACAAAAGGACTTGAGTTTCTGTATGTTATCACAATCACACCATGAGTAGCTAATCATGAAACAAATACCCCCACCTTTCCTCTTCCCTGGAGAGTTCTTTATTCCTGTCTGCGCAATGTACTGAGAACCCAGCTTGTTGTATGGACGGGGACAGTATATCCCGAGAGAGCCATGTTTCAGTGAAACAGTATGTTACAATCCCTGATGTCGCTATGGAAGGAGATCCTCCCCCGAGCTCATCTACTTTATTATCCAGAGACTGAACATTAGCAAGTAATATACTCGGTGGTGGATGGTGTGCACAACACCTGAGTCGGACTAGAAATCCATTCCGAATACCTCTTCTCCGCCTGCAGTGTTTTGGAGCAGCCTCTGGATGAAGTTAAATTGCACTGGTGGGTACGAACAAAGGATCCAATTCAGGAAAGTCGTATTCCTGGTCATAATGATGGTGAGTTACCTCTGCTCTGACATCCCAAAGTTATTTCCAGCTGTATGTAATAAAAATAATTTAAAAAACAAGGCAAATAATGTAAGAAATAACACACACAAAAAAAATACTGCAAAGTTTCTTAGGAGCTAGAAGCAGAGCTGCCTTACATCTTACTATAGAATTATTGAAGGTTCAACGTTCACCGAAAAGGCCTGAAAATACACATAGGCCCAAGTGTTCACAAACAGAATTGCTGTCACATTCTAGCTAGTAGCCTAAGTCACAATAGCAAAGATCTGTATTTTTCAGAGAGTCCCTATACAGGGCTACCTGGCATACAGAATGCATGCTGATTATCATATTAAATATCCATTAGTGTGTAAAACTAAAGACAGAGATGCTAATTGAACAGATTTCACATATGGCTTGCCTACCTGTTAATACAGTAATACAGAATCACGCCTGATCATGCGATTACCACATGCCATTCTGGAGAGAGTAGGCTAGGAGTTGCTACTTCTCTTGATCCAGGCAATCAACTCAAAGATTGCCACTTTTGAGGCACTTTAGGTGTGCCAGTCAATCTTCACAACTCACACTATTGCTCAATAACTAATGTAGGCACTATAGCACATCTGATATAGTTTGAGCAATGTGCATTTGAAGGAAATGTGTTTCCAATCACTGGGCAGAGGAAAGGGCACATACATTTGTTTGATTGGCCTTGTGACAAGGGCCATAATCCCAAATGGCACCCTATTCTCTATGTAGTGTACTGTATAGGGAATAGGATACCATTTAGGACTCAGCCAAGGTCCTGCTGTGATGTATTGCTACTGTACATGGTAACTCCAGCTCAGTGCCCAGCCAAATGCCTGGGAAACATAGAAGCCATTTTCACCGGAAAGGGATTTTTTTTGCGTGACGTGCTGGCTGAGCACACCTGGCCTTTACAACGCTGCGTAACAAGGAGATATTTGCTTAATAGCTCACGTACCACATCTTTTGCAATTTACATATGCAAAGAAATTTGACTATGAAGACATCAAGGCTCATCGTTTGTTCTGACATGCAGCAGAACTTGAGCAATGCACAATGCTTTGTTTGTTACCATTTTTGTAGTTTTTTATTTCACCTTTATTTAACCAGGTTGGCCAGTTGAGAACAAGTTCTCATTTACAATTGTGACCTGGCCAAGATAAAGCAAAGCAGTGCAACAAAATCAACAACACACATGGGATAAACAAACGTACAGTCAATCTATGATGTAGTGTGTGCAAATGTAGCAGAATTAGGAAGGTAAGGCAAAAAATAATTACAATTTAGCATTAACACTGGAGTGATAGATGTGCAGATGATGATATGCAAGTAAGAGATACTGGGGTGCAAAAGTAAATAACATACGGGTACTCGATGAATACAACATAGAAAGCATGGAACATAGTGGGACCTGGAAAGGGTTGACTTGTTGTGTGTTTAATGGGACATTGTTGTTTGTTTAATGGAACATAGTGGGACCTGGGAAGGGTTGATTTGTTGTTCCTTGAATGGAACATAGTGGGAACTGGGAAGGGTTGATTTGTTGTTCCTTGAATGGAACATAGTGGGACCTGGGAAGGGTTGACTTGTTGTTCCTTGAATGGAACATAGTGGGAACTGGGAATGGTTGATTTGTTGTTCCTTGAATGGAACATAGTGGGACCTGGGAAGGGTTGATGTGTTGTTCCTTTACCTTAGGGAGTAGCCAATCTAAAAGTATTGTACAGCAGCAACAACATGGACTACTTGATGCAGAGCTAAAGCTAACCCAGCATAACCAACCAGTTGCATCAGAGAGTGTAGTGTAGTGTGATTGGGGATCATGGTGCCAGCTGCCCCAGAGTGAGTCTGTTTCTAATTTTTTCTCTCTCACTCCACAATCTGACAAACTGCTGAAGGGAAATATGTGAAGAGAACAGTTTAGGGAGGACGACACGAAGGCCAAGCGGTGGGAGTGTCTATGTGTGGTGGCTGGGAGGGTCAGGATATTTCAGCGAAGACAGTAAACCAAATGGTATTAATATCGATGTTCAGACCAATAGCAGCTGCTGGTTTAAGTGTATTGGATGTTTCTGAAGAGGATTAGGAGGGAAAGGCAGACTGTATCCTATCTATTCTAAAGAAAGCGGATGTCAGAGGATGAAAGAGGATGTCAAATCAAAATAGTTGAGAGGCAGCGTTTAAATGGGTTGTGAGTTATGCATGTTGGTCCCCCTCCTCGCTCTGCCACGGCTGGGACAAACAGAGGATTGTAATAGCGGTGTTCGGGACTGTCTGCCACACACTGACAGCTCACTGTCATAGTAAAGGAAAGTCTCGTGGTGAAGAGTGAAACAAAACCTTGTGATATGTTTAGAAACAATGGGCCCAGAGGCAGCACTGAAGAAGAACTAAACTCCAAAGAGCTGAGCCTTCAAAGCCTTTTGAATCTTCTTCAGTCCCTTTCAAGTGCTATGACAGTCAGTATTTTTAGCTTATGCTTAGTTCTATAAATATAGCATATTAACAGAATTAACTAGCATTTCCTGTCCCGCATCCTGTCTACTCATAACGACAGATTGTCATGCAAATATTCAAAAATCTGCATGAAGAAAATATGTACATTGTATTTCACCCAAAAAAATAAATGATCACTAAAAATCAGTACGTGACCTAGCCCACACAAAACACACTTTTTCATGTACCAAA
Organism: Oncorhynchus clarkii lewisi; assembly: GCF_045791955.1. Classification (NCBI taxonomy): domain Eukaryota; kingdom Metazoa; phylum Chordata; class Actinopteri; order Salmoniformes; family Salmonidae; genus Oncorhynchus; species Oncorhynchus clarkii. The sequence continues at coordinate 17,100,503 of NC_092154.1, read as the reverse complement.
TAAAAATACACAATTCAATGAGATTCCATCATATTTTCAACTCTAAATTGATAGTTTTGTCACAAAAACTGTTGTGTTAAATAACAAATGTGCCTAGTCTGGTCTTGACACCTGCACTCTAACCAACAGCTGGCAGATACAGTGCAGATAGGCTGTGAGGGTAGGCTAGTTTACATGAGATTATTATGGTTAATGTCAAATGGCAGTCAAGCATCGATCATGTCACCAGAATAAGACCCTTGATATTTATTGGAAAGTAGCATTGTTACTGTTCACTGTCACCACCCGGTGAAGTTCATCATAATTTATTTAATCTGTAGCCTAATAAACGGAATGGTTTCCTGAATCATCGTCGTCGTTGATGAAGGATCACACACCATATCATAGCGTAACTTCAAGATTACTTTGATATGATGGTTATTATATCAATATTTACGCATAAAGGCATTTCCACCACCATCTCTCGCATAATTAATTTTAGACACAAAAAGATTCCACCATGTCAAACGAACAAATTCCCTGTTGGCATTCATAAAATTGTACCGAAGCGTCCTGTTTTCAATCATTGCTGTTGTGATTTTATACGGTATGACTTTGGATGGTGGTTATTTATAGAACATCTGATAAGTAATAACTACAGCCTGCAAAATGTAATGAGTGAGCTTAAAATGGGAGGGGCCTACTCCACAGACTAGTACTGTAGTGTACTTTAATGACATATATCATGCTAAGTAAGTAGTACTTGCATCATGGAGTCAGAATCAGTTGGAGTTAGTTTGTCGAGACATGACTTGTGTCCCAGAGGGAGACTGACTATAAGATTATATGGCTTCCCTGAAGGGTGTGTCAGTTAGGCCTAGGATATGGTCTGTACACCACAATTGTAACTGTCAGTTGCGAGTGAGTTGTCAGTTGCGAGTGAGGATTATCCTACTACAAGCTTATTGATTTAAGTTAAGTTAACACCTTACGGACACGTTATAAATATGTATTGCCATTCAATTTTCACTGTCATACTCACACAACAGATGTTCATTTTTCTCCTCAGTCAGGGTTGCATCCATAGAAATAGAATGAGTAGAATGGGATTGGAACCTCTGACATCACAATTTGACTGGTATACTCATTCTAACTCTAGGGTTCTGTGATGGTAACTCTGTGATGGTTTCTGCCACAGAGGGGGTTCCTGACTACAGGTCAGAAATAGGGCCTTCATCCATGCCCTGTTAACTGGAGCTGACAGAGGCTCAGCAGGAGTAGGTTTCTGATCCTGGTGCCAGCCAGTCTGGTCTAGGAAGGTAAAGCCTACTAGGGTCGTGTTAGTGAGCAGTGGCCACCAGACGTGAGTAAACGGTTTAAAAGACAGGAGGTAGCCAACAACAGCACCTGAACATGGCCTGTATGACTGCTCATGTTTTCCATTCAAAAACATTTCTCCAGTTTGTGTGCCAGGTGGGTGAATGTGACCCAGTATGTGACTATACAAAAGCTGAGGCATCACTCTCCTGTAGCCAAGTCTTGCCCAAACTAGGAGTAAAAGGATCAGCAGATTACCAGCTTGTTGCTATTGAAGTGGACAGGAATCCCTTCCCTTCTGTTCCTAGAGACTCCATTGTGTAAACTCCCTCCCAGTTCAGTGAACTTGGTTTTGATGAGGTCGGCAGACGCGGTGAATCCAAAGTATAACTCTAACCTACAACCCTGTTACACAGCTTAAAGATTGACAAGAATCCTCTTCTTCAAGTCGAAGTCGAATGCCAATAAACTGTGTTCAGAGGGACTCTGCCACTTAAGATAAACATAGGACAAATTCTACAGGTCCTGTGGCAAACTAGGCATATGTATCACATCGATTCCTTCCTATAGGCCTTATTCCTATTTCATTCAGTTGTTTATACAATTGAAGTCGGAAATTTACATACACTTAGGTTGGAATCATAAAAACTCGTTTTTCAACTACTTCACAAATTTCTTGTTAACAAACTATAGTTTTGGCAAGTCGGTTAGGACATCTACTTTGTGCATGACAAGTAATTTTTCCAACGATTGTTTACAGACAGATTATTTCACTGTATCACAATTCCAGTGGGTCAGAAGTTTACATACACTAAGTTGACTGTGCCTTTAAACAGCCTGGAAAATGTCATGGCTTTAGAAGCTTTTGATAGGCTAATTGACATCATTTGAGTCAATTGGAGGTGTACCTGTGGATGTATTTCAAGGCCTACCTTCAAACTCAGTACCTCTTTGCTTGACATCATGGGAAAATCAAAAGAAATCAGCCAAGCCCTCAGAAAAATAATTGTAGACCTCAAAAAGTTTGATTCATCCTTGGGTGCAAGGATAGAAAATATGAGGGCAGAACTGAAAAAGCGTGTGCGAGCAACAAGGCCTACAAACCTGACTCAGTTACACCAGCTCTGTCAGAAGGAATGTGGGAAGCTTGTGGAAGGCTACCCGAAACGTTTGACCCAAGTTAAACAATTTAAAGGCAATGCTACCAAATACTAATTGAATGTATGTAAACTTCTGACCCACTGGGAATGTGATGAAAGAAATAAAATATGAAATAAATCACTCTCTCTACTATTATTCTGACATTTCACATTTTTTAAATAAAGTGGTGATCCTAACTGACCTAAGACAGGGAATTTTTACTAGGATTAAATATTAGGAATTGTGAAAAACTGAGTTTAAATGTATTTGGCTAAGGTGTATGTAAACTTCCGACTTCAACTGTAAGTCCTCCTAATTTAAATGTATCTTTAAACCACAAAAAATTGTAGCCCCGAATGAATTGAGCACCATTTCAGGCTAAGCATAGAGAAGGTCACGTGTTCTCAAACTAGGATCCGTGGAGGTACTGCAGGTGGTCCGATCACACACACACACACACACAGGTTAATCTGTATACATTTTTTTTTAAACTATTTTCTACATTGCAGAATAATAGTGAAGACATCAAAACTATGAAATAACATATGGAATCATGTACCAAAAAGAAAAGGTATAAGTCAAAATATATGTTATTTATTTTAGATTATTCAAAGTAGCCAACCTTTGTCTTGATGACAGCTTTGCACACTCTTGGCATTCTCTCAACCAGCTTCACCTGGAATGATTTTCCAACAGTCTTGAAGGAGTTCCCACATACGCTGAGCACTTGTTGGCTGCTTTTCCTTCACTCTGCGGTCCAACTCATCCCAAACTGGGTTGAGGTCGGGTGATTGTGGAGGCCAGGTCATCTGATGCAGCACTCCATCACTCTCCTTCTTGGTCAAATAGCCATTACACAGCCTGAAGGTGTGTTGGGTCATTGTCCTGTTGCAAAACTGCAAAATGATAGTCCCACTAAGCGCAAACCAGATGGGATGGCGTGTTTCTGCAGAATGCGGTTGTAGCCATGCCAGTTAAGTGTGCCTTGAATTCTGAAAAAATCACAGACAGTGTCACCAGCAAAGCACCCCCACACCATCACACCACACATGCAGAGATAATATGTTCCCCTACTCTGAGTCTCACAAAGATACAGTGGTTGGAACCAAAAATCTGAAATTTGGACTCATCAGACCAAAGGACAGAGTACCACCGCTCTAATGTCCATGGCTCGTGTTGCTTTGTCCAAGCAAGTATTTTCTTCTTGTTGGTGTCCTTTAGCAGTGGTTTCTTTTCAGCAGTTCAACCATGAAGGCCTGATTCACGCAGTCTCCTCTGAACAGTTGATGTTGAGATGTCTCTGTTACTTGAACACAGTGAAGCATATATTTGGGCTGCAATTTCTGAGGTTGGTAACTCTAATGAACTTATCCTCTGCAGCAGAGGTAACTCCGGGTCTTCCTTTCCTGTTGCGGTCCTCATGAGAGCCAGTTTCATCATAGCGCTTGATGGTTTTTGCAACTGCAACTGAAGATACTTTCAAAGTTCTTGAAATGTTCCAGATTGACTGACCTTCATGTCTTAAATTAATGATGGACTGATGTTTCTCTTAGCTTATTTGAGCAGTTCTTGCCATAATATGGACTTGGTCTTTTACCAAATAGGGCTATCTTCTGTATACCAGCCCTACCTAGTCACAACACAACTGATTGGCTCAAACGCATTAAGGAAAGACATTCCACAAATTCACTTTTAACAAGGCACACCTGTGAATTGAAATGCATTCCACTACCTTATGAAGCTGGTTGAGAGAATGCAAAGAGTGTGTAAAGCTGTCATCAAGGCAAAGGGTGGCTTCTTTGAAGAATCTCAAATATAAATATATTTTGATTTGTTAAATACTTTTTTTGGTTACTACATGATTCCATAGTTGTGATGTCTTCAATATTATTCCACAATGTAGAAAATTGTAAAAAATAATGAAAAACCCTTGAATGAGTAGGTGTGTCCAAACTGTTGACTGGTACTGTGTGTGTGTGTGTGTGTGTGTGTGTGTGTGTGTGTGTGTGTGTATATATAAAACATGAGGTGTAATACAATTCAATGTAATATTATTAATCTACAATTTCTGTTCTTCACCCTGGGCAACATGGCCCTGGGAGGCTCACATGGAGACTGACATCTGCAGTATTTTCCACTTAATACTTCTTGTATCCCCCCCAAAAATATATTTTTGGTACACACACTGCCTATAGAAAGTGCCCCATGGATTTCTTTACATTTTATTGTTACAAATTGGGATTAAATTGATGTAATTATCTTTTTTTGACAACAATATACACCAACTACTAAAGTCAAATTGGAATATACATTTTTATTAGATAAGTATTCACCCGAGTCAATAAATGTTAGAAACACCTTTGGCAGCAATTACAGCTGTGAGTCTTCTTAGGTAAGTCTCATAAGAGCTGTGCACACCTGTATTGTGCAATATTTGCCCATTATTCTTTTCAAAAGTCTTCAAGCTCTGTCAAGATGTTGGGGATCATGGCTAGACAGCAATTTTCAAGTCTTGCCGTAAATTTTCAAGCATATTTATGCCAAAACTGTAACTTGGCCACTCAGGGACATTCACTGTCTTTTTGATAAGCAACTCCCGTGTAGATTTGGCTTTGTGTTGTAGGTTATTCTCCTGCTGAAAGCTGAATCCCTCTCCCAGTGTCTGGTGTAAAGCCTTTGCTTGACAGAGATGACAGAGAACCTTTGCTTGACATCATGGGAAAATCAAAAGAAATCAGCCAAGCCCTCAGAAAAATAATTGTAGACCTCAAAAAGTTTGATTCATCCTTGGGTGCAAGGATAGAAAATATGAGGGCAGAACTGAAAAAGCGTGTGCGAGCAACAAGGCCTACAAACCTGACTCAGTTACACCAGCTCTGTCAGAAGGAATGTGGGAAGCTTGTGGAAGGCTACCCGAAACGTTTGACCCAAGTTAAACAATTTAAAGGCAATGCTACCAAATACTAATTGAATGTATGTAAACTTCTGACCCACTGGGAATGTGACGAAAGAAATAAAATATGAAATAAATCACTCTCTCTACTATTATTCTGACATTTCACATTTTTTAAATAAAGTGGTGATCCTAACTGACCTAAGACAGGGAATTTTTACTAGGATTAAATATTAGGAATTGTGAAAAACTGAGTTTAAATGTATTTGGCTAAGGTGTATGTAAACTTCCGACTTCAACTGTAAGTCCTCCTAATTTAAATGTATCTTTAAACCACAAAAAATTGTAGCCCCGAATGAATTGAGCACCATTTCAGGCTAAGCATAGAGAAGGTCACGTGTTCTCAAACTAGGATCCGTGGAGGTACTGCAGGTGGTCCGATCACACACACACACACACACAGGTTAATCTGTATACATTTTTTTTTAAACTATTTTCTACATTGCAGAATAATAGTGAAGACATCAAAACTATGAAATAACATATGGAATCATGTACCAAAAAGAAAAGGTATAAGTCAAAATATATGTTATTTATTTTAGATTATTCAAAGTAGCCAACCTTTGTCTTGATGACAGCTTTGCACACTCTTGGCATTCTCTCAACCAGCTTCACCTGGAATGATTTTCCAACAGTCTTGAAGGAGTTCCCACATACGCTGAGCACTTGTTGGCTGCTTTTCCTTCACTCTGCGGTCCAACTCATCCCAAACTGGGTTGAGGTCGGGTGATTGTGGAGGCCAGGTCATCTGATGCAGCACTCCATCACTCTCCTTCTTGGTCAAATAGCCATTACACAGCCTGAAGGTGTGTTGGGTCATTGTCCTGTTGCAAAACTGCAAAATGATAGTCCCACTAAGCGCAAACCAGATGGGATGGCGTGTTTCTGCAGAATGCGGTTGTAGCCATGCCAGTTAAGTGTGCCTTGAATTCTGAAAAAATCACAGACAGTGTCACCAGCAAAGCACCCCCACACCATCACACCACACATGCAGAGATAATATGTTCCCCTACTCTGAGTCTCACAAAGATACAGTGGTTGGAACCAAAAATCTGAAATTTGGACTCATCAGACCAAAGGACAGAGTACCACCGCTCTAATGTCCATGGCTCGTGTTGCTTTGTCCAAGCAAGTATTTTCTTCTTGTTGGTGTCCTTTAGCAGTGGTTTCTTTTCAGCAGTTCAACCATGAAGGCCTGATTCACGCAGTCTCCTCTGAACAGTTGATGTTGAGATGTCTCTGTTACTTGAACACAGTGAAGCATATATTTGGGCTGCAATTTCTGAGGTTGGTAACTCTAATGAACTTATCCTCTGCAGCAGAGGTAACTCCGGGTCTTCCTTTCCTGTTGCGGTCCTCATGAGAGCCAGTTTCATCATAGCGCTTGATGGTTTTTGCAACTGCAACTGAAGATACTTTCAAAGTTCTTGAAATGTTCCAGATTGACTGACCTTCATGTCTTAAATTAATGATGGACTGATGTTTCTCTTAGCTTATTTGAGCAGTTCTTGCCATAATATGGACTTGGTCTTTTACCAAATAGGGCTATCTTCTGTATACCAGCCCTACCTAGTCACAACACAACTGATTGGCTCAAACGCATTAAGGAAAGACATTCCACAAATTCACTTTTAACAAGGCACACCTGTGAATTGAAATGCATTCCACTACCTTATGAAGCTGGTTGAGAGAATGCAAAGAGTGTGTAAAGCTGTCATCAAGGCAAAGGGTGGCTTCTTTGAAGAATCTCAAATATAAATATATTTTGATTTGTTAAATACTTTTTTTGGTTACTACATGATTCCATAGTTGTGATGTCTTCAATATTATTCCACAATGTAGAAAATTGTAAAAAATAATGAAAAACCCTTGAATGAGTAGGTGTGTCCAAACTGTTGACTGGTACTGTGTGTGTGTGTGTGTGTGTGTGTGTGTGTGTGTGTGTGTGTGTGTGTGTATATAAAACATGAGGTGTAATACAATTCAATGTAATATTATTAATCTACAATTTCTGTTCTTCACCCTGGGCAACATGGCCCTGGGAGGCTCACATTGAGACTGACATCTGCAGTATTTTCCACTTAATACTTCTTGTATCCCCCCCAAAAATATATTTTTGGTACACACACTGCCTATAGAAAGTGCCCCATGGATTTCTTTACATTTTATTGTTACAAATTGGGATTAAATTGATGTAATTATCTTTTTTTGACAACAATATACACCAACTACTAAAGTCAAATTGGAATATACATTTTTATTAGATAAGTATTCACCCGAGTCAATAAATGTTAGAAACACCTTTGGCAGCAATTACAGCTGTGAGTCTTCTTAGGTAAGTCTCATAAGAGCTGTGCACACCTGTATTGTGCAATATTTGCCCATTATTCTTTTCAAAAGTCTTCAAGCTCTGTCAAGATGTTGGGGATCATGGCTAGACAGCAATTTTCAAGTCTTGCCGTAAATTTTCAAGCATATTTATGCCAAAACTGTAACTTGGCCACTCAGGGACATTCACTGTCTTTTTGATAAGCAACTCCCGTGTAGATTTGGCTTTGTGTTGTAGGTTATTCTCCTGCTGAAAGCTGAATCCCTCTCCCAGTGTCTGGTGTAAAGCAGACTTAAGCAGGTTTTCCTTTTGGATTTTGCCTGTGCTTAGCTCCATCCTGTTTCTTTTCATCCTGAAAAACTCACTAGTCTTTGCCAATGTCAAGCATATCCATAATATGATGCAGCCACCACCATGCTTGAAAATAAAGAGGCAGTTAAGTTACTCAGTGATGTGTGGTGTTGGATTTGCCCCAAACATAAGGCCTTGCATTTAGGCCAAAACATGTATTCCTTTGCAGTGTTTTTCAGCAGTATTACTTTAGTGTCTTGTTGCATATTTTGGAATATTTTGTATATTTGTATTCTTATTTTCACTGTCATTTTAGGTAATTATTGTGGAGTCACTACAATGTTGTTGATCCATCCTCTGTTCTCCCATCACAGCCATTGAACTGTCACCAATGGACTCATGGGGACATCCCTACAAAGTTTCCTTCCTGTCCTGCAGTTCAAAAGGATGACTGCATAATTGATGTGTCTGGTTGGTTTAATACATCATCCACAGCATAATTATTAACTTGACTACGCTTAAAGATATCATCAATATATTGATTTGCTGTTACCCATCTACCAATCATTGCACTTCTTTATGAGGCTTTCGAAAAGCTACCTGGTTTTTGTAGTTGAATTTGTGCTTGAAATGTAATACTTGACTGAGGGACGTTAAATATGTTGTATGTATGGGGGACAGAGGAAGAGGTAGTCATTCAGACATCATGTCAACCTTAATAGGGACCCGTTTCAGAAAGCTGGGCGTATGACGGACATCACTACTTCACAGGAGGCATTTGCATTTGTTGTTGTTGTTGCTATAATGCCTTCTTGAACATGTGAACTTTGATATCCCTTAATAACAAAACTTGTACGTCATCTGTAATACGAAGAAAATTGTTAAAATTACAAGCCTAGTTGATTTAGCCACGGAAAAGAACTGGAACCTAATCATGATTGGCTGAGATAATGGATGGGACTGCCGAGAGATCAGTTCTGAATGGTCTGCCATACCTCAGGCTTCTGTCGATAATACGAGCTGCTCAGTATGTAGATCATCCTTGCTATGTGGTATTTTTTATTTTTTTTAAGACAGCCTTGGAGAACTGCAAAAGTGTTGCTACTGCTCTCAACAATACTGCAGCCCCAGCTGGCTGGCTGGCTGGCTAGCTAGCTATGTGTTTGATCTATGCAGTACACAGGAGGCTGCTGAGGGGAGGACAGCTCATAATAATGGCCGGAATTATACAATTTTATAATTATTTGCTTTCAGCATCAGCACAGCTGGTTTGATGACTAGAGGATGGTATGGTGCTGGTGGAAAGCTATGGCTGGCAACATCACCTGACTCCGTACTTCAGACCGCTGCCAGCAATTCAGGTAAATATAATTTTATTGCATGAGTTTATTCTTATTATCTAAACTTGGGAGGTGAATTTATGTTATTTAAAGTTGTAATGCCCTATATTTTTTGTCAATTTTTCTGTTTTACAGCTTTAAAAAAAATCTAAATGTTGTACATAACACCGAAAAGAGATGGGGGGGTCACCTATTATTTCACACAGAGAGTCCATATCATTTATTATGTGATGTGTTAAGCCAAATATTACTTCTGAACTCATTTAGACTTGTCTAGACAAAGGGGGTTAATAGTTATTGAATTTTTATTAATTTAAAACATTTGTAGAATTGTATTTTCCCTTTGACAGAGCATTTTGGGTAGATCAATCCCACTTTGAAACACAATAAAATGTGAAAATAAAGTTCAAAGGGGTATAGACTTTCTTATAGGCACTGTAAATGCGCTGTAATTTAAGCTTAAAAAAAAAAAGTTCTGACTCATGGCATTTCATTTTTAAAATTGCAGGAAATGTGCTTGAAAACGACACAACATTCTCCCCAATGCCAAGAAGTGTGCCTTTAAGATGTTCCTTCCCAGGGCATGATACCTGTTTTTTCCAGCCATGCACTACCGAAGTCATAGTAAAACTCCTTGTATGCTATGTTATTTAACTGGAGTTATGAGGGGTCCCAGATGAATTTGCTATCACAACAGGGTCCTCGGACCCAAAACGTTGAGAACCCCTGGACTAGGGGATTTGCTCATCACTGCACTGCATTGTCTACTGTCTAGCCTAAGCCTACTATGTTTATGATTGTGAATGTTTTAACCATTTATTTAAGAGGACCACAACGGAAAAAATAAGATAAATAAGATTGTCATAACATTATCCACGTGTGGATGTATTGTGTTTAAAATGGTGAAATAAATCTAACAAGTCAAACTGACAAAGGGCAGGGCAGCTTCCAGGTCACACATTCTTATCTGTAATTAAGGTATCAGTAAGACAATGAAAAGGACCTTAACGTGTTACTCTTCAATGTGAATTCACTTTGAATGTATCCAACCTTATGGTACCAGAGCTTCCAGGAGCATTCAAACTCCTCCAGCAAGAGGCCTAAACCTTTTCAAGTTCACATTGAGTTCACATTCTGTTGTATTTTATTTCCAATCATGCTACTCATGAGTCGTGCACTACTTTGGCTGGGGATTGCCGGAGACCTCTCGATATGATATTATCACGACACTGACAGTGCCTTTGCACCCCTTGACTTATTCCACTTTGTTGTGTTACAGCCTGAATTCAAAATGGACAACAAAAAAAGACACCCAACTAAACACAACACCCCATACTGGACAAAGTGAAAACAAGTTTTTAGAAATAGTATCAAATTTATTGAAAATTAAATACAGAAATACATAATTTACATAAGTATTCACACTCCTGATTCAATACATTAGAATCACCTTTGGCAGAGATTAGGCTACAGCTGAGTCTTTCTGGGTAAGTCTTATTATTACACATTATTCTTTTTAAAAAGTATTCTAACTCTGTCAAGTTGGTTGTTGATCATTGCTAGACAGCCATTTAAGTCGATTTAAATCAAAATTTTAAACTAGGCCACTCATGAACGTTCAATGTTGTCTTGGTAATCAACTGTTCAACTGTTGTCTTGGTAAGTGTATATTTGGTCTTGTGTTTTAGGTTATTGTCCTGCTGAAAAGTGAATGTCTCCCAGTGCCTGTTGGAAAGTAGAGAGAACCAGATTTTCCTCTAGGAAAAGCATACCCATAACATGATGCAGCCACCACCATGCTTGAAGATTTGAAGAGTGGTACTCAGTGATGTGTTGGATTTGCCCCAAACATAACGCTTTAAAAAGTTATTTACTTTTCCAATTTTTTTTGCAGTTTTACTTTAGTGCTTTATTGCAAATAGGATGCACGTTTTGAATACTTTATTCTGTACAGGCGTCTTCTTTTCACGCCATCATTTAAGTCATTATTGTGGATTCACTACAATGTTGTTGATCCATCCTCACCATTGGGCTCATTGTGAAATCCCTGAGAAGTTTCCTTCCTCTCCGGCAACTGAGTTAGGAAGGACGCCTGTAATCTTTGTAGTGACTTGGTGTATTAATACACCATCCAAAGTGTAATTCAGAACGTCACCATGCTCAAAGGGATTTTTAATGTTATCTTTTTTTATTTTAGCCATCTACCAACATGTGCCCTTCTTTGCAAGGCATTGGAAAACCTCCCTGATCTTTGTGGTTGAATTGGTGTTTAAATCATTTTACACTGCGTGTACAAAACATTAAGGATACCATCCTGATATTGAGTTGCACCCCACCTTTATGACCACAGAACAGCTTCAATTTGTTGGAGCAGGGACTATACAAGGTGTCGAAAGCGTTCCACAGGGATGCTGGCCCATGTTGACTGCAATGCTTCCCACAGCTGTGTCAAGTTGGCTGGATGTCCTTTGGGTGGTGGACCCTTCTTGATACACAAGGGAAATTGTTGAGCGTGAACAACCCAACAACGTTGCAGCTCTTGACACACATTTAAACCAGTGCGCCTGGCACCTACTACCATACCCTGTCCAAATGCATTTAAATCGCTTGTCTTGCCCATTCATCCTCTGAATGTCACACATACACAATCCATGTCTCAGTTGTCTCAAGGCTTAAAAATCCTTTAAGAACCGGTCTCCTCCTCTTCATCTACACTGATTGAAGTGGATTTAACAGGTGACATCAAGAGAGATCCTAGCTATCACCTGGTCAGTCTGCCATGGAAAGAGCAGGTGTTCTTAATGTTTTGAACATCTCAGTGTGTGTGAGGTACAGAGATCTGGTTGTCATTAAAAAAAAAAAGTTAAACACTATTACACACAGAGGGAGTCCATGCAACTTATTATGTGACTTGTTGAGCACATTTTTACTCCTGAACGCATTTAGGCTTGCCATAACAAAGGAGTTGAATACTTCCGGTAAGATATACTTTGTGATTGTCCTGATTCTATATGTATTGCGATTCGATACTGTGATTTTATTGCGATTTAATGTTCCAACACATATTGCTCACTATATATATGTCTGCTGCAGAGAAACAAGAGAGAGGATGAAAACATTTGTTTTGATCAGTCATGGAAATGTGCTGAAAACATGTTGGCTCACTATTTAAAAAAGAAGATGGAGAAGAAGCTATAGGATGAACAATATGAGTTAATACCTAACAATAATAATGAAAAATAAATCATATTTTAACAAATCTATACTTTTAGTCAAAGGTATAATATTGTCAAAATAATATTACGATATGTAACTGTATCAATCCCCCCCATCACTATGAGCTATCATCATCACATTGGCATAAATCGTAGCCTATCTTCCATTGACATTTCCACCATTTAGGCCTACAAAAAAGTTTGAGCAAATCGCATGGATCTCAACTAAGGATTCCACAAACTGAAAAGGAACCTTTACTAGGACCCAGTCTGTCCTTTGTCAACTAAAACCTAAGACAACATCCCCCTACGGCCAGTCCCTCGAGTGCTACTTAGACAGCCGAAATCTCGCTCCCACATTCTTCTCTTTTCAGGCGTACAGTAATCTCTCTGCTGTGTGATGTCGTCCCGATACAGATACACCACTGATTATTCAATGCGCACATACCACACAAAGTCTGCGTCCCAAATGGCAACCTATTCCATTTGTAGTGCACTACTTTTGACAAGGGCCCATAGGGTAGCACACTATATTAGGGAATAGGGTATCATTTGGGACTCAAGAGAGACACTCCACAGCCACCAGACAATTAATAGAGAGGAAGCCTCGGTGGTGTCACGGTCTGAAGAAACTCAGATAGCAAGTCCCAAGAGCCCATCCATCTTATCTAGCCAACGAGAACATGGAAAACACTTTGAGACAATGACTGAAGCCAAATGGAACAGGCAGGAAAACAGTGGTGGCCTCTCTCTCACACAGCTAGCTTGGGCCACAACATTAGGCCCAAGCAGACACACACATACACTCAGAGTCCCAAATGGCACCCTATTCCCTATATAGTGTACAAAACTGTGGGCCCTGGTCAAAAGTAGTGCACTACAGTATGTAGGGAATAGGGTGCCATTTGGGATCCAGCCAGAGTCTGGAGGCCCCAAGCTGCTTTTCCCACTGTGTCTCTTAAAAGCACTAGTTAAGTTTCAGCATCGGTACAGGAGGAATAGCAACACAGGGGAGACGCAAGATTAGTAAAAGCTATACATGATCCATGGCCATAGAGTATAGAATAACTATCTTCAAAGTAATGACTCGGATTTGAAATGAAAGCTTCTTTTAGTAATACTACTTGTACACATTAACATTTAACAACTTCAGATTCTACAAAACAATAAAAGAAAGGTGCTAGCGAAAGTCAGGATAGTCACTTGTACATAACTGGCGCGTTTTCTCTACTTTCTGTCGCAAGGCATTCTGGAACTTGCAGTCAAAAGCGTAATCCAATACAACAAATATATATATATAGTTCTCTAAATCTCCAACACACAAATTCTAATACAATAACATATGTAAACAACTCTAAAGAAAATATCTTTAGATCTAGCTCAATGAATCAACTTAAACATTAACTCTGTAATCCATTAAAGTTACAACATCCTCCCCCCGATGAACAACTGTGTTCATCTAAATCTCTAGGCAGTATATAAACTGAATAGGTCTCCTCAACAAAGTCCCTGAAGCAGTACGAACTGAACATGACCTAACTAGGCCGTCTCGGCCTGGAAACAGTTCCTCAATCTTTCCTAGTTTCCAGGTTTGTCTGGGTGTATTATCTTGCATAATCCTCTCCTTAAGATGAATCTTTAGAGCTAACAGGAATGTCTCTGTTGACTGATCTGAGATCAGTTCCAAATGCACTGCTCTGGTTACAGCACAAGTGAACAGTGCAATGTATGACTTCTTCACAGAACCATTTTCTTTCACATCGAGCGGTCCTGAAAAATCCACATCTGTGACTTTGAATGGTGGGGATTCAGTTATTCTGTTTTTTGGTAAAGGCGCAGTGACCTGCTGTCTGGCCCTTGCCTTGAATCTCTTGCACACTATACATCTTGCCACTGTGGTCTTGACTAGCTGCCTAGCACGCAAAATCCAGTATCGCTCTCTGATTTGTACTAGAGTGTTTCTTGCTCCAGAATGCATGACCTTCTCATGGTGGTACTCTATCAGCATTTCTGAGTATCTGTACTTGCTGGCCAGAACCCATGGGTGCTGCTCTCTGAATGTGAAGTTGGACTGTTGCAGTCTTCCTCCTACACCGAGTAGTTTGTATTCATCCAAGAATGGTTTCAGTTCTCTGATTTTACAGTCATTGTTTAGGCTTTTTCCTGCCTTCAGTAGTTTGATCTCCTGTCCGAAACTCTGTTGTTGTGTTACCTTGATCCAGTACTTTTCTGCATCGAACAGTTCATCAGCAGTCAGTTCACCTTGCATCTTTGTTTCTACGAGCATTGGCTATTAATCTCTTTATCCAGGTGGTGACTCTGAACACTCTTTTCAGTTTGCTGTGCTCAAGCTCCAACACAGGTTCAGTGATGTCTGTGCTGTTTGCTGCGAGTTGTACAGTAACCTGGCGACTGGACTTGAGTTCTATATTTACCTCTTCTAGAACCTTGTTATCATCAGTCTCCTCGGACTGATTGGGTGATGTCAGAATTCTGGGTCCATTCCACCATAGCTGGCTCTGTGTCACGTTTTCGAACAGTTTGTCCTCTTGTAGGGAGGTCGGCTGGATTAGTTTTCCCTTCAATATGTGACCATGACTCAATTTCTGAACTGAGCTGCAAATCCAATGCAGCATGATCATCAAGTCTGTCCACATTTTGATCTGTTTTTCTTCCATTTTTAGTGTGGTCATCAGGTTGTTTGCTAGTCTTGCTCCAATCACAGCTCCCATGAGCTCCAGGCGTGGCAGCGACATTTTCTTAAGTGGGGCTATCCTGGACTTGGATGCGACTAGACTTGTTGTTTCCCTGGATTGTGATTCACCTTGCAAGTAAGCTACTGCACTGTAAGCCCTTTCACTTGCATCACAGAACAATTGTAGTTTCAGGGTGTGGCTGTTCCGTGGCCGCATGTCTGTTCTGTACCACCTTGGTATGGCGAGCTGGTATAACTGGGGTAGTTCTGAACACCACTGTTGCCATTGTCATGTCAGATCAGGTGGTAATTCTTTGTCCCAGCTGAGTCTCCTCTCCCACATTTCCTGGAACATGCACTTGATCCTGATGGTGAAAACCTTCAGCACTACTTGTGTTTCTAGCATCAACGGGTGGTCAGATGTCGTACTCTCCTCCCATTTTGTTTTCAGTTCAGGAGAGTTGGTCATCCACTTGCAGATGTCCATGCCTGCAATCGACAGCATTCGCGTTGCAGTTGTTGTCACAAGGTAAGCCTCTTCAACATTGCGTGAACTTGCGTGAACAATGAAGTCATCTACAACTTCTGGTTGTTCTGTTTTATATTGTTTCAGGTGCTTCCTGTTTGTAGCTGCCAGCAAGAATGGACTTGGGGAAGCTCCAAATACCACTCTTTTCATCCTCAGCACACGCAGCTCCTCTTCATTTTCTCCCCTTGATGGGCCTGTGAGCCACAGGAATCTCACGTCATCTCGGTCTCTCTCTGCTAGAGATATCTGCAGGAAAAACTTATTGATGGGAGTGAATGCGATCTCATGTAGTCTGAACTTTATCAGAATGCTGAGCAGATCCGGATTCAGGTTCGGTCCTGTGAGTAGACAGTCATTGAGGGATGGACAGACATCTTCATGGGATGAGGCATCAAACACCCCTCTCAGTTTTGTCGTCACCTTATCTCCTCAGAGTACTGCATGGTGAGGTAAGTAGTATTTTACGTTGTCTGCGCTTGATGCGTTGTCCTTGGGCACGTCCTCTTCTACTACTTCATTGTATCTGCTGTACAACGTCACATCCTTCTTCAGTCTTTTCTTCAGACCTTCAAACCGTTTCTTGGCGATTCTATAGTTGTCTTGCAGTTCTGGCATTTCTCGTTTCCATGGCAACTCCACGTGGTATCGTCCATCATTGAAGGTGGTTGTTTTCTCAAACCTCTGTAGAGCCTCGTTTTATTCTGGTTTCTGTGTTTTCTCGCTTAGAATACCCAGAGACTCAAGCTCCCAGAATGCATGCAGTTGTTTGGAGACTAGTGTGTCTTCATCAAGTGGGATGAACATGCATGTTGCCTCGGCGACACTTGACATGGACACTGGTCCCTGCACCAACCATCCGAAGGTGCTCTCTAAAGCAACCAGTGTATCCGTCAGTCGTTCCACTCTGCCTGATACTATCTGCCAGTAGTAGTCTGCTCCTATCAGGACAGAGAGTTCAGGATCAGTGTCATCTCCTGGAAAGTCTGCAAGCTGAAGTCCCCTTCCATTGAGCTCATGTTGAATCTGTTCACCAGAAACCTTCATCACAGCTGTGCACACTTGTGGGGTTTCAATTGCCTCTTCTCTGCTGTTTGTCCCAGACATTCTCCAAGACGACTTTCACTGTGTTGCGTTGGGACATTGCTAGAGCAGAGGAGCCAAACGTGTGAAGAGTGAGTGCCTCTTGTCGGATTACTGGTAGCTTCAAGCCCTTCACAAGGTTTTCATGTATGAAGTTTCTCTTGACTGCCTCCATCTAGTAAGCAACGAGCTATCTTCCTGCCCGATGGGCCTTCTACCCATGCCTTTGCAGTTTGTAGCAACACAGTGTTCTGTCCATCTGGTTTCATCTTCACTGAATGGGGAATAACTGAGGAAACAGTTATGCAGAAACAGTAGGGGGATGCACCTCACTCCTCTTTCCACATGACACATCTTTGACTTTTCAGAATTTTGCTATGCGTTTCTGTCCTAAACATATAAAGCATCTTCCCATTTTCTTTAGTTTCTCTTTGCGTGTGGTCTGCACTGTCACAGAATAGACCGTTTTGTTCCTTCTGGCTGGCTGTGTGCAGTGCCACAGCAGATGGCATGTTGGGTCTTTTTGTTTTCATTTCATTGGAGGAGCATGACTTGTTCCATGGTTTGCTATCTTTCTGTTGGTTGCATGATCTTGTCATTTGTAGTGCTCTCTCCCTGCTCTGAACCTCCTTCTGTAGGAAACTGATGATCTCAGCCACTTTCCATTCATCATCTACTCCCCTCTGATGACTATAGTCAAGAGCTATGTCCTCTGGAATAATCTGCAGTAAGATTGGGCATAAGACACTTTAATAGGTTTCTGACACTACACCCAGTGATTCCAAGCTCCTAATCTGAATTTCACATTCATCACATAGCTGCCTCAATGCATTTAGGTCAGAGGATTTCTTCACAGGAGTGATATTCAGCTCTTGAGCAGAGCGATTGCATCATCATAGTTACTGTCTGTTAAAACCTGTTACAGCTAGACGTTCCGCTAGCATCCGGTGAAATTGCAGAGCGCGAAATTCTAATTAAATTATTAGAAATATTTCACTTTCATAAAATCACAAGTGCAATACACCAAAATAAAGTTCAACTTCTTCTTAATCCAGCCACCCTGTCAGATTTCAAAAAGGCTTTACGGAGAAAGCAAACCATGTGATTATCTGAGGACAGCACCTCACCGTACAAACACATGAAAATCATATTTCAACCAAGCAGGTGCGACACGAAAGTCAGAAATAATGATATAATTCATGCCTTACATTTGAAGATCTTCTTCTGTTGGCACTCCAATATGTCCCAGAAACAATCACAAATGGTCCTTTTGTTCGATAAACTCCTTTTTATATCCCCAAAATGTCAATTTATTTGGCGCGTTTGATTCAGAAAAACACCGGTTCCAACTCGCCCAACATGACTACAAATTATCTAATAAGTTACCTGTAAACTTGGTCCAAACATTTCAAACAACTTTCCTAATACAACTTTAGGTATCCTAAAACGTAAATAATCAATAACATTTAAGACGGAATATACTGGGTTCAATAGTGGATAAAATCAACGTGGAGCGCATGACCTGGAGAGCGGACCAAAACAAAAGAGTACACTTGGCTTGACACTCATTCTGAACAGCCGTACTTCTTCATTTCTCAAAGGAAAAACATCAACCAATTTCTAAAGTCTGTTGACGTCTAGTGGAAGCCATAGGAACTGCAACCAGGTGCCTCATAAATCTAGTTCCCCATAGAAACCTAGTAGAAAACACAGTCACCTCAAAAAATTATTTTCCCTGCTTTCTTCTCATTCTTTCTGCTTCATGCCGACGTTCCTCCTCAGCCAATTCAGCCGCTTCATCCCTACAATCTTCGTCGCAGCTCATACTTTTCCCGGGTTTCGGCACCAAAATATAGAATAACTATCTTCAAAGTAATGACTTGGGACGTCGGGTTTGAAATGAAAGTTACTTTGTCCTGGACCTGCTGTTTTCAACTCTCTCGCTCTCTCTCTACCGCACCTGCTGTCTCGAACTCTGAATGCTCAGCTATGACAAGCCAACTGACATTTACTCCTGAGGTGCAGACCTGTTGCACCCTCTACAACCACTGTGATTATTATTTGACCCTGCTGGTCATCTTTGAACGTTTGAACATTTTGGCCATGTACTGTTATAATCTCCCCCCAGCACAGCCAGAAGAGGCCACACCTCAGAGCCTGTCCTCTCTGTTTCCTCCTAGGTTCCTGACTTTCTAGGGAGTTTTTCCTAGCCACCGTGCTTCTACATCTGCATTGCTTGCTGATTGGGCTTTTAGGCTGGGTTTCTGTATAGCACTTTGTGACATCAACGGATGTAAAAAGGGCTTTATAAATAAACGTGATATCTATTACGGAGTGAGAGAGCATAACTCCATTCCTTAAGGAGGCCTTGGGTTGAGTTCCAAAGGTTAGAAACACCTGATACATCGTACCTGGTGCCAGAACTATAGATGTTACTATGGTTACACTGACTACCTGCCTTAAAGATGGGCTGGGTTCATTTGCATCTATGTCGCCGGCTAAATCACTTAAGGCATGAAGTTATGCAATCAGGCCAAGTTCACAGCGGAGACATAAACTGAATAAACTGAAGATTCGAGCCCACTCGCAAAACTCAGCAGTGTGATGTGATAAAAGCACCATGCCAAGTAGGTCTGTCATAGACAGTAGAGGCTCAGTCAGTACAGAGGCTCACCTCAGCCATTTGGTCTGGAAATAGAAAATAAAACCTTCCATGACGGTGTCATTCTTCATATCAGATCAATAGAAACAGCTCACGGCACATCATTTCCACTACATAGCCTACCTACTATAGAACCTGGTTTGTTGTTCTGTGTGCTAATAGCAAAATGAGAGATAAATATAAAACTACTAGCCTTTTACAGCCAAAGCTCACACCTCCATTGCTCTCCCATTTACAACCCTGATCCTACACAACAAAGCTGGTTTGGGGGGTTTTGAATAGAGGTCGACCGATTAATAAGGGCCGATTTCAAGTTTTCATAACAATTCGTAATCAGCCTTTTTGGACGCAGATTATGGCCGATTACATTGCAATCCACAAGGAGACTGTGTGGCAGGCTGACCACCTGTTACGGCAGGCTGACCACCGGTTACGGCAGGCTGACCACCTGTTACGGCAGGCTGACCACCTGTTACGCGAGTGCAGTATCAAAAGGACCTTGTGGCTGCAAGGAGCCAAGGTAAGTTGCTTGCTAGCATTAAACTTATCTTATAAAAAACAATGTTCACATAATCACTAGTTAACTGCACATGGTTGATAATATTACTAGGTTAACTAGCTTTTCCTGGGTTGCATATAATCAAAGCGGTGCCTGTTAATTTATCATCCAATCACTGCCTATTTCACTTTTGCCAAATGGGTGATGATTTAACTAAAGCACAATCGCGGGAAAAAAAGCACAATCGTTGCACAAATGTACCTAACCATGAACATCAACACCTTCCTTAAAATCAATGATTCGATTAAAAATCAATGATTCAAACATATGAAAGCTGGTGATTCGATGATAAATTAAATAGTTGACGCGTCAATTCCTACAATAACTACAACCTAAAACTTAACTGGGAATATTGACGACTCATGTTAAAAGGAACCACCAGCTTTCATATGTTCTCATGTTCTGAGCAAGGAACTTAAACGTTAGCTTTTTTACATGACACAAATACAGACAGCTGATGTTCTGAAAGAACTGCAAAATCTGGATCCCTCTTTCTAAAATGATCTGCCAAAATTGTTGCAACCCCTATTTCTAGCCTATTCAACCTCTCTTTCTGAGATCCCCAAACATTTGAAAGCTGCCGCAGTCATCCCCCTCTTCAAAGGGGGTGACACTCTAGACCCAAACTATTATAGACCTATATCCATCCTGCCCTACCTTTCTAAAATCTTCGAAAGCCAAGTTCACCGACCATTTTGAATCCCACCGTACCTTCTGCACTATGCAATCTGGTTTCCGAGCTGGTCATCGGTGCACCTCAGCTACACTCAAGGTCCTAAACGGTATCATAACCGCCATCGATAAAAGACAGTACTGTGCAGCAGTCTTCATTGACATGGCAAAGGCTTTCAACTCAGTCAATCACCGCATTCTTATCGGCAGACTCAATAGCCTTGGCTTCTCAAATGACTGCCTCGCCTGGTTCACCAACTACTTAACAAACAGAGTTCAGTGTGTCAAATCGGAGGGCCTGTTGTCCGGACCTCTGGCAGCCTCTATGGGAGTGTCACAGGGTTCAATTCTCGGGCCGACTCTTTTCTCTGTATATATCAATGATGTCGCTCTTGCTGCTAGTGATTCTCGGATCCATCTCTACGCAGACGACACCATTCTGTATACATCTGGCCCTTCTTTGGACACTGTGCTAACAAACCTCCAAACGAGCTTCAACGCCATACAACAGTCCTTCCGTGGCCTCCAACTGCTTTTAAATGCTAGTAAAACTAACTGCATGCTCTTCAACTGATTGCTGTCTGCACCCTCCCGCCCGACTAGCATCACTACTCTGGACGGTTCTGACTTAGAATATATGGACAACTACAAATACCTAGGTGTCTGATTAGACTGTAAACTCTTCTTCCAGACTCACATTAAGCATCTCCAATCCAAAATTAAATCTATAAATCGGCTTCCTATTTCACAACAAAGCCTCCTTCACTCATGCCGCCAAACATACCCTTGTAAAACTGACTATCCTACCGATCCTTGACTTCAGCGATGTCATTTACAAAGTAGCCCCCAACATTCTACTCAGCAAACTGGATGCAGTCTATTACAGCGCCATCTGTTTTATCACCAAAGCCCCATATACTACCCACCACTGTGACCTGTATGCTTTCGATGGCTGGCCCTCACTACATATCCATCGCCAAACCCACTGGCTCCAGGTCATCTAAGTCTTTGCTAGGTAAAGCCCTGCCTTATCTCAGCTCACTGGTCACCATAGCAACACCCACCCATAGCACTCACTCCAGCAGGTATATTGCACTGGTCATCCCCACAGCCAACACTTTCTTTGGCCGCCTTTCCTTCCAGTTCTCTGCTGCCAATGACTGGAACGAATTGCAAAAATCACTGAAGCTGGAGACTTATATCTCCCTCTCTAGTTTTAAGCATCAGCTGTCTGAGCTGTACCTGTACACAGTCAATCTGTAAATAGCACACCCGACTACCTCATCCCCATATTATTACTTACCCTCTTGCACCCCGGTATCTCTACTTGCACATCATCATCTGCATATATAATCACCCCAGTATTAATGCAAAAATTGTAATTATTTCACCTATAGGGCCTATTTATTGCCTACCTCCCTACTCTTCTACATTTCCTCAAACTGTACATAGATTTTCTGTTTTTCTTTTGTGTTATTGACTGTACGTTTGTTTATGTGCAACTCTGTGTTGTTGTTTTTGTCGCACTGCTTTGCTTTATCTTGACCAGGTCGCAGTTGTAAATGAGAACTTGTTCTCAACTGGCCTATCTGGTTAAATAAAGGTGAAATTATTTATAAAAATAAAACATATTGCACTTTTACTTTCTTCTCCAACACTGTGTTTTTGCATTATTTAAACCAAATTGAACACGTTTCATTATTTATTTGAGATTAAATTGATTTAATTTATGTATTATATTAAGTTAAAATAAGTGTTAATTGATCATTCAGTATTGTTGTAATTGGCATTATTACAAATATATATATATATATATATATATATATATATATATATATATATATATATATATATATATATATATATATATATATAAAATAAAAATAGGCATCGGCTTTTTTTTGTTCTCCAATAATTGGTATCGTCGTTGAAAAATCATAATCGGTCGACCTCTAGTTTTGAATGTGTGTGAATATACAACAAGTGTCAGTGGTGTCAGATGCAGCACCTGGGGGAGCAGAGTCTGGGTAGCCTACACACCACATACAGTGTAAGGTGACACTCCTCAGTCCTCATCACACTGAACAGAGACTTTAGTCTTCTCACTGGGGCATGACTAAATCAGCTCACATTCCACTAATTACAAAAGGCACACGGGTGAGCCAATGAGGTCTGGATGGAATCCACCATATAGTATCATACCCCTCAGAAATACGATCTCTGCAGTCCCCATTCCGTCATCACTGGCACCCACATAGGTGGTTAGGCAACCTATTCCCAATTTAGTGCACTCCCCATAGGGCCCCTGGTCAATAGTAGTGTACTATTTAGGAAATAGGCTGCCATTTGGGAGTTAACCCGTGTCTGATGAAAGGGGTACGATAACCCTGGTCCCATGGTGTGGGAGATGTTGTTTTACCATCAAGACACTGAGGGCAGCAGTCAAATAAGAAACCAGTGAGATTGCACTTTACAGCTTTAAAAACCTTGTGTTTTATAGTGTACGTACTGAGTCATTGAATCCAAAAGGCCTTTTATATAATTTTATTGCTGCTGCACATCAATAATGGTCCAATAATATAGAGGAATTTGCATTGTTAAGGCTTGACCCACCCAGTGGTTATAACAGAAAAGGGGATATTTAGCCTGCTGTATCCTACAAGAAATAGCTATACACTGGGTAAAAGTAGACCTTTCCAGTAGTCTTCAAATGTCTTTTAAGAAAGGTGTAACCGGCAGTGCATGAGCCAGGTAGTAAAGTGAATATTTCCTGAAAGGACTTTGAACGCCCTCAACTTTTACTAGCAGGATGTCAACACAGGTGCAACGCCTATGTCACAAAGAGCAGCAACACTGTGACTGATAGCAATTCACACTCTCATAAAAATAAAACAGGTATGGAAATGACCAAAGATCAAAGTCCCTCAAAAAACTGAAGACAAATCATTTTCTGTTGGCAACGCTTGCAGACAGTGGGGTCAATGGAAAAATTGTGAACTTGGCACCTCTAGTTCTTTCCATCAATTGTCTGTCTGGTCTGCCAGACACAGAACAGCATAGCCTATTGCACACACTGAATTCTCATGTAACATTTTTGATTTAGGACATTACTCATCTGAGAACACAGGCATGAGTTATTGCAATCCATAACGAGAGCACACGTACCTGTGTGTCTATATGAAAACTCCGGTTAATTTTTTAAGCATTATGTGGGCTAGATGCAGGCCCATGCTTCAATTGGTTGCTCAGTTGAATCTCTTGCCACACACAACAGGTACTGCCCATGTGTGTGGGTGAGAAGAAAACGAACGAACTACAAAACCGGAACACTTCGGTCAGGACACAAGGGTTTCATCAATCCTCATGCAATTGCGTTGAGGGTGCATAATTGTTAGAATTGTATTGTAATGGAACCATTCGTTGGAACGGTTATAAAAACAACCGACTGGAATCGCATTCTCTGATCTGATGTACGCAGCAGTGCATGCTCTGCAGCTGGGATATTACAACTCTAGAACCGTGTAATGAACCTTCAGTGATACCCACACTGTTATGTCTCGGAGCGTGTCAAATATCGAATTGACCAGCTAAATGTTGAACTCATTGGAAACCGGTAACGTTTTCTAAAAGGGAGTATTTCTTTGAGCGAAAATCGGAACAAAAGTCTACATTCCAGGATGCTGTGTTTACGGTTTTCCCGAAGGAAGAATACATGTGATGGCAATCGTCTCCTGCCTTGACAGCCTCCATTGGCATCAATGTAGCCTGCTAATGTTAGCCAACCAGCTAGCGAAGATAACTCCCGTGTACAACTAGCTACCACTATTTAAAAAGCTTTCAACAATTGCATTGAATTTAGTTTGTAAGGGGGAAATAAATGCTCGCTGACATTACCTACCTCGTATCCTCTTCAACCAGTGCAGCCCGACACTTGTTTATAAAAGTGAAAGTTTCCCCAATAGACTGCTGGGTGTAGATCCAACCTCCGATCTCCCCTTCCTGCAGCAACCTCCGACTCGCTCACAAGTCCAAGGAATTGGCCGTGACGTCACTTGACACTACAGGACAGTTGTACACATTTAGATTATATGTATCCAATTATCTTTTCAAACTGTCTACGCAGCCATGTGGTTCAATAGCCACTTAGCCAGACGTATTTCTAAGCAATTATGCCACTACAGGGTTCTGAAAAATGCAGACCAAGTTTCCAGACAACTTGGGCATCATACATTTTTGAGTGACCCAGTAACATTAAAGTCCCCTCCCCTAAAGAAGTCACCCAATACCAGACTGAAAGCTGATAGCTGCAGGGTGAGTGCATCACATTAGAGAATCACCTGAGAGGAGGCCAGAGCTACATCTGCTTCATGTTTCTGTACACAGACAATGGTGCCTCCTAATGTGTGCATTCTGCCCTCAGAACATGTTGGCTCCTCACTGGTGAGTCCCTATAATATCTCCGTTCTCCTGAAGTGTGCACATAAATTAAAACCATAGGATTGCAGAAGCATGGGCTATTGGGAGCTTCCACCATGTTTCTTAAACCATTAATTTCAAGTTCAAGGGAAGTGAACAAGACAAGTGCTTACTTTGGGAGGAAAGACAAAGAACAAATATATCACACTCCACACCTGGTGAGGTGGGCAAGTGCATTGGCCACCTTGCATCATGTACATATGAAAGGCAATTCCAGGTTGTGCTGGAGGAAATGTTTGTCTATTCACCAGCCAACTTGGGCCAGCCCTCATGAAAAACAAGGCTAGCTGTGCAAACACCATCATAGGCCTATCCTCCATGGAAACTATGATGACTGGTTGTGTGGCAGAATGGGTTTGGATGCACTTGACATTTCAGGGGACAATAGATACTGTCCGTCACATCACAGAGGACAAGTGTGAGGGTGCATTGATCCAACTTAAGCTTGTAAAATATTTACACAACATTGTCCGTGACCATAACCGCAGTGAAGGCATCTAGGATATTCTCTCATGGTTAGCGTCCCAAATGGCACCCTATTCCCTATATAGTGCACTATTTTTGACCAGAGCTCTGGTCAAAAGTAGTACACTAACTACATGGGGTCAAAGTAGTGCACTACCTAGGAAGCAGGGTGCCATTTGGGATACAGGCTTGGTTTTAAAACACCCATCAGGATGGAGCGTGGGAATGAATGCAAAGCGTCTATGAACTCAAAAAGCTACACATACCTAGAAATGGAGAGGAAAGCCTCATTCTGCTGTTTTCACATACTTCTTCACATACAGTATCTTTAAGATCAATGTGATTAAAACAAATAATTAACCTCTGAATATACATGGAGCTTACTTTGAGCTAGGGTTATATAAAATAAAAGCTCTTTGGAAAAGAAAATCTATAAAACTGCTGTGTTCCGTCATGTACACACCCACTAAATATAGTGTACAAAACATTAAGAACATTGGGTTCCTAATATTGGGTTGCACCTCGGCCTTTTGCACTCAGAACCGCCTCAATTCCTTAGGGTATGGTTTCTACAAGGTGTCCAAAGCGTTCCACAGGCATGCTGGCCCATGTTGACTCCAATGCTTCCCATAGTTGTGTTGAGTCGGGTGGTGGACCATTCTTGATACACATGGGAAACGGTTGTGTGGAAAACCCAGCAGTGTTGCAGTTCATGACACACTAAAACCAATGCGCCTGGTACCTTCTACCATACCCCGTTCAAAAGGCACTTCAATATTTTGTCTTGCCCATTCACCCTTTGAATGGCACATACACAATCCCATGTATCAATGCTTAAAAATCCTTTAACCTGTCTCCTCCCCTTTATCTACACTGATTGAAGTGGATTTAACAATTGACATCAATAAGGGATCCTAGCTTTCACCTGGTCAGTCTGTCACTCAGTGTATATCCCTATATAAAATGTCAAGAACCAATCATCCCTAGATAATGATAGATCATAATAGCAGTTATTTGTTCAAACAATGGAGGACAAGCAGCTCTCTAGAGGACCTACTTTACATCCCATCCACCCCAGGTGACCAGATGAAGCAACTAGGCATAATGCACTAATATAACAAGAGATATTGAACCTGGGATGACATCTCATGCATTCTATAACAGTAACTGTCAAATATTTTACTAGGGAAAAGGTGCACCCAACTCGGAATGTTTTATGCAGAGGAAAACACTGTTATAAAAACTAATGCAAGTGATGTGCTCGTGTCTGTGTTTAATGCTCAAGATCCACCCACTTTGGTAGTAGGGATTTAACAAGCACTGGCTAAACAATTAATTTATTTATTTGACCTTTATTTAACTAGGCAAGTCAGTTAAGAACAAATTCTTATTTTCAATGATGGCCTAGGAACAGTGGGTTAACTGCCTTGTTCAGGGGCAGAACGACAGACCTTGTCAGCTCGTGGATTTGATCTTGCAACCTTTCGGTTACTAGTTCAATGCTCTAACCACTAGGCTACCTGCCGCCCCATTAATGAGAGGTATGGATATAAATGACAAATTACCGCCAGTTCAGTCTCAGTCGAAAGCATAAACCCGATGAGAGAGCAGCACAACGGTATATTCTGCACAGATCCCTACTGAAAAAAATAACATTTATGAAGAAAACATAACTAACCTATGGATGATGATCTTCATGTAGAGCACAGCATCAAAAACAGTCAATTACAAAAGCAGCAAAAAATTTCCAGAATATAACATGTTTTATTCAATACAAATTTAAAATGTTTTGTTTTGTTGTCAATGGAAGGAATATGGCAGTTACAAAATAATGGAGATGGAGAGTAATCCAGCAGTGTACAGCCAGGCTGGGCCCGGCAGCAGGCAGGCAGACCTCCATCCAGGCTGGGCCCGGCAGCAGGCAGGCATACCTCCAGATCTCCATTCAGGCTTGGCCCAGGCAGCAGGCAGGCAGACCTCCATCCAGGCTGGGCCCGGCAGCAGGCTGGCATACCTCCATCCAGGCTGGGCCCAGCAGCAGGCAGGCATACCTCCAGATCCCCATTCAGGCTTGGCCCAGGCAGCAGGCAGGCAGACCTCCATCCAGGCTTGGCCAGGCAGCGGGAGACCCACCCGATAGATAGGACCATCATGTTAAATTAAAAGAGGTAAGTAGGTAGCAGTGTCGGACTAGACAGTGCACCTCAGGGGCTGACAGGCAGGTTCTGAATCTCTACACCTTCCCCTGTATCCTCTTCTCCCATCTCCTGTCCTCCAGGGGAGCCTTTGGCTGAGCCCTGGCCCGCCTCCATCTCCTGTTGGGCTTGGATATTTAAGATGAGCTCCTTGATCTCTTCGCGTTTCGTCTTCATCCGTTGCTGCGGGAACCATTCCTCCAGGTTAACCGGGAGATGAAAGCTGGTAAGTGGATTCTGAATGGGGGGCCCAAAATCATAATTATTTTGGATTCAGTCTGAAGTACAATTTTCAGAGTGGTGCAAGGTAGAAATGAAGCTTCCAAATCAATAGTCTAAAACCCTGGTTCAGGCAATTGCTCAATTGATTAACAACCACTGCAGGTAATTCAGTTAAACTCAATATACAGTGCATTCGAAAAGTATTCAGACCCCTTCCCCCTTTTCCACATTTAGTTACGTTAGACTTTTTTTAAAATTAGACTGATCGATCTACACACAATACCCCATAATGACAAAGTGAAAACAGGTTTTTAGAAATGTAATGTATTAATAATGTAATGTATTAAAAATAAAAAACAGATACCTTATCTACATAACTATTCAGACCCTTTGCGATGAGCTCAATTTCAAGTCCCAGGTGCATCCCGTTTCAATTGATCATCCATGAGAAGTTTCTACAACTTGGAGTGCACCTGTGGTAAATTCAACTGATTGGACATATGGAAAGGCACACACCTGTCTATATAAAGGTCTTACAGTTGACAGTGCATGTCAGAGCAAAAAAACAAGCCATAAAGTTGAAGGAATTATCCGTAGAGCTCCGAGACAGGATTGTGTCTAGGCACAGATCTGAAGACAGGTACAAAAACATTTCTGCAGCATTGAAGGTCCTCAAGAACACAGTGGCCTCCATCATTCTTAAATGGAACAAGTTTGGAACCACCAAGACTATTCCTAGAGCTGGATGCATAGCCAAACTGAGCAATCAGGGGAGAAGAGCCTTGGTCAGGGAGGTGACCAAGAACCCGATGGTCACTTTGACGGAGCTCCAGAGTTCCTCTGTGGAGATGCAGAACGTTCCAGAAGGACAACCATCTATGCAGCACTCCACCAATCAGGCCTTTATGGAAGTGGCCAGATGGAAGCCTCTCCTCAGTAAAAGGCACGAGAGCCTGTTTGGAGTTTGCCAAAAGGAACGTAAAGACTCAGACCATGAGAAACAAGATTCTCTGATCTGATGAAACCAAGATTGAACTATTTGGCCTGAACGCCAAGCGTCACATCTGGAAGAAACCTGGCACCATCCCTACAGTGAAACATGGTGGTGGCAGCAGCATGCTGTGGGGATGTTTTTCAGCAGCAGCGACTGGGAGACAAGTCAGGATCGAGGGAAAGATGAGTGGAGCAAAGTACAGAGAGATCCTTGATGAAAACCTGCTCCAGAGCACTCAGAACCTCAGACTGGGGCAAAGGTTAACCTTCCAGCAGGACAATGATCCTAAGCACACAATGCAGAAGTGGCTTCGGGACAAGTCTCTGAATGTCCTTGAGTGGCCCAGCCTACCCACCTGAATAGCTGTGCAGCGACACTCCCCATCCAACCTGACAGAGCTTGAGAGGATCTGCAGAGAAGAATGGGAGAAACTCCACAAATACAGGTGTGCCATGCTTGTAGCGTCATACCCAAGAAGACCCGAGGCTGTAACCGCTGCCAAAAGTGCTTCAAAGTACTGAGTAAAGGGTCTGAAGACTTCTGTAAATGTCAGTTTATTATTTTTAATATATTTGCCAAAAAAATTAAAAACCTGTTTTTGTTTTGTCATTATGGGTTATTGTGTAGATTGATGAGAGAGAAAAAAAAAAGTAATACATTTTAGAATAAGTCTAACATAACAATGTGGAAAAAGTCAAGGGGTCTGAATACTTTCCGAATGCACTGTACAACTATTTATCCTACCAGGATCATGGGCAAGGTGAGTCTGCTACAAGTAATTGCGTCACTAAATACATAGGCAATTTAAAATGACACAGCAACACTGTGTTAATGGCCTACATCCCATTATATGGCTCAAGGTGTCTCAGTTACAGTATATATATGGTGTGTGTGTGTACACTGGTTGTGTCGCTCCAGATTATACTCGCACCTCGAAGAAGCTCTCCACATACTGCAGAATGTAGACTCCACAGTCGCTGAAGTTGTCCTGCTGAGGCACATGTGGGCTAGAACCCTTTGTCTGGTCCTTCCCAAAACTCCTCCGACTTCCTTTCCTCACCTCCCACTCCACCTCCAGGTACCTGCAGTTAAACACACACGCACACAAACAAAATACAAATGGCTTGGGAAGGTTTGCTTTTGTGTTCTAATTAGGCAAACTAAATCTACAATATTCAGAACAGTATTAAAGTATTGACTTACTCTCGTAATGTTTTAATGACAGAAGATCTGGCAGGGCCACGTAACGAGTCCATGATGAGAATACAAGGCCTGAGAAAACAAACAAATCACTTAGAAAAGGCCTAAAACATTGTAATTTTGAGGTAAATATTCATAGCCATTAACCTCTAATTACACTATCCACAAAGGTGTCAGAAGGAAAGCAATTGCATCCTCTACTGCCACAAGAATGGTAGAACATCCTCTCCTACTCACTGTTTACAGACGGTGGGTTTTGACGTCCACTCTGAGCTCTCAGGGGGTTCCAGACCTTCAGCAAGTGCACCGTCCTCACTGCACTCATCCTAGACAACAAAAAAAGAATTAAACAAAGTTACACAACATTCATTTAACTTAATCTGCAAATCATCAGATAATGTTATTTTACAGAAAATAAATTGACGACAAACTTTCCGCATGCTTATAGGGAAGGACATTCAACAAGCACAGCACTTACACAAATGACTGATGATTGGCTGAGAGAAATTGATGATAAAAAGATTGTGGGCGCTGTTTCGTTAGACTTCAGTGCGGCTTTTGACATTATCGATCATAGTCTGCTGCTGGAAATACATATGTGTTATGGCTTAACACCCCCTGCTACAGTTGAAGTCGGAAGTTTACATACACTTAGGTTGGAGTCATTAAAATTTGTTTTTCAACCACTCCACAATTTTCTTGTTAACAAACTATAGTTTTGGCAAGTCGGTTAGGAGATCTACTTTGTGCATGGCACGTCATTTTTCCCAACAATTGTTTACAGGCAGATTATTTCACTTATAATTCACTGTATCACAATTTCAGTGGGTCCGAAGTTTACATACACTAAATTGACTGTGCCTTTAAACAGCTTAGAAAATCCAGAAAATGATGCCATGGCTTTAGAAGCTTCTGATAGGCTAATTGACATCATTTGAGTCAATTGGAGGTGTACCTGTGGATGTATTTCAAGGCCTACCTTCAAACTCAGTGCCTCTTTGCTTGACATCATGGGAAAATCAAAAGAAATCAGCCAAAAATTGTAAACCTCCACAAGTCTGGTTTATCTCTGGGAGCAATCTCCAAACGCCTGAAGGTACCACGTTCATCTGTACAAACAATAGTACGCAAGTATAAACACCATGGGACCACGCAGCCGTCATACCGCTCAGGAAGGAGACGCGTTCTGTTTCCTAGAGCTGAACGGCCTTTGGTGCGAAAAGTGCAAATCAATCCCAGAAAAACAGCAAAGGACCTTGTGAAGATGCTGTGGAGGATACCGGTACAATAGTATCTATATCCACAGTAAAACGAGTCCTATATCGACATAACCTGAAAGGCCGCTCAACAAGGAAGAAGCCACTGCTCCAAAACCGCCATAAAAAAGCCAGACTACGGTTTGCAACTACACAAGGGAACAAAGATCGTACTTTTTGCTGCAGGAGAGACTGGTGCACTTCACAAAATAGATGGCATCATGAGGCAGGAAAATTATGTGGATATATTGAAGCAACATCTCAAGACATCAGTCAGGAAGTTAAAGCTTGGTCGCAAATGGGTCTTCCAAATGGACAATGACCCCCAAGCATACTTCCAAAGTTGTGGCAAAATGGCTTAAGGACAACAAAGTCAAGGTATTGGAGTGGCCATCACAAAGACCTGACCTCAATCCTATATAAAATTTGTGGGCAGAACCGAAAAAGCGTGTGCCAGCAAGGAGGCCTACAAACCTGACACAGTTACGCCAGCTCAGTCAGGAGGAATGGGCCAAAATTCCCCCAACTTATTGTGGGAAGCCTGTGGAAGGCTACCTGAAATGTTGGACCCAAGTCCAACATTTTAAACGCAATGCTACCAAATACTAATTGAGTGTATGTAAACTTCTGACCCACTAGGAATGTGATGAAAGAAATTAAAGCAGAAATAAATCATTCGTTATACTATTATTCTGACATTTCACATTCTTAAAATAAAGTGGTGATCCTAACTGACCTAAAACAGGGAATTTTTACTAGGATTAAATGTCAGGAATTGTGAAAAACTGAGTATAGATGTATTTGGCTAAGGTGTGCTGTGGAGCAAAAAAGTATTTAGTCAGCCACCAATTGTGCAAGTTCTCCCACTTAAAAAGATGATAGCGGTCTGTAATTTTCATCATAGGTACACTTCAACTATGACAGACAAAATTAGAAGAAAAAAATCCTGAAAATCACATTGTAGGATTTTTAATTAATTTATTTGCAAATTATGGTGGAAAATAAGTATTTGGTCAACTACAAACAAGAAAGATTTCTGGCTCTCACAGACCTGTAACTTCTTCTTTAAGAGGCTCCTTTGTCCTCCACTTGTTACCTGTATTAATGGCACCTGTTTGAACTTGTTATCAGTATAAAAGACACCTGTCCACAACCTCAAACAGTCACACTCCAAACTCCACTATGGCCAAGATCAAAGAGCTGTCAAAGGACACCAGAAACAAAATTGTAGACCTGCACCAGGCTGGGAAGACTGAATTTGCAATAGGTAAGCAGCTTGGTTTGAAGAAATCAACTGTGGGAGCAATTATTAGGAAATGGAAGACATACAAGATCACTGATAATCTCCCTCGATCTGGGGCTCCACGCAAGATCTCACCCCGTGGGGTCAAAATGATCACAAGAACGGTGAGCAAAAATCCCAGAACCACACGGGGGGTCCTAGTGAATGACCTGCAGAGAGCTGGGACCAAAGTAACAAAGCCTACCATCAGTAACACACTACGCCGCCAGGGACTCAAATCCTGCAGTGCCAGACGTGTCCCCCTGCTTAAGCCAGTACATGTCCAGGCCCGTCTGAAGTTTGCTAGAGAGCATTTGGAGGATCCAGAAGAAGACTGGGAGAATGTCATATGGTCAGATGAAACCAAAATATAACTTTTTGGTAAAAACTCAACTCGCTGTGTTTGGAAGACAAATAATGCTGAGTTGCATCCAAAGAACACCATACCTACTGTGAAGCATGGGGGTGGAAACATGCTTTGGGGCTGGTTTTCTGCAAATGGACCAGGACGACTGATCCGTGTAAAGGAAAGAATGAATGGGGCCATGTATCGTGAGATTTTGAGTGAAAACCTCCTTCCATCAGCAAGGGCATTGAAGATGAAACGTGGCTGGGTCTTTCAGCATGACAATGATCCCAAACACACCGCCCGGGCAATGAAGGAATGGCTTCGTAAGAAGCATTTCAAGGTCCTGGAGTGGCCTAGTCAGTCTCCAGATCTCAACCCCATAGAAAATCTTTGGAGGGAGTTGAAAGTCCGTGTTGCCCAGCAACAGCCCCAAAACATCACTGCTCTAGAGGAGATCTGCATGGAGGAATGGGCCAAAATACTAGCAACAGTGTGTGAAAACCTTGTGAAGACTAAATAAATTCATTAAAAATCCTACAATGTGATTTTCTGGATTTTTTTTCTCATTTTGTCTGTCATAGTTGAAGTGTACCTTACAGGCCTCTCTCATCTTTAAGTGGGATAACTTGCACAATTGGTGGCTGACTAAATACTTTTTTGCCCCACTGTCTGTAAACTTCCGACTTCAACTGTACATTGTGGATAAAGAGTTGCCTGTCTAACAGAACACAGAGGGAGTCCTTTAAATGGAAGCCTCTCCAACATAATCAGGAATTCTCCAGGGCAGCTGTCTAGGCCCCTTACTTTTTAAATTTTTTACTAATGACATGCCACTGGCATTGAGTAAAGCCAGTGTGTCTATGTACGCGGATGACTATACATGTCAGCTACTACAGCGACTGAAATGACTGCAACCCCCTAACAAAGAGCTGCAGTTAGTTTCAGAGTCGGTGGCAAGGAATAAGTTAGTCCTAAATATAAAAAAATATATATAAGCATTGTATATGGGACAAATCATTCACTAAACCTCAAACTAAATATTGTAATAAATAATGTGGAAATTGAGCAAGTTGAGGTGGCTAAACTGCTTTGAGTTACCCTGGATTGTAAACTGTCATGGTCAAAACAGATTGATACAAAAATAGATAAGATGGGGAGAGGTAAGTCCATAATAAAGCGCTGCACTACCTTCTTAATAGCACTATCAACAAGGCAGGTCCTACAGGCCCTAGTTTTGTCACACCTGGACTACTGTTCAGTCGTGTGGTCAGGTGCCACAAAAAAAGGACTCAATTGGCTCAGATCAGGGCAGCACGGCTGGACCTTGGATGTACACAGAGAGCTAATATTAATAATATTTATGTCAATCTCTCCTGGCTCAAAGTGGAGGAGAGATTGACTTCATCAATACTTGTATTTATGAGAGGTGTTGACATGTTGAATGCACCGAGCTGTCTGTTTGAACTACAGGCGTACATCTCGGACACCCATGTGTGTCTATGACATCTCTTCACAGTCCCCAAGTCCAGAACAAACTATGGGAGGCGCACAGTACTACATAGAGCCATGACTACATGGAACTCTATACCACATCAAGTAACTGATGCAAGCAGTAAAATTGTATTTAAACCCGTGGGCACAGTGTGTTGTGAAATCTGTGAATTTGTTGTAATATTTTTGAAATTGTATAAACTGCCTTCATTTTGCTGGACCCCAGGAAGAGTAGCTGCTGCATTGGCAGGAACTACTGGGGTTCCATAATAAATACAAATGTCACCAACAGAATAGCAAATTCCCCCATTACCTGACAGGAGCTTTGATCATCAGAAAAGGTATCTGTGTCATCACCATTGCCACTACCTGATCTGTAACACAAACTGATTCTGTGCAAGCCATCTGCAAAACATGATTAAAAAGCCAGTGAGATAACGGACTCTTCATCCATCAATTTCCACACAGCTTCTAAGACATCAAAGTATATTTACCATATGCACAGGATACAGTGTACTTAACACAGTGCAATTAAATGCTACTTCCAAGTAGAAACATTGCCTGTGGCTCACCTGTGTACTGTGGCTGAGCATTGACCAGCCCATTCACCCTGTCTAAAGAGGTTTTGGGAGGCACTTGGCCCCCATTGGGACAGGTAAACGCTCCCTTTGGCTGCTCGCTGTGGGAGTGTCCTTCCGAGGAGGCCTCTGTTGCAATGAGGGACAGCTTCTCTGAGGGGGCCACGGGTTCATCACTGCCTGGGGGCTCACAGTAGTCTGACTCTGGGGAGAGTGGCCGGCAGTGGTCAGGAGGCCTGCCCTGGGGGGCTGACTGTGTCTGTGATAGCCCTGGGGCCTGGCACAAAGGGTTGGGCTCAAACTGAGGGTCCTGCATCCCTGGGAAGCAGATCACTGCCAAGTACCAGTGGGCTCTGAAACATAGAGAGACCAATTGGTTTGGTTAAGAAAGAGAATTAGGTTTACCATCTGTGTCTTACATTGTATCTTATACTGATACAAAATAACAAATGTGTTTGCTTTCATCACTGCACGTCACATAAATGCTTAAAGGGATCAGGTTTTTGGCAATGAAGCCATTTATCTACTTCCCCAGCGTCAAATTAACTTGTAGATAGCATTTCTATAACTCTGAGTGCAGATTGAAGGAAGTTGCTAGCATGCTAGTAGATACCATAGACTTCCATCATTGCGCTAACACTACAGTGCATTCGGAAAGTATTCCGACCTCTTGACTTTGTCCACATTTTGTAACGTTACAGGCTTATTCTAAAATGGATTGAAATTGTGTACATCTTTTCCTTGATCCTGACTAGTCTCCCAGTCCCTGGTGTTTAAAGATCCCCACAGCATGATGCTGCCACCAGCATGCCTCACCATAGGGATGGTGCAAGGATTCCTCCAGACACGACGCTCGGCATTCAGGCCAAAGAGTTCAATCTTGGTTTCATCAAACCAGAGAATCTTGTTTCTCATGGTCTGAAAGTCCTTTAGGTGCATTTTTGGCAAACTCCAAACGGGCTGTCATGTGCCTTTTACTGAAGAGTGGCTTCCGTCTGGCCACTCTACTATAAAGGCCTGATTGGTGTAGTGCTGCATAGATGGGAGAACCTTCCAGAAGGACAACCATCTCCACAGAGGAACTCTGGAGCTCTATCAGAGTGACCATCGGGTTCTTGGTCACCTCCCTGACCAATGTCCTTCATCCCCGATTGCTCAGTTAGGCCGGGCAACCAGATTGAGGAAGAGTCTTGGTGGTTCCAAACTTCTTCCATTTAAGAATGATGGAGGCTACTGTGTTCTTGGGGATCTGCAATGCTCCAGAAATGTTTTGGTACCCTTCCCCAGATCTGTGCCAACACAATCCTGTCTCGGAGCTCTACGGACAATTCCCTCGACCTCATGGCTTGGTTGTTGCTCTGACATGCACTGTCAACTGTGGGACCTTATATAGGCAGGTGTGTGCCTTTCCAAAATATGTCCAATCAGTTGAATTTACCACAGGTTGACTCCAAGTTGTAGAAACATCTCAAGGATGAATGGAAAGAGGATGCACCGGAGCTCAATGTTGAGTCTCTTAGCAAAGGGTCTGAACACATACATAAATAAGGTATCTGTTGTTGTTTTTTCTTTATACTATGTTTTTATTGAGGAACACAAAGAAAGTACAAATAAAGTCAAGTAAAAGAACAACAAAAAAGATCTGGCAGTTACAGTGCACATCACACCTTCATCATATTAGTTACATTGACATCTTTGAATTAGACCATTTAAGTACGAAACCCAGTATTCTTGACCTCTCTCTCCTGTTGAGTTCTTAAAGCAAAGGTCATACGCTCCACGCTCCATCTTTTTGAAGCCATTTCCTAGTGAAAGCCTTTTTACTGGCTGCCAGTAGGACCTTCAACAGGTACTTTTCTCTAGTGTGTAAGTTATCAGGTATTTCACCCATGTACAAAGAAATTAATGTTTGTTCTATGTCAAATCCCATTCTTTTTCCAATGTTAGATCTTATTTCTCCCCAGTAAGTTTCGATTGTGGGGCACGTCCAAAAGATGAGAGTGATCCGCCCACAATAGACCGCATTCTCTCCAACAAGGGTGTAGTGAGCCAGTCTGTTTT
Organism: Oncorhynchus clarkii lewisi; assembly: GCF_045791955.1. Classification (NCBI taxonomy): domain Eukaryota; kingdom Metazoa; phylum Chordata; class Actinopteri; order Salmoniformes; family Salmonidae; genus Oncorhynchus; species Oncorhynchus clarkii. Next base: position 17,063,173 of record NC_092154.1, on the reverse strand, counting down.
GATTTCAGTTTAGGTGTTATGAACAAACGTATAACATTCTTCCAACAGAATTATCGCCATGACCATGCGTCGGTGGAGCTTTGTCTCGAATATGTTCAACCATGTTTCATCAGTTATTTCAATGTTAAGTTCCTCCTCCCATTTCTTTTTAATATAGTTTGTAGAATGTTTCTTTGAATACCCAAGTAGAGATATGAAATAGTTTTTTTGTTACTCCCCAAGTTGTATCTGTTAGTGAATACTTGGATACATTTTTGAGGTGCTCGTGGCTCAATCACTTTTATCTCCCTCAAGAAATAGTGTTGAACTTGTAGGTATCTGTAAAAATCTTGTTTATCCAAGCCATGTTTTTTACTTAGGTCCTGGAAGTTATCTAGGTCCTCATCCCTTATATTTGTACTGAATGATGTGATGCCTTTCTGCGTCCATTGTTTAAATCTGCTGTCCTGAGTTGCAGGGATGAAGCTGGGGTCGTATGCGGGCCAACTCAGCAGTTTGACCTCTCTAAATTATTTTGCTTAACTAGTCTAAAACATGTCTTTAGAAAGAAATTAATCCACTGATTTTGTCTATTGTATATTTCTTTTATTATTTTCCTTATTTCCCAAAACTGACTGTATGTGTGTCTCTGTCAAAGTAGTCTCCATGTCTTTCCCTTTGGATTCATATTCTCAATTGCACCAACATACCAGAGCTCCCAATTGGGCTGACATATAATAATCTTTTAGGTTTGGTAAGGCCATACCCCCACAGTTTTTTGGTAACTGTAATGTTGTATATCTAATTATTGGTCTCTTACTGTTCCAGATAAACCTTGATATCTGTTTATCCCAATCTGTTGTTGTTGTTTTTTATACATTTGCAAACATTTCTAAAAACCTATTTTCGCTTCGTCATTATGGGGTATTGTGTGTAGATTGATAAAAAAAAACGATTGAATCAATTTTAGAATAAGGCTGTAACGTAACAAAATGTGGAAAGTCAAGGGGTCTGAATACTTTCCGAGGGTTACTGTAGTTAGCATTGGCTTGTGAAACTACCTCCGACATCCTTCATACTGGATGCAGAGACATAAAAATGGTATCCATGACTTCATTGCCAAAATCCCAAAGTATCCCTTTGAGACTTGAATGAAATTCCATTTGGATAGATTGTGCATCCTAAATAGTGAACCTATTGTAACCAGAGCCCTATAAAGCGCACTACTTTTGTAAAGTGGTGCACTATATAAGAATGTGTGCACTATATAGGGAATAGGGTGTCATTTGGGAAGAAGTCAGTGATATTTAGAGACAGTAACTTACGACTCATTTATGGGAACAAAGATGAAGTCCTTTTGGAACAGGTCTACATGTCTGGTCCATGTCTTCACCCTGTTGTGCTTCCTCTTCTGCATCCTGATAACCAGCAAAGAAGAAACATGTTTGTTTTTTTAAGTCGTTGTTATTTTGTTTTATGGACAATAATAATCATGGTGGAAATGTAGAGAGGAAGACTGAGTGAGACCGAGAGGAAGGGCCGAGGCGGGCATCGAAACGCAGTAGCCAGCGGATGTGTGTGGTCCGGACTCGGCAGAGCTATCACTAAACCAGACTCCAGCTTCTGTCCTGTCCTGTCATAACTCAATTTGGTGTGAAATGTGTTGCCCCTCATATCACTGGCAGAGAAGAGGAGACTCACGGTAGGTTTGTGGTGTCTGGGAGGTTTCTCCTCTCTTTCTGGTTGAGTCTCTTGTAAAAGAATGAGCTAAACACGTGACTCCTTTGCGAGTCTTCTTTTTTCAACTTCTCCAAAACTAAATATCTAAGTAAAGGGAAAACACACAGAAAACAGTCAATCCACAGTCCCTGTGAGGTTGGCCAATGTCCCTTATATGCAACAAAAGCAAGCACTGCTTCGATAGAATATCAAACAGAGAATGTGACTTTAAAGACAATGGAAAATAGACAAAGTAAAATTTACAATGGAAAGCAAATTACACCAACTTTAAATAAAAGTCTATGATGACGTCGTTTAGGAATTCTCCATCGTTAAGGCAGTGAAGGTCTTCGTTAGTCACCGATATGCCCCCCTTGGCTGGAGGAGGTGGGTACACCATCAACCTGCAACACAACCATCCAATGATTAAACCATCAGGAACAAAAACACAGAATTGTACTTAAGATGACAGGGTTGTATTCATTATGGTACAACGAAGCAAAATCGTTTGCAACAGAAAACAAAAACAAGTGTTTCTTATTGGACAAGTTTCAGATAGTCCCCCGTTTCAGTAAATTTTCTTGTTTGGTGCCTAATGAACATGACCCAGGAGTAGGAGATAGATAACCCTTGTACTTTATGATTGGTCCAGTGAAGGTGGGTTGGAGCTCAGCCATGTCATCGTCTTCATCATCAAAGAACGCACTGTTCTGCTGTCGTGTAGCCATGCGCGTTCGCACCATTGGAGCCGGTGTGTTGGTTTTAGTGCTGTTGTTTACCTACAAGAAAGGGATGTAAACCAAAAACCAGCAACATATATTTTGGTAGCTAGTCTCAAAAGGCTCTAAGATGCTAATCTTCAGGACCTGGGACACACAGCCCTATTACGTCACATATTGTTAGGTTTGATCAATTCCAACAACTTTCCCAAAATTCCCAAGTTCTCCAGACATCCCAGTTGGAAGATTCCCGGAAACAGGGAATAAGCAGGCCCACCTTTTCTTTAGTTGCTTTGTTGTAGTTGACCAATCTGATGTTAGCTTCATCAAACGACAATTTGGTGGGGAACTCATTGAGGTTGTTGGCTCGGCCGATCTCTTGTAGAATCTCCTCTAGAACCATCTGCTGCTGCATCGACAGCCCGTTCTCAAAGATCAACACCATGTACTTCTCATCGGAGTCTGAGGACAGAACGGAAAGCAACCAGACTTGACATTTTAGCACAAAATAACACGTCACAGATAGGCTTCTCCAAACACAGGTTTCTGTTCATCCATCTATGTACAGACTACTGCTGTTGCAACTGGCATGGGATCTCCACAGTTCAATTGACATCACTATGTAGCGTCTGCTGTCCTTACCGTTGCCAGCGCAGTCGTACCAGCACAGGCCTCCCTTGTCTCGGGTCATCTTGAGCTGGGTGCGGAGCCGCACACATTCCTCGGGGCTGGTCTGAAAGAAAAGGACGGGCAGCTTCCTCACGCTGCACCACTCACAGCTTATGAGCTCCGACGCACGCAGACACACCTTCTCCAGAGAATCCACCTCAGGACCTGGGACAGAAAGCACTATTACGTCACATACTGTTAAGTTTGATCAATTCCAGCAACTTAAATTTAAGAAATGTATTGTACATTTGCAACCCTACACACTGTACAACACTGTCTAGTCTATCTACAATAGGTTGTCCTTTGAGAGCAGAGGAAAACATTTATAGGACATCTGACATTCTTGTGGTCTCCTACCTTCAGTTTCAAGATGAATGTGATCGACCGTAAACTGAAAGACAAAGATGGTTGAATGATGGCGGTATGCTAGACAGTCAGGGAATAGTGAACATTCAAAACTGAATTTACCAGTATTCATTTTGTAATGTTTAAGAAAAAGAATAACATTATTCATGGAGAAATGTGTAGAATTGCAGGAAAACTAGGTCAAATTCTCTCTCAACTCGACGGCAGAATATGTAGAATCACAGGAAATAAGCTTTACAACGGCACCATTTTCTCTCAGCTCCATGGAGAAATGTGTAGAATTGCAGGAAAACTAGGTAAAATTCTCTCTCAGCTCGACGGCAGAATATGTAGAATCACAGGAAATAAGCTTTACAACGGCACCATTTTCTCTCAGCTCCGTGGAGAAATGTGTAGAATTGCAGGATGGGGGCCTCTTAAAATGTTCTCTAAAGTGTAGGCACACTGACGGCGCTCATTCCACACCTCCTACCAAGCCCACCACCTAAGCCTCTTTTTGATCCAGGAAAAAAAACCTGATAGGCTATTGTTTTTGGCCAGATTTTAGGTAAGTATAAGTGTCTGTACAGAGAGAGTACAGACGTGGCCAAAAGTTGAGACTGACACAAATATAAATTTTCACAAAGTTTGCTGCCTCAGTTTGTATGATGACAATTTGCATATACTCCAGAATGTTATGAAGACTGCAAATAATTGCAATTCATCTGATCAAAGACCCTTTTGCCATGCCAATTAACTGAATCTCAAAACATTTCCCATGCATTTCAGTCCCGTCTCCAAAGGACATCCAAAGCTGACATCATGTCTGTGATTCTCTCGTTAACACAGGTGTGAGTGTTGACGAGGACAAGGCTGGAGATCACTCTGTCATGCTGATTGAGTTCGAATAACAGACTGAAAGCTTCAAAAGGAGGGTGGTGCTTGGAATCATTGTTCTTCCTGTGACGTCAAGGAAACACGTGACATCATCACTGCTTTGCACAAAAGGGCTTCACAGGCAAGGATATTACTGCCAGTAAGATTGCACCTAAATCAAGCATTTACCGGATCATCAAGAACTTCAAGGAGAGCGGTGCAATTGTTGTGAAGAAGGCTTCAGGGCGCCCAAGAAAGTCCAGCAAGCGCCAGGACCGTCTCCTAAAGTTGATTCAGCTGCGGGATCGGGGCACCACCAGTACAGAGCTTGCTTAGGAATGGCAGCAGGCAGGTGTGAGTGCATCTGCACGCACAGTGAGGCGAAGACTTTTGGAGGATGGCCTGGTGAAGGGCAGCAAAGAAGGGCAGCAAAGAAGCCACTTCTCTCCAGGAAAAACATCAGGGACAGACTGATATTCTGCAAAAGGTACAGAGATTGGGATGCTGAGGACTGGGGTAAAGTCATTTTCTCTGACGAATCCCCTTTCCGATTCTTTGGGGCATCCGGAAAAAAACAAAATGTTCAATTTGGTTTAAATAATGCAAAAACAAAGTGTTGGAGAAGAAAGTAAAAGTGCAATATGTGCCATGTAAGAAAGCTAACATTTAAGTTATTTGCTCAGAACATGAGAACATATGAAAGCTGGTGGTTCCTTTTAACACGGGTCTTCAATATTCCCAGGTAAGAAGTTTTAGGTTGTAGTTATTATAGGACTATTTCTCTCTATACCATTTGTATTTCATATACCTTTGACTATTGGATGTTCTTATAGGCACTTTAGTATTGCCACTGTAACAGTATAGCTTCCGTCCTTCTCCTCGCCCCTACCTGGGCTCGAACCAGGAACACATCGACAACAGCCACCCTCGAAGCACCGTTACCAATGCAGAGCAAGGGGAACAACTACAAGTCTCAGAGCGAGTGACGTTTGAAACGCTATTAGCGCGCATCCCGCTAACTAGCTAGCCATTTCACATCGGTTACACCAGCCTAATTCTCGGGAGATGATAGGCTTGAAGTCATAAACAGCGCAATGCTTGAAGCACAGCGAAAAGCTGCTGGCAAAACGCACGAAAGTGCTGTTTGAATGAATGCTTACGAGTCTGCTGGTGCCTACCACCGCTCAGTCAGACTGCTCTATCAAATCAGAGACTTAATTATAACATAATAACACACACAAATACGAGCCTTAGGTCATTAATATGGTCGAATCCGGAAACTATCATCTCGAAAACAAAACGTTTATTCTTTCAGTGAAATACGGAACCGTTCCGTATTTTATCTAACGGGTGGCATCCATAAGTCTAAATATTCCTGTTACATTGCACAACCTTCAATGTTATGTCATAATTACGTACAATTCTGGCAAATTAGTTCGCAACGAGCCAGGCGGCCCAAACTGTTGCATATACCCTGACTCTACGTGCAATGAACGTGAGAAGTGACACAATTTCACCTGGTTAATATTGCCTGCTAACCTGGATATCTTTTAGCTAAATATGCAGGTTTAAAAATATATACTTATGTATGTATGTATTGATTTTAAGAAAGGCATTGATGTTTATGGCTAGGTACACGTTGGAGCAACGACAGTCCTTTTTCGCGAATGCGCACCGCATCGATTATATGCAACGCAGGACACGTTAGATAAACTAGTAATATCATCAACCATGTGTAGTTAACTAGTGATTATGATTGATTGATTGTTTTTTATAAGATAAGTTTAATGCTAGCTCGCAACTTACCTTGGCCTCTTACTGCATTCGCGTAACAGGCAGGCTCCTCGTGGAGCGCAATGTAAAGCAGGTGGTTAGAGCGTTGGACTAGTTAACAGTAAGGTTGCAGGATTGAATCCCAGAGCTGACAAGGTACAAATCTGTTGTTCTGCCCCTGAACAAGGCAGTTAACCCACCGTTCCTAGGCCGTCATTGAAAATAAGAATGTGTTCTTAACCGACTTGCCTAGTTAAATAAAGGTGTAACATTTATATATATATATATTTTTTAAATCGGCCAAATCGGTGTCCAAAAATAACGATTTCCGATTGTTATGAAAACTTGAAAATCGGCCATTCCGATTAAATCGGTCAACCTCTACCTGAGACCCTTGCTTCTCAGCCAAGGGAGTGGGCTCACTCACAATTTTGCCTAAGAACACAGCCATGAATAATGGTACCAACACATCCTCCGAGAGCAACTTCTCCCAACCATCCAGGAACAGTTTGGTGACGAACAATGCCTTTTCCAGCATGATGGAACACCTTGCCATAAGGCAAAAGTGATAACTAAGTGGCTTGGGAAACAAAACATCGACATTTTGGGTTCATGGCCAGGAAACTCCCCAGACCTTAATCCCATTGAGAACTTGTGGTCAATCCTCAAGAGGCGGGTGGACAAACAAAAACCCACAAATTCTGAAAAACTCCAAGCATTGACTATGCAAGAATAGGCTGCCATCAGTGAGGATGTGGCCTAGAGGTTAATTGACAGCATGCCAGGGCAGATTGAGTTCTTGAAAAAGAAGGGTCAACACTGCAAATATTGACTCTTTGCATCAACTTCATGTAATTGTCAATAAAAGCCTTTGACACTTATGAAATGCTTGTAATTATACTTAAGTATTCCATAGTAACGTCTGACAAAAATATCTAAAGACACTGAAGCAGCAAACTTTGTGGAAATTAATATTTGTGTCATTCTCAAAACTTTTGGCCACGACAGTACAGGAGCAGGGTACTTACATTGACAGGCTTGGACACCATCCTGCGAAGAGTCCCTACTCTCACACTCCGACAGTCCAGGATGATGCTGTCCAACTTGTCGGGAGAGATCCTCTGTTTTTTCTTGGGTGTAGAGTCATCCGGCATTTGGTTTCCAAACTGAAAATAACATGCATGGTCAGCCTTGAAACCTGCTGCTTCATACAAATCATATACAGTAGATGTCTGGCCAACACCACAAGGTGATTCATAAACTGGCCATTTAGATTCCACTGCCCAATTCCTTTGCAAGCTAAATATCGGTGGCACTATGTTGTTTTCTCAAAGGTAAACTTTACAACCCTGAACACACAAAAAGTAAATGAGGAGACTTAAATCCTTAGTCACAACGGCTGCCAAAAACAACTTAAGGAGCCCATCTCGGTGAATACAAAAACACGCAGTGATGTCATTTTCTGCCAAGCAAAACTACCCAGGAGGTTACCTTGAGAGAGCAGATCACGAACATTATGGGCTCAAGGACATTTTGACAGACAGACTCAAAGTCAGACTGAAACGTGATAAAACAGCTCACGACAAGACTGGCTCACTATAGACAGGTCCGTTTACATAATGTAGTCCTGAATTGAGGAAAACTTAATTGCGTATCCACACAAGTACCACCCTATACACAGAGGCTGTTGTAGAGGATAATGCGGGTCGCCTACAGCACCTATACACCACCCCAGCATGGGTAGGACTCCCGGCCGACCCTAGTCATATCATGCTATCCCGGTCTAAATGAAAAATACTTACAAATATTAACTCAGCAAAAAAAGAAAAGTCCTCTCACTGTCAACTGTGTTAATTTTCAGCAAACTTAACATGTGTAAATATTTGAACATAAGATTCAACAACTGAGACATAATCTAAACAAGTTCCAAAGACATGTGACTAACGGAAAAGGAATAATGTGTCTCTGAACGGGGGGTCAAAATCAAAAGTAACAGTCAGTATCTGGTGCATTAAGTACTGAGTACAGGCCTCAATGTAACGCTTATTCCATCGACAATAAACGCAAATCCGACCATCACCCTGGTGAGACAAAACCGCAACTCAATTTTTTGCCAGTCCTGTCTGGTCCAGCGACGGTGGATTTGTGCCCATAGACGATGTTGTTGCCGGTGATGTCTGGTGAGGACCTGCCTTACAACAGGCCTACAAGCCCTCAGTCCAGCCTCTCTCAGCCTATTGAGGACAGTCTGAGCACTGAGGGAGGAATTGTGCCTTCCTGGTGTAACTCGGGCAGTTGTTGTTGCCATCCTGCACCTGTCCCGCAGGTGTGATGTTCAGATGTACCGATCCTGTGCAGGTGTTGTTACACGTGGTCTGCCACTGTGAGGACGATCAGCTGTCCGTCCTGTCTCCCTGTAGTGCTGTCTTAGGCGTCTCACAGTACGGACATTGCAATTTATTGTCCTGGACACATCTGCAGTCCTCATGCCTCCTTGCAGCATGACTAAGGCACGTTCACACAGATGAGCAGGAACCCTAGGCATCTTTCTTTTGGTGTTTTTCAGAGTTGGTAGAAAGGCCTCTTTAGTTTCCTAAGTTTTCATAACTGTGACCTTAATTGCCTACCGTCTGTAAGCTGTTAGTGTCTTAACAACCGTTCCACAGGCGCATGTTCATTAATTGTTTATGGTTCATGGAACAAGTGTGGGAAGCAATGTTTAAACCCCTTACAATGAAGATCTGTGAAGTTATTTGGATTTTTACAAATTATCTTTGAAAGACAGGGTCCTGAAAAGGGACATTTATTTTCTTGCTGAGTTTATGTTAAAAGACGACATACCTGATCTTTCATGCGGTTCCTTCTGGGTAGTGAAATTCTGCTGTCGACGTCGGAGAAGAAGTCAGAAGTGATCTCCTCCTGCTCCCCTCCTGTGCTACTCTTCACTGCCGCCTCCACTCTGCCTCCGGAGGGCGCCGGTGAAGAGTGGGCTGAGTCAGCAGGCCGAGGGGAAACGCTGTCCAGCCTGTTTACGCTGCCCGTGCTGGCGTTGTCCGCCTCATCCTCGTCACTGGACAGCACGACTGAAACACAAACAGAGTCGTCATTTCCAGACGCAACACAGCTGAATAAATTATTTCAACAAGATGGGATTTACATCCTGAAATGTGGCCTTTGTTTGATAACAGTTCTGACAGAGAGAGGTAAGATGTACAGACAGGTGCTAGTGGTTTTGAGCTGTGTGGTTGGTTACAGAGAACGTCCTGTGCAGTTGGTTGAAATGAACCACTTCTGTAGTGTACTACCTCTCACAGGGACAAACACCTGCCTGCAGTAAACCCTGAGACTAACCAGCACCGAGGCAGGTGAAGAGTGAGTACTGAGCAGGCCAAGTGTGTATCCCAAATGACACCCTATTCCCTACATAGTGCACTACTTTTGACCAGAGCACTAAATGGAATATGGTGCAATTTGGGATGCATACCTGGACAGTGGACTTACTGGGGTCGTTGAGCTCGTGCTGCTTGGCGGCCGTCCTCCTGCCTTTGTTGCCGGCGACTTTCCCGGCGCAGCAGCTCCCCACCAACCCCACCCCCGCTGGTCTCCCGTTGTGTGGCAGCGGCAGGCCGGCCCGGGTGGTGATGCGTACCGGAATGGGCGGGTTCATCACTGTGTCCACACGCAGCGGCAGCGCCCTCATGGTCGAGGACGAACCGTAGAAGCTATTCTTGGTCAGCTGTCGACTGTTTGGTCCTGGGGATGGGTGTTGATGGGGGTGGGTGTGCTGTGGGTGAGGTCGAATGGGGGGTCTGGGCGTGGGGGATGTAGGCTGGGCTGCTGGGGGGTGGTAGAGGTGGGGAACCTCCGGCACCAAGGAGTTCCCACAGTGTTCACACGTGCTGTGGCTTTCACTGGATAAGCTACACTTCCCACACACTGTGTGGTTCCTTTCTGGATTTAGGGGCTGCAGACAAGGCAAAGACAATTACATTTCAGCATCAGGTAGGCTACACTTAAATTATTTTTTATCTTCTGACATCAGTCAACATCATTGCTAAATCGCTCAGGGGTATCATCTTAAAACCGCTCAGCTCTTTTTGGTTGAAATGGACAGCGGAGGTAGACATTATAAACAAGATGCTTCCTCCTATTCAGTTATTCATAGGATCTCTAGCCACAACATTAATAGGTATGACTCGGACAGGAAGGAACAAGCTGGATGGTTTGATAGTGGACTAGCGAGATCAGAGAGAGCGAGCGAGGCCCAGAGGGGAGATCAGAGAGCGAGAGAGAAAGGACAGAGGGGAGTAGCAGTAACTACAGTCCAGCACGGTCACAGTCCTCATAGAAAAGGCTCCATAATTGTAAACTCTAACCAGTAGATGATCCTAGACTCGCCCAGCCAGCACAGGTCCTTTTTAACTTCAGGACCTGGCATATCCATAAAGCGTCTCAGAGTAGGAGTGCTGACCTAGAATCAGGTCCCCCATGTCCATATAAACATATCCATTATGGTGTAAAAGGCTAAACTGATTCTAGATCAGCACTCATACAACAAGATGTTTTATGAATATGGACCCAGATGACGACGTGAGTTCATACTGCTCTTACCTCCACTCTCTGAACCTGCGAGGGAAAGCTACAACAGCCCTCCAGCAAGGGTCTCCGACTGTGCTCTTTGATGCTCACGTTGTCGTTGGCTTAAAAGGGAATAAAAGACAACATGAAAGGAAACAGTCATCTGTCATGTACAGTATGCAGTAACGACTGATCGTGTTGAGAACCAGCCTCATCTTTAAGACAAACAAAAAAATAAATATAGTGGAGAAAGTTGGCCTTGGGGAAGTTTCACACATTTGAAGTTTTCCAGTGTTTCAAGGTCACCTTGCAGCACCAGGTGATCATCATCATTACTGTATACTGTCATATTTGTCTGTGCCGGAGTCAGCTGGCTGGGCCACAGTGTGCTTTACTAGCCTGACTGCCTGTGTGTGCTACTGTCCTCTCCATGCTCATCTGTGGCAGCCAGACTCACTCGCTCTCACTCCTTCCTCTCAGAGGAGCTTTGCGGGCGGATTAATCTGCGAGGCCTGATGCAATCCCTCTTAGGCAGACAGACAGGAGGCTCAGCCCAGATCTACTGCCCTCCAGGCACCACTCCGCAAAGGATTTCACTGCTAGAGACAGACTTCCCAGCAAGACACCGTCCACTATTCCCTCTACCACCTAGTACCAAGTCCCACATTACATCCTGATAGTAGCATTTAACCGCACCGTCTTCGTACAGCACACTGTGTCCACATAGGAAACCATGGTTTGAGACTGCCTCAGATTGAGACTGCACACACCGTCCTCCATCCCCCACCACCACTTACCGTCCCACATCACATCCTGAAAGCAGCATTTACCCACACGGTCTTAGTAGTACACTGCCTCCACATATAACATGCTGCTGTTACTATATCAGTACCGTGAATGTAATGGCAGTGCGTGTCTCATTTTACCTGGAATCTCTGGACAGGTGAGGATGATACTCTCTACTTCTGCTGCTTGGATATGCTGTTGAGTGGTGCTGTAGTCCCTTCTAAGGGAACAATGGCACAGTCTGGTCAGAAGTCATTCAAAACAAAGCCTTTTGTTTTCTTGTCAACAACCATAACGAGGTAAACAAATCAATAACTCAAATTTGGAGATAAACAAGTTATGCAATTGGAGAGATTGGAGGGGGGAAATTATCTAATATGATGAAACAACACGTGGGGTATCCATGCTAGCAGTGTTACCCTACAGAACCAGACCAAAGGTGGATGGATGCAGGTTATTAAGGTAGCTAGTTAGTATAAACGCACAAAGGTGGATGGATGCAGTTTATTAAGGTAGCTAGTTAGTATAAACGCACAAAGGTGGATGGATGCAGGTTATTAAGGTAGCTAGTTAGTATAAACGCACAAAGGTGGATGGATGCAGGTTATTAAGGTAGCTAGTTAGTATAAACGCACATGGCCACGGGCACCACTGCTTTGACTACAGCATGAGATGGAACAAAATACAATGTTGGAACAGGACAAAGTTCAGATCACTACAATGTATTACAGCACAAAGCATGGCTAAGCATATACAGGGTGCAATGTCTTCCCTTTCTTTTAGGTCAAGGTTGCTTTAGAAAGGAACATGAAGAGAGCAAGTCTAGTCTTGCTGTTACGAAACCAATTACAGACTGATTTTGCTGCACTCATTATGTCTAGGGGTCTTAGGCCTAGCTACCTGGTCTGTATCCTGACTCGTTATGTCTAGGGGTCTTAGGCCTAGCTACCGGGTCTGTAACCTGACTCGTTATGTCTAGGGGTCTTAGGCCTAGCTACCTGGTCTGTAACCTGACTCGTTATGTCTAGGGGTCTTAGGCCTAGCCACCTGGTCTGTAACCTGGTTGGTGCTGCCACCTGGGGGAGGGTGTGTTGAAGTGGATCCTGGTAGAGTGTATTGCCAAAAGCCGGGTGTACACTACACAACTTTCAAAATCCTGACCGCTCACATTAAACAACATATTTCCTGTCGTTTTTTTGGTCTTGCCAACGTAGTGGTGCTCAAACTAAACAATGTGGCACAGACTTGGGTCACACAATACATAGTACCCTCCAAGCTCATCATTAAGCTTGGGGCCCTGGATCTGAACTCCGCCCTGTGCAACTGGGTCCTGGACTTCCTGACGGGACGCCAACACGTGGTAAAGGTAGGCAACAACACCTCCACTATGCTGATCCTCAACACAGGGGCCCCACAAGGGTGCGTGCTCAGGCCCGTCCTGTACATCCATGACTGCATGGCCACGCATGTCTCCAACTCAATCATCAAGTTTCAACAACAACAGTGGTAGGCCTGATTATCAAGCACGACGAGACAGCCTACAGGGAGGAGGTAAGGGCCCTGGCGGAGTGATACCAGGAAAATAACCTCTCCCTCAATTTAAACAAAACCAAGGAGCTGATCGTGGACTTCAGGAGACAGCAGAGGTTGGTTGAACATTTGGCTTGGCCCCTTACTAACTTCTAAAGATCCACCATTGAGAGCATCCGGTCGGGCTGTTTCACCAACTGCACCGAATGCAACCAGGGCTCTCCAGAGGGTGGTGTGGTCTGCCCAACATCACCAAGGCCACACTGCCTGCCCTCCAGAACATCTACAGCACCCGGTGTAACAGGAAGGCCAAGATAATCAACAAGGACCTCAGCCATCCGGACCGTGGCCTGTTCACCATGCTACCTTCAAGATGGCGAGGTCAAAACAGGTGAACCAAAGCTGGGACCCGGAGACAGACAAACAGCTTCTATCTCAAGGCCATCAGACTGTTAAATAGTCAACACTAGCCGGTACCCTGCCCTGAACTTTAGTCGCTGTCATTAGCCAGCCACCACCCAGTTAATCTACCCTGCACAACTGACTAGGTATTCCCATTTCCCTATGTACACAGTCATGGAACACTGGTCACTTTAACAATGTTAACACACTTTTTAATCCACTTAATATGTATATACTGTATTCTAGTCAAGGCCCATCCTATTTAACTATTGCTGTACATATTCTAACCACGTATTCTTCAGATATACTATATATATTCTATCCACATACTATCCATATATATATTCTATCCACATACTATCCATAATGTCTATACATCCCATCACATACACATATATACAGTGCATTCGGCAAGTATTCAGACCCCTTGACTTTTACACAATTTGTAACGTTACAGCCTTATTCTAAAATGGACTAAATATTTTTCCCCCCTCCATCAATCTACACACAATACCCCATAGTGGCAAAGCAAAAATAGGTTTTTAGGTTGTTTTTTTAATGGAAATAGTGGTGTGGGGGCTGTGCTTTGGCAAAGTGGGTGTGGTTATATCCTGCCTGGTATAGTCGGATGGGGCCACAGTGTCTCCCAACCCCTCCGGTCTCAGCCTCCAGTAATTATGCTGCAGTAGTTTGTGTCGGGGGGCTAGGGTCAGTCTGTTATATCTGGAGTATTTCTCCTGTCTTATCCGGTGTCCTGTGTGAATTTAAGTATGCTCTCTCTAATTCTCGCTTTCTTTCTCTCTCTGAGGACCTGAGGCCTAGGACCATGCCTCAGGACTACCTGGCCTGATGACTCGTGGCTGTCCCCAGTCCACCTGGCCGTGCTGCTGCTCCAGTTATAACTGTTTTGCCTGCGGCTATGAACCCTGACCTGTTCACCGGACGTGCTACCTGTCCCAGACCTGCGGTTTTCAACTCTCAAGAGACCGCAGGAGCGGTAGAGATACTCTGAATGATCAGCTATGAAAAGCCAACTGACATTTACTCCTGAGGTGCTGACCTGTTGCACCCTCGACAACTACTGTGATTATTATTATTTGACCATGCTGGTCATCTACGAACATTTGAACGTCTTGGCCATGTTCTGTTATAATCTCCACCCGGCACAGCCAGAAGAGGACTGGACACCCCTCATAGCCTGGTGACTCTCTAGGTTTCTTCCTAGGTTCTGGCCTTTCTAGGGAGTTTTTACTAGCCACCGTGCTTCTACACCTGCATAGCTTGTTGTTTGGGGTTTTAGGCTGGGTTTCTGTACAGCACTTTGAGATATCAGCTGATGTAAGAAGGGCTCTATAAATACATTTGATTTGAAATTTGAGTTGAAATATAACATTTCCATAAATATTCACACCCTTTACTCAGCACTTTGTTGAAGCACCTTTGTCAGCGACTACAGCCTCGGGTCTTCTTGGGTATGATTCTACTAGCTGTGCTTGGCACACCTGTATTTGGAGAGTTTCTCCCATTCTTCTCTGCAGATCCTCTCAAGCTGTCAGGTTGGATGGGGAGTGTCGCTGCACAGCTATTTAAAAGGTCTCTCCAGAGATGTTCGATCAAGTTCAAGTCTGGGCTCTGGGCGGCCACTCCAGGACATTCAGAGACTTGTCCAGAAGCCACTCCTGCGTTCTCCTGGCTGTGTGCTTAGGGTCGATGTCCTGTTGGAAGGTGAACCGTCGCCCCGGTCGGAGGTCCTGAGCGCTCTGGAGAAGGTTTTCATCCCCTCGATCCTGACTAGTCTTTCTGTCCCTGCCGCTGACAAACATACCCACAGCATGATGCTACCACCACCATGCTTCAACTTATGGATGGTGCCAGGTTTTTTCCAGATGTGACACTTGGCATTCAGGCCAAAGAGTTCAATCTTGGTTTCATCAGACCAGAGAATCTTGTTTCTCATGGTCTGAGTGGCTTCTGAGGAATGGCTTCCATCTGGCCACTCTACCATAAAGGCCTGATTGGTGGGCGGCAGGGTAGCCTAGTGGATAGAGCTAGTAACCGGAAGGTTGCAAGTTCAAATCCCCGAGCTGACAAGGTACAAATCTGTCGTTCGGCCGTCATTGAAAATAAAAATTTGTTCTTAACTGACTTGCCTAGTTAAATAAAGGTCAAATAAAAAATACAAATTGGTGGAGTGCTTCAGAGATGTTGTCCTGGAAGCCACTGGTCTCCAATCTCCACAGAGGAACTCTGGTCATTCTGACAGAGCACCATCAGCATCAGGCCCTTCTCCCCTGACTGCTCAGTTAGGCCAGCTCTAGGAAGAGTCTTGGTGGTTCCAAACTTCTTCCATTTAAGAATGATGGAGGCCACTGTGTTCTTGGGGACCTTCAATGCTGCAGAAATGTTTTGGTACCCTTCCCCAGATCTGTGCCTCGACACAATCCTGTCTTGGAGCTCTGCGTACAATTAATTCAACCTCATGGCTTGGTCGTTGCTCTGACATGCACTGACAACTGTGGGACCTTATATAGACAGGTGTATGTATACCTTTACAAAATAATGTCCAATCAATTGAATTTTCCACAGGTGGACTCCAATCAAGTTTTAGAAACATCTCAAGAATGATCAATGGAAACAGGATGCACCGGAGCTCAATTTCAAGTCTCATAGCAAAAGGTCTGAATACTTATGTAAATAAGGTATCTGTTTTTCTAAAAACCTGTTTTCAATTCGCCAAAATGAATTGATCAGATCGCCTAAATAAAGTGAGTAACATGTCTCTTCGACTGATTAGAGATCCAGCCCTTCCGACTACTTTGAGAAAAAAAGCATTTTGTCAAATGAAACTATTCGGTAGCTCTAAATGCTATGTTATGCAGTATGACCATAGTGTGACTTCAGTGAGGACTCATACCTTTGGACAGGTTTCCTCATTGCAGCAGGAACATTGTGGGTGTGTTGAAAGGGTCTCCCCTGTAGAACAACTCCTTGAGATGGTGTTGGGCTGACTATTAAATAGTCAGTTCTGTTAGGCATCGGTGACGTCTTTGCTACCATGTTTGGGAGGTCACTGTAGTAGAGGAAGCAGAGGAACAACATTAGGTTTTTGCTATACACAGATTGTAATGGTTCATTATGATATTTGCAGTTGTCAGCAAAACATTCCAACTTGAACTGAAGAGATACTTGCAACAGTGACATGTCATACCTTAACCTCTTGTCACTTCCTGGTTTGTTTAGAGCCCCTATGTGATTATTTGTATTTGGCCTGTTTTCATATGTTTTTAGGGGATCCGCAGAAGAGAAATGCCTAAGAGCGGGGGACTGGTGTGGGGAGAGAGATTGAGAGTAGAGAACAGAGAAGGTAATTAACACAGGATCTGATGGCAGGTTGCAGGGCATTTCTGCACAGTACATAGAGAAGTCTGTATGTCAGTGATGCTGCATGAAAAACGGATACACCCCTGTAGAGTATGACAATAACAGCACTGATCTGATGTCCTTGTTCACTGTTCAAGAGAAACATGTTTTGAAGATTGTTATAATAGCCTAAAGTAAGATCACATTCACAATAAAGTTCATCAGATTAAATGTTCTGTGTATAATAACCGAGTGCTGTAAGCATCAAATGTCACAACATGAACTTTTCACCAGCAGCAGCATAAAACAGACCAATTTTGTTGGTAAAAATACAGAGTCCTCTGGATGGCATAGCCAGACACGTTTTGGCAGACACACTTTGGCAGAGAGATAGTGAGAGGAGAGCAAGATGGGCAGAATAACAATGACCTAAATGTGAGTTGTGTGGAGGGGGGCTAGATGAGGAGTTAGCCTACAGTACCTTCTGTCCCTCTGGGGAGGAGTGCTGCTGTCTGTCCATCTCCATGGTCACCACCGATGTGCTGCTTAGGAGAAAAGAAGAGAGTGTCAGTGTATTGAGCTGACAGGCAGGCAGGCTCTAAAAAGGGAATAGTAATTCACAGAAGAGAGAGACTTGGGGTCTTAGTCTGGTGGATACAGTGGGGTCAAATTGATGCAGTGCAGCGATGCTGTGCTGAAATGTGGTCCGGGAGAGAAGTGCTTACTCGTGTCTCCTCTGCTCTTCACTGCCTTCAGAAAGAGAAAAGCTCCAGTTCTGCTTGTACCCGCCATCTCGCCTGGCCTGTGATCTATCCAGAGCTTGAATATAATAAACCACAACTCACATCAGTTATTCGAGGCCTAATGAAGGCATCAGTTGAAATGGTCATGTGTACTTCCAGGAGTTCACTAATAATTTCAACATTGCTTGTATTAGCACCATATGTATAATTCAAATCATCAAAGAGCAACCTGATTCAAGTATGATCTTAAAATCTAATTAGATAAATCAGATGTTAAGCCTCAGTCTAAAGTGAAGTTGTCAACACTGACTATCCCTGCTATGTTCTTTGATGAATAAAACTCAACTCATGCCTGCAAAAAAACTGTATGCAGAGGAGACACATTGGCAGCTGAGAACAGAGCAGGTGGTACCAAGGAGCTACTCCCCCTCTCTCTGACCCACAAGACTCATTTCCTGGTGACTCTCAAACATTTGCAACAGCCTTAGAGGCTTAGCAATATGCTGCTCGAAAATGAGACATGGTGGAGTTGTAATATCTCACGAGAATCACAATAGCTAGTTTGGATAAAAACACTTTTTTTTTTTAAAAAATTCATGAAAAGCAATATGAATGATGCTTTGAGAAGTTGTGTTTTATTTTCGGTGTTGTCACCCTGTCATTCTTGCAATCACGTAATTGTAGGCCTCCCCATATCAATGTCTGAGGATAAGGAAAGACATTTTACCTCTGTAGGGTAAATCCATTTCAATACCTTCCATACATATTTTCCCATTAAGTTACTTTTTGGACCTTAATGCTAAAACTTTCAAGAGCTAAAGCTGCTCAAAAGTTGACCTATTTTGCATACCCCACATCTGTGTCTTCATCACTGGAAAAGAAAGACAGTTGAGAATGCTATCATTTAAAAAGCTGTTTTATAATTTCTTGGGGGGTTAAATACCTTCTTTTTTTTATTTTTTTATGTTCACCTTAAATGTCAATTAAATAAAAATAAATACAAAATTCACATTCGCATATGTTGTAGCTTAGACCCTATTTTACAAGCGTTTGAGGTTTTTGTGTTTGAGACTCTTACAGTGTGGATGTCATGTTGTTTTGGCTGATAAATGTACTACAATTTTAATGTAAGACTTTCAAATGGTCCGGCGAAGATGGTTGGAGTTCCACACATCAGGGAATGTTGACTTGAATGGGAATATCTGTTGTTTTAAATTATACTGTCAATCCTCCATTGGAAACCTATAGAAATATAGATATTGGAATATACATGAACATTTAAGTTGACATTCGACGGTGGGTAGACCGGCGGCTATCTTTGTGGTAGTAATTATTAGTTACAATTTCAATTCAATTTCAGTGGTGTACCAGCTACATTACAGTGAATTACCAGCTACATTACCCATCTGAAGAGATGGGTCCATTCTATGAATTATATTTATATGATTGAATTGACACCGACCCTGTATTCAATAGCATGTTGTGTCTCAACCCATGGTGGGCACAACACAAAAACCTCTAAGCTTTCTAGGGTCTAAGCTACAAAAAAAATCTGAGTTTCTGAATGATCAAAATCAACCGTTTATCTTTTCCAGTGATGAAGACATGGAAGTCTCAGTCTAAAATGCAAAATGGATCAACTTTGAGCACCTTTATCTCCTGAATGTTTCTGACCACTTCTTCCATGTGCAAACATGTATGGAAAGTTGTGTTTAAATCAAAAGGGGTGTTGTCAAAAAGATATTGAATTCATATGGATTTACCCTGTATGAAACCATTAAGGCACTTAAAATGTTTTCCATAGATGAGCTATTATTAAATTGATAATTCTCCCTGCAGTAAAATATATGTCCAATATTTAAAATCAGCACTATCTGGCACAGCAGCAGGATAAGTAGTGAAGCTGGGGACGTGGCAATTTCCCAGAGGACCTATATTTCACAGTCAAAAACAGTATAATTTTGGTTCCAACCCCTGCTAGGAACTAATAACACTGTAAAGAGTTTATTAGAAAAGCTCAAATGTTGATACGAATGATAACATGCAAGAGATATGTAATTCATTCATTGATCTCCTGAAGAAGCTGTCCCTTTTCCTTTCTGTCACCCCAAATGTTTGGATATGCTGGTAGTTACCAGGTTGTTAGCTAGCTAGCCATGACTGAACAAAGTGTAAACAACACACAAACAGTTTTAGAATGGCCCAGGACGTGGTTTATGAATGCAAAATAAGGTCTGGGCAATCCACTCCATAGTAAGAAAAATGTTGCACCATTAATATGGGTCAGACAGATATTTTGCTGTATCGAATCTGCACTCTTTTTTCTCTAGGGACTCGGAAACAGAGGTACAGCGAAGCCTTATCATTACAACAATTATTATCTAGGAGATTTTTTTCCTAGTCACACAGTGGTCCCAAAATAAAATATTTAGTCACACTTTAGAGCCCTGCTGACCCCTCTCACAGGATGTGGTCTATAAAGCTAGCAACGTAGTATAGCAAGAAAAAAAATAATAAATAAAAAAAAAGCTAATCCAGTAAATTTCATTGATCAACATGCCTTTGGGTTGCATAAACGGTCCCCATATCAACTACTTCCTTGCTGCACATTGCACAGGCAGTGAATAACTTAGGCCTATTACTTAGCCTAATTGGTCATGTCTACAATTAAAGGTTCAGGTTTTTCATCAAACTGGATGATATTTGGATGAAACCAGTTCATAGTAGTTTGACCCAAGTATGAAAAATGACTGCAGCTGGTACAAATTGTACGAAGCAATGGGGTCCTGCGGTTGGGTATTAGGCTTCTGGCTCAAATGTTTGGGGTGTTAAATGTCTCACCATTATTTCTCAGTTCATGTTGATCAATATTTTGGCTATGCTGGCCTGCTGTAAATTATCAAATATATGTCTGATCATTACATACACTACATTTACAAAGGTACGTGGAAACCCCTTCAAATGAGTGGATTCGGCTATTTCTGCCACACCCTGACAGGTGTATAAAATCGAGCACACAGCCATGCAATCACTATTGCTACCCGGTATCTTGTTTCAAGAGAAATTGACAGACGGGCCAGGATAGTGACTTAAAGACGCATTAGCGACTTTTTCCAAAAAACACCTGCCTGCTTGTGTGTATAAGGTAGTAGTTTTGGAATTGTTAGCTAGATTACTCGTTGGTTATTACTGCATTTATTACTGCAACTAGAAGCACAAGCATTTCGCTACACTCGCATTAACATCTGCTAACCATGTGTATGTGACAAATAAAATGTGATTTGATTTGATTTATTGACAAACATTGGCAGTAGAATGGCCTTACTGAAGAGCTGTGACTTCAACAGGGCACCGTCATAGGATGCCACCTTTCCAACAAGTCAGTTCGTAAAATTTCTGACCTGCTAATGCTGTCCAGAACAACTATAAGTGCTGTTATTGTGAAGTGGAAATGTCTAGGAGCAACAACAGCTGAGTGGTAGGCCACAGAACGGGGCCACCGAGTGCTGAAGTGAGTAAAAATGGTCTATCCTCGGTTGCAACCCTCACTACTGAGTTCCAAACTGCCTCTGAAGGCAAAGTCAGCACAAGAACTGTTCGTTGGGAGCTTCAAGAAACGGGTTTCCATGGCCGAACACAAGTCTAAGATCACCACGCGCAATGCCAAGTGTCGACTGGAGAGGTGTAAAGCTCGCCGGCATTAGACTGGAGCAGTGGAAATGTGTTCTCTGGAGTGATGAATCACGCTTCACCATCTGGCAGTCCGATGGACAAATCTATGTTTGGCGGATGCCAGGAGAACGCTACTTGCCCCAATGCATAGTGCCAAATGTAAAGTTTGGTGGAGGATGAATAATGGTCTGGGGCTGTTTTTCCATGGTTCAGGTTAGGCCCCTCAGCCCCAGTGAAGGGAAAACTTAACGCTACAGCATACAATGACATTCTAGACAATTCTGTGCTTCCAACTTTGTGGCAAGAGTTTGGGGAAGACCCTTTTCTGTTTCAGCATGACAATGCCCCGTGCACAAAGCAAGGTCCATACAGAAATGTTTTGTCGAGATCAGGGTGGAAGAACTTGACTGGCGTGGACAGAGCCCTGACCTCAACCCCATCGAATACCTTTGGGATGAATTGAAACACCAACTGCGAGCCAAGCCTAATTGCCCAACATCAGTGCCCGACCTCACTAATGCTCGTGGCTGAATGGAAGCAAGTTCCCACAGCAATGTTGCAACATCAAGTAGAAAGCCTTCCCAGAAGAGTGGAGGCTGTTATAGCAAAGGGGGACTAACTCAATATTAATGCCCATGATATTGGAATGAGATGTTCAACGAGCAGGTGTCCACATACTTTTGGTCATGTGTACAATTCTGAACATATTGTCACTTATAATGCAGAGGCACAAATAAATTGTCCAGTACACTTATTGTAAGCTGTTTTCATGTACATTTTCTAATGTCTAAGTTTCCAAGGTGACTCAGGCTTTACTAATTATTCTAAAGAAGTATCAGTGAACTGTATTCCGTAATTAGCTACAAAACAATAGCAATGCAATTGTGTTTTGCTGCTGTTGTCTGATATCCAACAGTCCATGATCAGCTCTGTTGACCATGAGAGCATTTTACAGAGAAAATGGGTTGATGCATACTATGTAGGCTCAGAATAACATGTGGCCCATTGTTTACCTGATCATCAATGACATGTGGTCCATTGTTTACCTTGTTACCTGGCAACGACCACAATGGTGTTTCAAAGAGCTGTCAGTCAAGGTGAGCTCAGAATTATAAGCTCCCCACCCAGGCTGTTTTTTCAGACGTTCTCATGAGAGAACATGTTTGATTTCTTCAATTATGTTAATTTTAATAGCATACAAATAATATGGGTGATGTTTTGGTCATTCACAGGATATTTTTACTTGGGAAATTGGATGACTGTGCAGCACCTTTAATACAAAAACATATATTAAAATGTGTTTGTTTTGTTTGAAGTTGTGTTCTATGGAGCAATAGGCCTCAACTCCCCCACCCCTGTGGGACACACTGAATCTGAGACACCACATTCCACACTGGCAAGGTGCTTAGCTACAGAAGTAGTCCCTTTCTTATTTTTGTGAATTAACTAGCTTATTTGACATTGCATTACTGTTACGTGTGCATATGTACAATGCAAAAACATGCATGTTATATAGATAAAGCATATGCTTTGTCCTTCCTGGGTTGCTGGCTATTTACATAAACACCACAAGACTAGTTAGCTACTAACTTTGTTATGTGCTGTTTGAAATGAAGAGCCCTGGCTGTGCTTTACCTTAAAAAGCCGAAAGAATACATTGTTTATAGGTAGCTAGCTAACCAACAAATAACGATACGTTGGTCCACTGTTGAAACTATGTCGCTATATATGAAATAAAAAATTACTTGTAAAAGTATATACTAGTTGACAGGAAGGCCCGTCAACAATTAGGTAACTAACGTTAGCTAGCTAGGCCTTGCTGTCTGACCGTTCGCAAGTACAGTAACGTTACAACTTTACCCCATGCCACAGCAAGCTATCGATATTTATTTAACTAACGTTAATCCTGTAAAATACTGCGTAAACGTATCAGTCAAATAGTGTCCAATTTCCTACGATGTGGCCAGCTAACAAGCTAGTACCAGCTAGTCTGATAGCCAGACATAGCCAACGTTACTCAGGCAAGTTAGCTATCATCAACAATAGCTACTAGCTAGTTTAGTAGATTTACTAATAATGATTCAATTTTAAATCGTGCATATTAGTTAAGTCATTTTGTCCATGCACTGTCACAGCAGCTGTAAGTTATGCGAATACATGTAGTTAGGTCTGCAAGGCATAACGAACTTTAGTTAACTAGCTAGCTCGCCCTGAACATGATTGAACTCACATTTACACGCGTGCAATGTATCTGATGGCGTCTCATTCACCTAGGAATGCTATTGCTAACCGACATTGCCTTGTTTTCGCTATTAGGTGAATATAGTAACACCTTACCTTCAAAAAATCTTATATTGTGGGCCATGGTTTATTCCATGTTCTCTCTGTCAGATGGTGTTTGCTTCTCATCAGCGACCCGGGCTCGCGATTAGGCTCTTTGTGTTTCTTTGAACAATGTGTCGATTACTTTTTGTAGCCAAAAAACAAATTGCCAAATGTACCGTACTGGTCTCAGAATTATTTTGTTAGCGCAACACACATTGTGTTCATTCGATTGTTACAAAGTAGCTAGCTAGCTATAAACTGCATGGCCAACATTATTTGGTAGCTATAATAATTGACTGGAAATGCCCCTATTGATTTGCCTATTATTGTTATTATTACTCATTCAGGTGCTAGATTTTTTTTAATCAAAATAATACGTGCGTCGACTTGGGCACATCATCTGCTGCTGCTGCCTCCACGTAGCCTATTCTGTCTGTGAAGGTAAGGGCTTGCAAAGCTACTGTAAGTAGGCTCTAAATGCACCCATGGTTACAGTCATCTGGCATGATAAACTGCCTGACAAATTATTGCATGGAAATCATTGGGCTTGTGTACAACGAAGTGACAAAATATTTGGTGTAGCCATATCCACGTGAAGTAGGGTGCTTATTTTTTTATATACCCCACAGGGGTGCTTTAAAAAATATATATATACCCCCCCCACACACACACACACACACACAATTTGTGAACTAGGCATGTATTACTCCTGTGTGAATGGAGAAAAATACCAGCACCCTCAACCTAACAGCATCCCCAACCCAAAACATATTCCTGCGGCCATGGATGAAGCCTACTGATGATAGCAAAGTCAATTTTCTAGACGAACAAGAAAATCGTCCCATCCCTACTGTTCAGCAGTGTTCACAGCAACACTGATCTCTGAAATACCACATCCCTCAATTCACTTTCCCAAACCACAGACAACTGATAGGTGGAGTCAACTCTCCAGTAGCAGCGTTTACAACCATCTCAGTAGTTGATATATACACTAGATGACTTCAAGGATGCTGTTTTGAAGCCCCACGCCTCCATCTTGGCACTCCCCAACGTCGTAAAAATATTTTGGAAGCTGTAGAAATGCATTTATTAATTCAAACGTGTTTTTGCCACATTTATTATATTACAAACACCTTAATGCATACTTTTCAATTATATTATGTGAATTAAACATACAAATAAAACATTACAAAATATGGGCCTATAAAAACATGTTCATTTTTACATTTTTGTAGAAGCTCTTATCCAGAGCGACTTACAGGAGAAAATAGAGTTAAGTGCCTTGCTCAAGGGCACATCGACAGAGCCTTGTCGGCTCGGGGATTGGAACCAACGGCCTTTCAGTTACTAGCCCAACGCGCTAACCTGCCATCATTTTCCTGAAAGTATAATTTAACAAAAATGTAAATTAACAAAATAAATGTAATTTTTTAATCATTTATAGCCGTTGTGTAAATTTTATACAAAATATCTGTGTGCTCATGCACAAAAATGTTGAGATTTAGAAACTTGGTGCGCGCCATACATAAGCATTTCCGGTTATAAATCAGACCTGTCTTTAAACAGTGCAGGAATAAACAAGCATTATAACACCGCCTGAAAAACACCCAACATTCACCTTTTATAGTGACAATAAAAGGTGCATGTATTCTTTGGAAGTATTGGAATTAGGCCAAGACAGTATCCCAAATTAAATAAAATTGTATTGGTCACATACACATATTTAACAGATGTTATTGTGGGTGTAGCAAAATGCTTGTAAATGAAATAGCAATGGCGAACTTGATTAAATGTCTTTGGAGGTGTTGGCAGAATGTTTTCTTTTGTGGTGACATTTGCTGTAAACTATCTGAACAAGTGTCTGGAAGACAAAAACAATTGCACATTGTTGTGGACCTGTAAACAGCTCCTTTGAATTCAATGTTTTGCATTTACTTCTTCCCTAACCTAAATATGATGCAATGCTTGCAGGAACATTGTCTAGTCAAAAAATAAGAAACTACAGCAGGCCTACTTACAGTGGTAGCCTACATACTTAAATGCAAAAGATCAACTGTCTGTTCACCTGTTCAATTCTACTGTATGTTATAAACCGCACTCCCTTTGGGATGCATAGAGCAAAAACTGTCAATATATTTTTTTTATTTTTTATTTTACCTTTATTTAACTAGACAAGTCAGTTAAGAACATATTCTTATTTTCAATGATGGCCTAGGAACAGTGGGTTAACTGCCTGTTATAATAGCCTATCTAATAGGCCCAATTAAATGAGAGATTTGCATGGTAATTTGTTGTATGGCTACTTCGGGAATATGAATTCACTATGGCCAGAAAAGGTTAGGAATTGATATGTATTATGTTCATAAATTAAATATGAATATATTTTAATATTTAATAATATATTTTAATATTGTTTTTATTTTTTTTATTTCACCTTTATTTATCCACAACAACACAGAGTTACACATGGAGTAAAACAAACATACAGTCAATAATACAGTAGAAAAATAAGTCTATATACAATGTGAGCAAATGAGAGGAGGTAAAGGCAATAAATAGGCCATGGTGGCAAAGTAAATACAGTATAGCAATTAAAACACTGGAATGGAAGATTTGACAGTAGATTAGTGTGCAAAGTAGAAATACTGGGGTGCAAAGGAGAAAAATAAATAAATACAGTAGGGGAAGATGTAGTTGTTTGGGCTATTTATAGATGGGCTATGTACAGGTGCAGTGATCTGTGAGCTGCTCTGACAGATGGTACTTAAAGCTAGTGAGGGAGATAAGTGTTTCCAGTTTCAGAGATTTTTGTAGTTCATTACTGTCATTAGCAGGAGAAAACTGGAAGGAGAGGCGACCAAAGGAGGAATTGGCTTTGGGGGTGACAAGTGAGATATACCTGCTGGAATGCGTGCTACGGGTGGGTGCAGCGAGCCGAGATAAGGCTGGACTTTACCTAGCAGGGTCTTGTAGATAACCTGGAGCCAGTGGGTTTGGCGATGAGTATGAAGAGAGGGCCAGCCACAGTTCGCAGTGGTGGGTAGTATATGGGGCTTTGGTGACATTACGGATGGCACTGTGATAGACTGCATCCAATTTGCTGAGTAGGGTGTTGGAGGCTATTTTGTAAATGACATCGCCGAAGTCAAGGATCGGTAAGATGGTCAGTTTTACGAGGGTGTTTGGCAGCATGAGTGAAGGGTGCTTTGTTGCTAAATAGGAAGCCAATTCTAGATTTAACTTTGGATTGGAGATGTTTTATGTGAGTCTGGAAGGAGAGTTTACAGTCTAACCAGACACCTAGGTATTTGTAGTTGTCCACATATTCTAAGTCAGAACCGTGCGGGCAGGTGCAGGCAGCGATCGGTTGAAGAGCATGCATTTAGTTTTACTTGTATTTAAGAGCAGTTGGAGGCCACGGAAGGAGAGTTGTAAGCTCGTCTGGAGGGTTGTTAACACAGTGTCCAAAGAAGGGCCAGAAGTATACAGAATGGTGTCGTCTGCGTAGAGGTGGATCAGAGAATCACCAGCAGCAAGAGCGACATCATTGATATATACAGAGAAGAGAATTATAAAGCTATCCCAACAGCAGAATCCTTACCACCGCTACACCTGGCTATCAGCGGAGCATCGTCTGGCAAATTCATTCAGCCTCATTTACTGCCTTTTAATAAAATATAGGACTGAGGTTGTCAATATAACTATTTGTTCAGCACTTTTAAAATATACAGCGACAGAATTCAGAACATGTGCCGTTCTTACAGTATTCTCCCTGTAAACCAAGTCAAAACCGTAGGATAAATAAAGGGGGCATATAAGCAGAAAATGAAAGCTCTTACAATATTCGATGATTACATTTCTCTAAAACAGGCTATAGGCTACATTTGCAGCACCAAGTCAGAACAGTATGTTATGAGGGGGAAAGGGACCAAATTATTAGGGTGAGACAAATGGGCTACTAACAACGTACTACAGAACATAAACTTAGTATTACTTTCTTAGCTACAGTATACATGCACATATTTCCCTAGTATATTACATCATTTATGCAGCAGCATACAATACATTTTCGGACTCACCTTGTTTTGCTGTGCTCACTTGAACAGGAAGGTGGCATGGCGGTCTTTCTTGTGGGAAAATTTTGTCATCAAACTTTGTTATCAAAGTCTGGCATTCTATGGATTTATGGTGCTTTCAAAACTACTGGGAACTCAAGAAAAAAAACAAGGTCAAATCATGATATCAGGGATCTTCAGGTTGGCGCTCTACAAAGAAGCCAGAGTTCCAGACTTGGAATTCCGAGTTGGAGGTCCATTCAAAACTTATTTTCCCAGTTGGAGCTCGTTGTTTTTGGAGTTCCCAGTTGTCTTGAACACGGCAGCAGTCATGCTGAATTGACAGCATGGCCAATGTATTCAACCTTTTCTGGTCCATGGTGTGTTGCGAGTGAATGTTTGTCCTTTTAAGCTTGGAAAAGAGACCCTTCAACCCAGACTTGGACCACACCTCTCCACTGAATAGCAGGCTAGTGATTGCTTTGCCAAGCTTGCAGTTAGCCACTGATTCCTTCCAAACCACTCATTGTTGAATTTACGATTTCCAACTTGTGTAATATTTATGTCCAATAGCCGATGAGCACCAATATGTTTTATCTATAATTTCTCTTCATATGAAAATGATTGAAAAGGATTTGCCAGTAGATTGTCGACTTGATTCACGTTGATGACTGCTTGTCTAGCTTGATAGCTAATATTTTGAAAGTACCATGTTGACATGATCATTCCAATCAAAGCTACCGTGATTTGATGTAATTTCATCTGTGACCAATGACCTTGAGCTGTCATCAAGGCAAAGGGTGTCTACTTTGAAGAATCTAAAATATGTTTTGATTTGTTTAAAACTTTTTGGGTAACTACATGATTCCATATGTGTTATTTCATAGTTTTGATGTCTTCATTATTATTCTACAATGTAGAAAATAGTAAAAATTAGAAAAACCCTTAAATGAGTAGGTGTGCCCAAACTTTTGACTGGTACTGTAAGAACCGATGCTGGAGATGTTAAGCGAAGTACGGGGAGTTAACATTTAATTTGAACAAACATGGAACAAACAAGCAACAGCATCAGCACCGGTTAGTATAAGGACAGACGACAAACAATGCAGCAGCGGGGAACAGAGCCAGGGAACTGACAAATATAGGAGAGGTAATGACAGAGGTGATTGAGTCCAGGTGAGTCCAATAATTGCTGAAGCGTGTGACGGGGAGGCAGGTGTCCATAATGATGGTGGCATGAGTGAGTAATGCTGTATATTTTTCAATATATATATATATATATATATATATATATATATATATATAGTGCTGACATGCAACTAACCATAGACAGTAACCCACAAAACCAAAATGGAAAATGGCAACCTAAATAGGATCCCCAATCAGAGACAACGATAAACAGCTGCCTCTGATTGAGAACCAATTCAAGCCACCATAGACCTACATATACCTAGACATACTAAAACCCCATAGATATACAAAAATCCTAGACAGGGAAACACCTAGACAGTACAAAAACTAAACCAACCACCCTTGTCACACCCTGACCTAACCAAAATAATAAAGAAAACAAAGATAACTAAGGTCAGGGCGTGACAAATTTAGCATAAATAAATAATGAAACATGTTCAATTTGGTTTAAATAATGCAAAAACAAAGTGTTGGAGAAGAAAGTAAAAGTGCAATATGTGCCATGTAAGAAAGCTAACATTTTAAGTTCCTTGCTCAGAACATGAGAACATATGAAAGCTGGTGGTTCCTTTTAACATGAGTCTTCAATATTCCCAGGTAAGAAGTTTTAGGTTGTAGTTATTATAGGAATTATAGGACTATTTCAATCTATACCATTTGTAGTTCATTAACCTTTAACTATTGGATGTTCTTATAGGCACTTTAGTATTGCCAGTGTAACAGTATAGCTTCCGTCCCTCTCCTAGCTCCTACCTGGGCTCGAACCAGGAACACATCGACAACAGCCACCCTCAAAGCAGCGTTACCCATGCAGAGCAAGGGGAACAACTACTCCAAGTCTCAGAGCGAGTGATGTTTGAAACGCTATTAGCGTGCACCCTGCTAAGTAGCTAGCCATTTCACATCACATCGGTTATACCAGCCTAATCTCGGGAGTTGATAGGCTTGAATTCATAAACAGCAGAGCTGCTGGCAAAACGCACAAAAGTGCTGTTTGAATGAATGCTTATGAGCCTGCTGGTGCCCACCATCGCTCAGTCAGACTGCTCTATCAAATCATATACTTAATTATAACATAATAACACACAGAAATACGAGCCTTTGGTCATTAATATGGTAAAATCCGGAAACTATCATCTCGAAAACAAAACATTTATTATTTCAGTGAAATACGGAACCGTTCCATTTTTAATCTAACGGGTAGCATTCCATAAGTCTAAATATTCCTGTTACATTCCACAACCTTCAATGTTAAGTCACAATTACGTAAAATTCTGGCAAATTAGTCTGCAACGAGCCAGGCGGCCCAACCTGTTGCATATACCCTGACTCTGCGTGCAATGAACGCAAGAGAAGTGACACAATTTCACCTGGTTAATATTGCCTGCTAACCTGGATTTGTTATGCAGGTTTAAAAATATATACTTCTGTGTATTCGTTAGAAATGTTATGAATAAATGAATAAAGAATATTCTAATTTTAAATAGAACTGTAACTAAGTAAACTTATACTCAGTTTTATTATATGTGACTAACAATATGAGTTCATAAGAAGGGATTGTGTGACACGGACAAGGAGTAATTAAAGTTAATGAACACCATTCCAACTACGAAGAAAGGAATGGTTTGTGGATTAAGTAAACAGATAAGGTAGTTAACCTATGGTTGAACTGACGAAACTGAGCTCTGGGGTGTTTTAGATAAGGCTGTGAGTGCATTCCTAGGTTTTCTGTTAATTAGAACTGTCAGCTAAGTGGTGATCGATAATGGTGAGGAGTCAAAAGTTAATTCAGCTGTGTTGTGTGTCCTGTGTATGTGCTAGTGGGTCAGAATGAACTCAGAATGAACTTTTAAAGTTCCCTTTGACCCGGTCGAGAGGAGGAGATTCATTTTAGGAGCAATGAAATTACGTCATGTTATTGTATATAAACTGTTGCTCGTTGTAATGTGGCAGCACTCTCCGAGAATAAATTCTGTTACTTATTATTGATAAGACTGGTCTCGGTCTATTTTATGCAAACAAGAATCTTTCAAATTCTCATGAAATATATTAAGGGAATTAAATTAAATGAAAACACATTGGTATATTTAAATTACAATAACAATCACTTCTAAAGGCTTCTGTAATCCTAGTTACCTGCGCACATTCACTGTAAAATAATTCCCGCATCCATACACTGCACATGCCATTTGATGAATGGAAAGATGCATATGTTACAAAACACCAAAAAGTTTAATGAATGAAATTTGGTTATTGTCAAATAGGGCTACACTTTTAACCTGAATTGATGTGTCCGCTGCTGTCCTTTCGCATCTCGGTCTCGGTCACTCATTTCTGCCTTCGCAAAAAAAAAAAAATTTCTGAAGACGATTCACAAATTTTTCAAGAAATGCAGTAATGATAAATAGTATAATAGCCTACAGTTTTCTTGCCATCTTTGCTTTAATTATTGTGTTATAGGCTCATGTTAAAACGGTACGGCATACCCCCACTATTTATTTTCCCAGAGGACTGAACAGCTCCGGCTTACTTTCACTCCTGCTTCCATGAGAAATTCCATAATTTGGTGTTTTGTTGATGGTGGGCGAAAGTGCTGTCTCAGGCACCGCTCCAGAACCCCCCTTAAGTATTAAATTGGGTTGAGATCTGGTGACTGAGACTGCCATGGCATTTTAGGTACACATCTAGTATCGGGTTGGAGCCCCTTTGCCTCCAGAACAGCCTGAATTATTCGGGGCATTCAACAAGGTGTCAGAAACATTCCACAGGGATGTTGGCCCATGCTGACGCGATGGCATCACGCAATAATGCTTAATGTTATCCGGGATCCTTGGGACATTCCTAACCCTAACCAACCTAACCTTGGTCAATTTTATCCAGGGACTGAATTACATATTATGTAAGGTCTCACGTGTGCCGTCCAGACATTCGCCTTGTTTAATGTCTCTCAGTGTTATAACTGAATCTCACTTACTACTGACTTGTGAGTGATTTCCTCAAACTCATCTAACTCCACTACTCTATCCATCTCCCCACCAGTTAGACGTTACACATATAGGAAAGATGATGTTACATTATGTTGCAGCTTAATAGGAAACTATTTTGTTTGGCACATAATGGTGCACTAGTTACACTGACTTGCATGGCATCACTCACCTAAAAAAACTGCAAAACAGATGTTGCCAGATTTATATTTTGCATTAAAGAGGACAGTGAATCCAACTTAATGAAAGTCACAAAACCCCTGTTTCCAGACACAAACTGCGTAAATGTGTACTTAAATTGATACATTTTCCTTCGCCAAATGTGACATGCTACAGACGCTGAAACAATCTCTTGTGAAGATAGATATATGTAATCTACATAGGGCAACATGTCATTTGTGAACCTCTGGATCCCCATGGTGGGGGGGGGGGGGGGGGGGGGGGGGTGAGGTTTAACAGTTGTTTTAATATCTAAAACAAGTGTTGAACCTCATCCAAATAGGTAGGATTCAGAACAATGTATCCAATGTTGTTTTTGTTTTCCTTGCCCATAAAACATTACATGGACCTTGATTTTACAAGCACATTTAAACACTTCCCCAAAATAGGTCTGGTTGCTATGTGACAGAGAGCTGCCTCGCTGCCTCATTTACCTATTTATCTCACTGAGCCGTGGATTGGTCTATTGAGGGCCATATCAAATTCTATATGTAGCATGTCTCCCAATGGAACACACCAATGTCGCTGTTAGCTAGATGGAATGACCGAGCTTGATTCAATGCACCCTGCAGTTTTATTCAGCTGGTAAAAATAACTTTAGAAGATACTGACCGGATGAGTATCCTGTAGATTAACCCCAGATGAATTGCCCAACAGAGAGGTCCTGACCATGATAACCATATTGGAGCATTAGGAAGCAGAGAGGAGAGGCCCTGACTCAATTGTTAGTAATGAACAGTGGTTTGGTTTCCGCTCCCTGTGCATTAGCAGGGCAAGGAAGACTGTAACCATAGCCACGGTTATGAGCAGATTGCACCTTCGCCCTTCATATTCCGGAAAGACTAAAAATAAATGAACAATAAACTTCCAGTTGTCATGTTACTGTTGTTAGGCTACATGTCAGAATGAAGA
Source organism: Oncorhynchus clarkii lewisi (assembly GCF_045791955.1). Classification (NCBI taxonomy): domain Eukaryota; kingdom Metazoa; phylum Chordata; class Actinopteri; order Salmoniformes; family Salmonidae; genus Oncorhynchus; species Oncorhynchus clarkii. Next base: position 17,030,336 of record NC_092154.1, on the reverse strand, counting down.
TTGAAGGTGGACATAATAATGAAAAAGGATGGATAGAATCAGGATAGAATTGTAGGGAAACAGCAGTATGTCATCTACACATAAACATTCTCACCAACCACTAGATTAATAAAATACTTGGACTTTGAAACAGTTTGGTCACTTTAACAGCCATGTCTCTCAAGTGACTCATGTTAACCTCAATCTCAATGTAAGGATCACCATCAGCTCTGGGCTAAAAATATAGAATGATCCTTTTCAAACAACAACATCGGCTCTCGCACCAGCTTTATGATTTCATTGGGGCGTGTAGATGTTAGCATTCAAGTAGAATAAGTTGTGCATTAGCAGGACCTCCATGTGAACATATACATCTGTTTCTGAAGTACTGAATAGCATTACAGTAAGTAAAGGGTTGTGTCCCATTTAGCACCCTATTCCCAATGTAGTGCTCTACCTTTGACCTGGGTCCATAGGGCTCTGGTCAAAAGTAGTGCACTACATAGGGAATAGGTTGCCATTTGGGACGCAACTCAGGTACCATGTTTCAACAAGGAGACCTACCAACTGTCTGAAGTTCCAGCTTTCATGTGTCATTATAGAAACTACTTGATTAATTGAGCTTTAAGTTAGTTTTATTGGAAAGAGTCGACAAGTTGAGTTTATTATTTTCTATATAATGGTGAGTGGTGGTGCAGCTGGAGTTTCTCTCACAGTGAAGGTTTACGGTACATGAATACCATAATTGAAACAAAGACGTGTTGTTCAAGTGGCTCGGTGCGAAAGCCATTGTAAATTACAACGTGACTAAGGTCATACACCCCTGCCCAATAAAGCCGATGACCCTTTGGTGTCAACAGAGCCTATGCTTGTTAAGGCAGCAGAAATCTCACAGGAGTGGATAACTGCTCTTCATTTATATTGCCATGTTTTGACTTGTTTTTATTGGGATGGCTCTCGATAAATAATTTTGGTTTGAAAAGGCTAACTTGGCCCCTGTGCAGTATCAGTAGTCTAATCCTTCTTTTGAAAAATTGTTGAGCAAACCAATGGATGCATAATGTTGGACTACCTTTTACACAAAATAATAAAATAACTTCTGAAGGGTTGTGTAGGTTACCTTCTAAATCTAATCCGTTAGTTACTAACTACCTGTCCAAAATTGTAATCAGTAACATAACTTTTGGAATACCCAAACTCAGTAATGTAATCTGTTTACTTTTGGATTACTTTCCCCTTAAGAGGCATTAGATGAAGATTAAATCAAATGCATTTGGTGTGTCATCATAGTGGTCTCTTTGAAAGCAGGAAGGTGTCATAATACATTTTAATGCAAACATACTTCCTGAATTTACAAGTAATCCAAAAGTAATCATCTAGTTTTTCAAAAGTATTCTTAATCTGATTGCAATATTTTTGCTGGTAATGTAACTGATTACAGGGCAATACTTTGTTTGTAATCAGATGACATACAACTGACTACATGTAATCAGTAACTCCCCAACCCTGCTTAAATGGTTGAAGGCAAAATGGTGATCTCATATTATTTATCTGCAATTTTCTCATTTGCTTCTTAGAAAAGATGACTGCATTGACTAACCAGGCAGAGATTGAGCTCTGCCTCTGCTCTGGTGGGAGTGGTTGAGCTGGACTTCCCCTGCCTGCTTCAGAGTGGGATAGTTCAGCTGTCTGAGAGGCTTGGAAAAGCCTCCTTCAATCTGCTCAGCTGCTAACAGCCATGAGTGACTGAGAACACTTGTTAAATATAGTTCTCCACTACACTCAAGAGTTCTACACTCTCCTGCCCAGGAACAACAGGGGAAAAGACAGGGTCTTGGCTTCTGACAAAGGCTGTATGCACTTACAGTATCTACCCACCTCTCCATCTATCTCTGGATATCTCTATTTGAAGGGGAAACTGTGGCAAAAAGTGACAGTTGAAGCAACTCTGACCACCTCCTCTTGTCTGCTGGTCTCTCTCTCTCTCTCACTCACTCACTCACTCACTCACTCACTCACTCACTCACTCACTCACTCACTCACTCACTCACTCACTCACTCACTCATCGCCTCACTGTGACTCTGCTGACCCAAACCCCTGGGTTAGGACAAAGCTTGGGGTTTATCTTCAGACGGCTTTTCATTGCCTCTGTAACTTTGACAGGAGAGAAGAGGAGAAGAAAGGTAGAAGAGAAGAGTAACAGGAGAGAGGATGGATATCTTTTGACAAATCTACCTTTATCATGCTGTCTCTTTTTGACACACACAGTCAAGGTAACTGAAGTGCATTGAGACATTGAGGAGACACTGTTTTTACTGTGGGACTTGATTCTCAGTAACTCAGATATTCACCTTTTAACCTGTCGTCACCTGTCATTTGGAACCATTGAGAACAGGTAAGGAAAAATTCCATTCATAAAGTGGAATGAATTTCTACATTCACTGCTGTACTTCGTGAAAGACTTGTGTCTACTGGGAATGACTTTATAGACAGTAGTTCTCTATAATGAATAAGATGTTACTTAGAATTAAACATACATGCCGTTTTTGTTTCAGTCCATGGTTCAGTATTGATACATTCTTGATAACATCCATTAACCCATGTGTGTAGAGGTTGACCCAGTCATGAATGGGTCAGAGTGGAACACATTGTGAATCAGTGAGTTGGTAAAGAACATTAGTTTTGTTGCCACTCTCTCTGACGTCCGGTCCAGGCTCAACTCAGGAAATGGTACATTAGGAGGTTCATTGATTACATCTTTTACCAGAAGAAAGCTTTAGCTCCCTCTCTCTCTAGATTTTCAGCAGAATTCCTGGTGATTTCAATCTTTTATGCTAAAAAAAAACGATGGCATGCTGTTTTTTTGGCCCACGGGCCACCTGTTGCCGACCACTGCAATGGTTGTTCAACTTTCTCAGGACTGTGAAAGTCTTTGAAACATGTCAAACGTGTTCAAGTTGAATAACAGTCGAACTAAGAACAAGTTGAGCAAGTTAAATTGAAGTAATTCGTGTTCACGAATATCTCTCCTTCTTAACCTAAGGAGACATACAGTACATTACATGGACAGATAATATCTTGTCTCTCCACTTAGACGTTTTCCCAGGTGAAAACAATAGCTGTACACAAAGGGCTTTATTCTGATAAGCTCTTCTATGAGAGCTCCCTCTGTTTGAAGGCACAAAGTGAACAGTGGAGCTGCCTCACCCCTTCTGTTACTCCAGTGGCAGCCAGTGGTCCCATGTGGCTCAGTCGGTCAAGCATGGCGCTTGCAACGCCAAGGGTTGTGGGTTTGATTCCCAGCGCCACGCATACGTACAATGTATGCACGCATGACTGTAAGTCGCTTTGGATAAAAGCATCTGTTAAATGGCATATACTGTATGATGTGGGCTCTGCCAGCCTGTGGTACCATTCATCCCTAGGCGTTCTAAGGAGCGTTTCATTAATAACTTTTTCCACTGATTTTATTGTAAGTTATTTTGAATCAGAACTAAAGAGTTTTCCTCTCCGTGATGATACAATAAATGTCTGCTGTCCATGCGGATTAGAGAGGGCTTCAGTGGCTTTGCGTCATCACATCATTGTCATCGGTGATAGGAACTCCACACAGAAATCCTGTGTGTTATGTGGGGGATGAACAAGGGGTTTAAAATGTCTGTCATTTGTAATAGACAGCTCATAGGTCAGTTTGTTTTGAAATATTTTTGACAGTGCCAATAGAGTTCAGAATAACTAAAGACATAGTGAGGTCCTGTTGCATATAAATGCCAATTTCTGAGAGGGCAATTTACAAGGATCTCATTTTTTTGGTAATTTATAAGGATATTATTCTGGACAATTTTACACGTCCTCCTTAATCTCCATTAACAAGCTGGAATGATTTTAATGGAGTGTACCTTCTTGGACAGATTACTGACACATTGGGTAGTTAACGGGTATTATGTATGAACACTCAAGTGGTGCAGCAGTCTAAGGCACTGTATCTCAGTGCTATAGGCGTCACTACAGACCCTGGTTAGATTCCAGGCTGTATCACAACTGGCCGTGATTGGGAGTCCCATAGGGCGGCGCACAATTGGCCCAGCGTCGTTAAGGTTTGGCCGGGGTAGGCCGTCATTGTAAATATGAATTTGTTCTTAACTGACTTGCCTAGTTAAATAAAGGTTAAGTAAAATGACTGCTTGTGGATGTCTCTCCTCTACTCCAGTGTCTAGAACTCATATTGTCATTCTGCATTCCCTTGTGGTCTTGTAACTTTCTCTGGCAGCACTTGTCTCTAAATCATCTGATTTACTGTGTGTCGGTGGCATCACTTCACTGGCAGCCAAAGCCCAAGTGATAAGACAGTGAACCATGAGATCACTTAACTAATTTAGCTCAGCAATCTTCCAGTGATGGAAACAGCAGTGCAGGTCCTCATGTTTGGTTTCATAACAACAGCACCTCTGTTCTCATGACAACAAAATAAGGGACTAGAGAGAGTTGGATTACATTTGCCTTCTTACCAGATAGGATATCACAATGAAATATTAATATTATCCCTGTCTGTCAGAGACCAGTGAAATAATACTATATTATCTCTGTCTGCCATAGATCAGTATGTGCACTTCCTTAAAAAAAAAAGTATCTCAAGAATGTTGAATGGAGATGACTGATGTGATCGTTTGAGTGAATAACCCATTGTCAGCAAAATGCTGTGGGTGATTTTACATCTCTCAAGAGTGTGCCTCATAGAAAATGATCAAGGGAAGCAATGCATTGCCACCATGCTATTTAACATTCCATATCAACCCACCCTTCATGAAATCATCCAGCTTGCCTACACACTGAAAAATGGAAGGTGAGGTACATGGGATAGACAGCAGGACCAAGACATGCATAAACACACACACACACACACAGACACGCACATACACAGAGCGATTTAGAGCGTCTCTGGATTCTTCACTCATTATCAGCTCAAACAGCTGCATCTGAAGCAACACAGAATCATTTCCAGCCCTTGCTATTGGACTGCTCCTAAAAAAGGGAATGAAATTATAGCAGGTCAGCTGATTCAATTCAGCTTTGTAAGAGCCACTGTACGATGTGTATTTTCACCCGAATGAGGGACCATTTGAAATTTGTGTTCAGAATATAACACATCTTTCAACTCACCTTTACTAATATAAAGACTTATTAGCATGTTATTTAGAAAAAAATATTATATTTACTGTAAGATAAGTCTAATCGTCCTACAGACAATTTTGTGAGCTGTCTTTTTTTTTTCTCTTGCAAGAATTTAGTCCTCGCCCTATTTGTCCTGACTTTTAGAGGTTATGACAGTATGGGTTTTCTGGGAAACTGATGACAACCAAATAGTTGAGTGTTTCATGCTTAGGGAGAAAATAGGCTGTAAATACCAAAATAATAAAACACACAGTCAGCATTAATCCCCCTGCTCACATACTTTCCTCTCTCCCCCTTTCTCCTTCCTTCACTCTTCCTCGTAGATGTCTCTTCGTCTCTCACTTTGAGGGAAGTGACTTCATCGTCATTCCACTAGAAAGGCATTTGAGACTGGCCAGCTTGACAGAGGACTGCAGCTGGCCACTGATGTCAGTTTGCTAGACCCATAGCCACGTATTAGACATGAGCACATAGGCTTGCGAAGATAGATACAAACATGCCATACATTTTGCTCATTCATTTTCATTGCTGTTTGACTGGGAATTGAATTGGATTGTGAGAGGAGAGGCATGATGATGTTAGGGGAAGTCAAGTCATGGTCAATCTGATTCCTGCTAAAACCCCTGGCCTCATGTTGTTGAGAACTTACAACTTGGTCAAGAGTCTGATTTCTAATTTTATACCAGCCTTTTCCATGAACCCTGCTGCTCACTCATTGTCGGACTTCACATACCCTTGTAAGGTGGCAGATAATTATGTCATGTAATGTTGCCAAAGGATGTGGATCATCAACTCAAATATACCACTCTACGAATCACAGAAGTCTCTTCTGTGACTCAGACTACCAGATAGCCTTATAATTTGAAGGAGCACTATCTTGATAACCCTGACATTTTAGGAACCATTTAGTCTTCCCCTTTGCTTTTCTGATAAGAGTAAGAATACATTCTGTCCAACTCCCATGTTGGAAGCCCTACAGATAATTGTAGAGGTGTACTATATGTATGAGTGTATGTGGGGGTACAACACTAGCAGGTGGGTTCTGCACGGGCCAGGGGGGAAGTGAGATTAAGATCTGAAATACTACAGATTGGAACCTGACCAGGACCCAGTGATATTCTATTCACAGTCCACTGTATACATCAGCACTTAATGCAGTAAGCGCTCATGATTAATAGCGGACTATATCTTTGTACAGATATATGTGTGTTGAGGTCTGCGGAGTTACATTTACACAGTGGTAAGCTGTCCCCAGAGGTTTAGTAAAATGTATATCAGTGGTCTGGACATTTTTATTTGGTGTGATACCACATAACAAACCATAGCATTACTAACTGATACAGCACATGGCGTTGTGGAATATGTAACCTAACCAGATGCATATAACCAGATTACAATGTTGTTCTATTTACACAGTCTATAACTTTGGTCTCAGCTTTGTCTGTCTGAACCCATGGAGACAGTTTTCCTTCTTGTACAGAGTTTCACAGAGTTTTGTTTAACCACCCTGGTCTGGACCCTCAGTCACCCGTGACCCCACCTGACCTTTGGTCACAAGGTTGTCTTGGTCCTGAGACTTCAGGAAGTGACTGCTTTCCACTGCATTTACAGAGAGTTGTGACATCAAAAAGACAGAGTGACCTCCTCTTGAACCTATAAACTCTCAGTGATATGCGTCTCACAGAGGGAGACTGAATAATAATATGCTGTAGCTAATCAGTGTACCCCAGAGGTGACCAGGGTTTTAAATGCACAAAATCTCTGCACAGAGTCATGGGGGTTCCATTCGAGCTGTGTTCTCATTAGAAGTGATTTATCGTAACTTTGTTTTAGTTTTGATAGCTTTATTTGGATTGTTCCCTCCCCCTAACCCCAGCTGGCAGTGGTACTTACTGACAGTGGCAGGTGAACTCATGAATACAACATGGTGCAAAGCAGACTCCCAGAGAGAGCTCACTCAATCATATGATAAACAAAGTGCAAAGCTGTGTGAAGTTCTGATGTTGAACACAGCTCTCTCTACTGTGTACCCCAAACAGGGTTGTCAAGACGACCACAACATAATATTTAGCTTTTAGAAATGGGGTGAAATCTACTCAGCATATTATCACCATTATTATTCTCAGAGGAGTATAGCTATGGCAAGTGTATGGTCAGTTACGCCTCTAACTTTGGTTACGCTGCTTTTTCTCCCCTTCACTCCGAGTTACTGTACAGCAGCAGGATTGGATTTTAGGTCTTCAAAATAAAGTCTCTCCACAATCAATGTACCTCTTCCAATATTTAGTCACATTGGGAGTCTTCAGTCACATGCATGGCTGAATATAATTCAATTTCAAAGGCGTTTTTTGAATAGCTACAAATTCAAGTGGGGAGGATTTGGACAGCTGCCAGCACCTGTCTGTCATGCCTACTCCCGCTCCCCCTCTTCAGTGCTTGATGTCGCCGGTCTACTAACCACCGTCCAGGGACCATCATTACGTGCCCCTGCTCCCCATCATTAAGCACACCTGGACTTGGGACGAACTGAAAGCAGTTATATCCTACCAACGGGACATTAAAAACTGTAATATCTTATGTTTCACCGAGTCGTGGCTGAACGACGACATTAAGAACATACAGCTGGCGGGTTATAAACTCCATCGATAGGACAGAACAGCAGCCTCTGTTAAGACATGGGGCAGGGGCCTATGCATATATGTAAACAACAGCTGGTGCACAACATCTAAGGAAGTCTCGAGGTTTTGCCCGCCTGAGGCAGAGTATCTCATGATAAGCTGTAGACCACACTATCTACCAAGAGAGTTTTCATCTGTATTTTTTGAAGCTGTTTACATACCACCACAGACTGAGGCTAGCACTAAGACAACAATCAATGAGCTATATTCCGCCATAAGCTAAAAGAAAATGCTCACCCAGAGGCGGTGCTCCTAGTAGCCGGGGACATTAACGCAGGGAAACTTAAATCCGTTTTACCAAATGTCTACCAGCATGTTAAATATGCAACCAGAGTGAAAAAACTCTGGATCACTTTTACTCCACACACATTGACGCATACAAAGCTCTCCCTCGCCCTCCATTTGGCAAATCTGACCATAATTCTATCCTTCTGATTCCTGCTTACAAGCTAAAATTAAATCAGGAAGCACCAGTGACTCAGTCTATAAAAAAGTGGTCAGATGAAGCAGATGCTAAACTACAGGACTGCTTTGCTAGCACAGACTGGAATATGTTCCGGGATTCTACCGATGGCATTGAGGAGTACAACACATCAGTCACTGGCTTTATCAACAAGTGCATCAAGGACGTCGTCCCCACAGTGACTGTACATACATACCCCAACCAGAAGCCATGGATTACAGACAACATTCGCACTGAGCTAAAGGGTTGAGCTGCCACTTTCAAGGAGAAGAACTCTAACCCAGAAGCTTATAAGAAATCCTGCTATGCCCTATGACGAACCATCAAATAGGCAAAGCATCAATACAGGACTAAGATCGAATCGTACTACACCGGCTCTGACGCTTGTTGGATGTGGCAGGGCTTGCAAGCTAGTACAGACTACAAAAGGGAAGCACAGCCGAGAGCTGCCTAGTGACACAAGCCTACCAGACTCGCTTCGAAGCAAGTAACACTGAAACATGCCGGAGAGCATCAGCTGTTCCGGACGACTGTGTGATCACGCTCTCCGCAGCCGATGTGAGTAAGACCTTCAAACAAGTCAACATTCCAAAGGCTGCAGGGCCAGACGGATTACCAGGACGTGTACTCCGAGCATGCGCTGACCAATTGGCAAGTGTCTTCACTGACATTTTCAACCTCTCCCTGTCTGAGTTTGTAATACCAATACCATGTTTCAAGCAGACCACCATAGTTCCTGTTCCCAAGAACACTAAAGTAACCTGCCTAAATGACTACCAACCCGTAGCACTCACGTCTATAGCCATGAAATGCTTTCTAAATCTGGTCATCCTCACATCAACACCATTATCCCAGAAACCCTAGACCCACTCCAATTTGCATACCGCCCCAACCCTCCACACTGCCCTTTCACACCTGGACAAAAGGAACACCTATGTGAGAATGCTATTTATTGACTACAGCTCAGCGTTCAACACCATAGTGCCCTCAAAGCTCATCACTAAGCTAAGGACCCTGGGACTAAACACATCCCTCTGCAAATGGATCCTGGACTTCAAGACAAAGGAGATGATTGTGGACTACAGGAAAAGGAGGACCGTCCCCATTCTCATCGACAGGGCTGTAGTGGAGCAGGTTGAGAGCTTCAAGTTCCTTGGCGTCCACATCCCCAACAAACTAATATGGTCCAAGCACACCAAGACAAGCGTGAAGAGGGCACGACAAAACCTATTCCCCCTCAGGAGACTGAAAAGATTTGTCATGGGTCCTCAGATCCTCAAAAAGGTTTTAAAGCTGCACCATTGAGGGCATCCTTATGGGTTGCATCACTCCCTGGTATGGCAACTGCTTGGCCTTTGACCGCAAGGCACTACAGAGGGTAGTGCATACGGCCCAGTACATCACGAGGCCAAGCTTCCTGCCATCTAGGACCACTATACCAGGCGGTGTCAGAGGAAGGCCCTAAAAATTGTCAAAGACTCCAGCCACCCTAGTCATAGACTGTTCTCTCTGCTACCGCACGGCAAGCGGTACCAGAGCGCCAAGTCTAGGTCCAAGAGGCTCCTAAATAGCTTCTACCCACAAGCCATAAGACTCCTGAACAGCTAATGAAATGGCTACCCAGACTATTTGCATTGCCCCTTTCAAAAAAACTCAGCTTCTGCACCTGCTTCCTAAATCAAGTGTGTACGTTACACTGTTAGTACCTACTTTTACATGGACTAAGTTGGCTGGTCTGGGTGAACGTCCACAAGTAGCCATGATTGCACCAGATACTGCATCAAATCTTACACTGAAACAATACCGCAGAGGAGGCTGGTGGAAGGAGCTGTAGGAGGACGGGCTCATTGTAATGGCTGGATTGGAATAAATGGTGGTTTCCATATATTTGATACCGTGCCATTTATTCCATTCCAGCCATTACAATGAGCCTGTCCTCCTATAGCTCCTCCCAACCAGCCTCCTCTACTATACAGGAACTAAATTAGCCAAAGCATAGATTTCAAATGAGTTGTCTGACAACAGGACTGCCTTGAACCAAACCGCCAACTGCCTTGGCCCACACCGCCAGTCTGTTTCCCAGATTAGCTGCACTGTCCACATGCCCATGGAGGAGTGCGAGTGCGAGAGAAGCCCGGAAGTGCTATCATTATCCACCATTTGTTTCTATGAATAGCAGGGGTCTTTGAATATTAGACGATGCAGCATAAATCTTGAAAAATGTGTGCAGAGAATCATAGGAGCGAATTAGTGAGTTAGCAATTGTGTGATCATATGAGCACTGCAGCCCAGTCTGACAAGCAGCAGCGAAGATTTATTTACAATTGGTGGCTGGTGTGTGTGAGACCTACAGCTGTGGAGTAGAAGTATTGTCATCTGTTTAGAATGCTGATGGCTTATAAAGTGATAGTCTTTTGGAGTTTCCCCTTCTGGGTCCCACTGCACAAGTGGAGGGATGGGGTCCACTATAAATACTTACAGAGAACTTCACCAGCAGACAGCTGTGCATGCCGCCCAGCCCAAGGTCCAGCTCACAAATAGGGGTCTTGCCCTTACTTACCTCCCTCTTTTCATGGGCAGAGAATTCACATACAAATGTAGGATCTTAATTTGAGCCAGTTTGCTACAGCAGAAAAATAATCCTGCAATTATAATGTGGATTATAATTCATGAACATTTTTGTAGGGGTTAAGGGGAAATCAAGTCTGAAATTTCAAAGGGAAAATGAAAAAAATGCCTTTTTAAACCTCAAATACACCACAAGTTTAAAATAGAAGTTTTCATAAAACAGGATGATCAAATTAAGATCCTCCTACATCTGTAGGTCGCATCCCAAATGGCACCCTATTACCAATGGGCCCTGGTCAAAAGTTGTGCACTATGTAGGGAATAGGGTGCCATTTGGGACAGATATAATGGTACGCTGTACCATGAGCGTAAGTGTATATTGGGGACACCAGCCTGGCATGATCACATCCCTATAAGTGGAATACAAGTTGTGACCAACAGCAAATAGTAGTTTTATTTTCTGTTTTAACTTCACTGTTATTGAAGGATGGGCATGAGACAGAGGAGAACATGTACGTTGTAGTGGGTGACTTCATATGGTTTGAAGCAACTTCTGAATAACATCGTAAATATTACCACCCTTTCCCCAGAGCCTGTTCAAGATATTCGATACAGAACCTTTAGGTAAACACCCCAATGCAATATTCTACCTGCTGTCACCCACAGCTTGTCTTAGCTTTATTTTCTTTCCACATTTCTTCATTTTGGTTCAAATCAAACTGACGCTCCATGACTGTACCTGCGAGAACGCTTGGCATCTCCCCTGAAACAATGACTATTAACGCCCAGCTCTAAAGTAGCTGCTACTATTTTGCTGACAAGATTCTCTCAGTCTGAGTCACACACTTCTTTCATCCGAGACTGTGCAAACTTGGGGATGAATTGGCCTAATTGTGTTCTTTCCCTGAGCACCCTCACCGCAGATTATGGATCCCCTGTGTCTGTGTCTGTGTCCAGATGTTGTTAAAAGTCCCCATGAGAACATTCTTCTAGACCATTCTCACTCACTAGGTTGGGTCCCACACCTAATCACAATCAAGAACAGCAATTTAAGAAACAGAAAAGGGGAGCAGTATGAAATGCTATGCACTCTAGGAGTTCAGCAGGAATGACACGGAGCATCACTCAGAGGTGAGAGAGAGTATGTGAGATCACAGAGGAAATACTGTGAATATGCTGCATTTCTGCTATTGATTAAAAGTCTTGAGGTCATACTTAAAACGTGGCTGAGATTACATGAATTACATTTGTTCTCTTGTACAAGCTTTTTTACTGGCCCCATTCTGGGCAGTAGTGGAGCTGGTCAAGAGCTTCAAGTTTCTTGGTGTCCATATCACTAAGGATCTATCATGGTCCACACACACCAACACAGTCATGAAGAGGGCACGACAACGCCTCTTCCCCCTCAGGAGGCTAAAAGGATTTGGCATGGGCCCTCAGAACCTCAAAGTTCTACAGATACACCACTGAGAGCTTCTTGACTAGCTGCATCACCGCTTGGTATGGAAACTGCTTGGCATCGGACCACAAGGTGGTACAGAGGGTAGTGTTTAAGGCCCAGTACATCACTGGGGCTGAGCTCCCTGCCATCCAGGACCTCTATACCAGTCAGAGAAAGGCCCTCTCTGTCTCGCTCTCGCTCCCTCTCCGTCTCGCTCTCGCTCCCTCTCCGTCTCTCTCGCTCCCTCTCCGTCTCTCTCGCTCCCTCTCCGTCTCGCTCTCGCTCCCTCTCCGTCTCGCTCTCGCTCCCTCTCCGTCTCTCTCGCTCCCTCTCCGTCTCGCTCTCTCTCCGTCTCTCTCGCTCCCTCTCCGTCTCGCTCTCGCTCCCTCTCCGTCTCGCTCTCGCTCCCTCTCCGTCTCGCTCTCGCTCCCTCTCGCTCCATCTCTCTCTCGCTCCCTCTCCCTCGCTCCCTCTCCCTCGCTCTCTCTCCCTCGCTCTCTCTCTGTCTCTCTCGCTCCCTCTCTCTCCGTCTCTCTCGCTCCCTCTCCGTCTCTCTCGCTCCCTTTCCGTCTCTCTCGCTCCCTCTCCGTCTCTCTCGCTCCCTCTCTGTTTCCCTCTCGTTCCGTCTTGCTCTCGTTCCGTCTCGCTCTTGTTCCGTCTCGCTCTCGTTCCGTCTCGCTCTCGTTCCGTCTCAGTCTGTCTCGCTCTCGCTCCCTCTCAGTCTCGCTCTCTCTCCCTCTCAGTCTCGCTCCCTCTCAGTCTCGCTCTCGCTCCCTCTCGCTGTCTCGCTCTTGCTCCCTCTCGCTGTCTCGCTCTCTCTCCCTCTCGCTGTCTCGCTCTCTCTCCGTCGCTCTCTCCCCGTCTCTTGCTCCCTCTCCGTCTCTCTCGCTCTCGCTCCATCTCTGTCTCGCTCCGTCTCGCTCCCGTTCCGTCTCGCTCTCTCTCAGTCTCGCTCTCGCTCCCTCTCAGTCTCGCTCTCGCTCCCTCTCAGTCTCGCTCTCGCTCTCTCTCAGTCTCGCTCTCTCTCTCTCGCTCCCTCTGAGCGAGAGCGAGACTGAGAGGGAGCGAGAGCGAGACAGAGGGAGCGAGACTGAGAGGGAGCTCCCTCTCCGTCTCCCGCTCTCTCCCTCTCCGTCTCCCGCTCTCTCCCTCTGTCTCTCTCGCTCCCTCTCCGTCTCTCGCTCTCTCCCTCTCCGTCTCTCTCGCTCTCTCCCTCTCCGTCTCTCTCGCTCCCTCTCCATCTCTCTCGCTCCCTCTCCGTCTCGCTCTCTCGCACTCCCTCTTCGTCTCTCTCGCTCCCTCTTCGTCTCTCTCGCTCCCTCTTTGTCTCTCTCTCCCTCTCTGTCCCTCGCTCTCCGTCTCACTCTCAGTTAATGTCACCTCTCCCAGCTCCCATGAGCCCTCTCTCTTTCCATTTACTGTAACCAGCATCCTCACCTACTGAGCACCAACCGACACCGGACGCCCATGGACGATGAAAAGTAGTTGAAATTTGGTCAGTCCACCCTGGTCTTGATGTTAACATTCACAGACGGACCGGTCTGGGACCAAAACTAAACCTATCATAGACTTAAGTTTCACATGTTTGCATAGCAAAGTACAGTACAGTGAGTAAACCACAATAGAGTACAATACAGTACAGTACTGCACAGCACAGTGATGGAGCACAGTACAGTAACGAAAAGTAGAGTATAGTCTATTGTACTGTACTAAACTCTACTTTACTGAACTATAATCTACTATACTGAACTCTACTGTACTGTTCTGAACCATACTGTTCTCTGCTCTGCTCTGATGTCAAAACTTGCAAAACTTAAGGAGAATGACACTAATATGCATAATTATGCATTTCATGTGTAATACAGATCAGGGCCCCATGATGTAATTCCGTTATCATTATTCCATTACCGGGTGTAAATCCACTTCACTTACTGTAATTCAATAACCATAAGAGATTTTTTGTCATAGCTGACACCCCATTCTTTCTGCAGACATCTTTGAATCTTGAATCTGAGCAGATATTTAAGTCTTTGGAAAACGTGGTCGCATAAAACCCTGAGGGAGATTTTACCATAATTCCGTCATCAAAGTTTGCTCTGCACAGTTCTTCCACTCAATTAGTTTTTGTAAAATTTTCTGTGGAAATTGTTGAAAGTAGTCCTTGTGCATGGAGTTATATGGTTTGTTAAAATTTGATATCAATTGTTTTTGCTTGGCATACATTTTAAAGTAAAAAAAACAGTGACAAAGTGCAATTCCCTGTCGTCCCTGTCGTCCGTTTTCCCCCTGAAGGTGAGAATGCGGTCCAGGAGCAGCACAGCCATGGAGGGCCCAGATGACAGACAGATAAACCGGGTTACCCAGCCCACCAAAGCCTTCACCAAAGAGGAGGAGGAGAACACACTAGAGAAACAGAAAGAGGGGAAGATCCAGACAGTGGAGCCTGGAAAGGTGAAAAGGCCCCAGAGAACCCCAGAAAGCAGCAGAGGACAACAGAATGCAGCATGGGTGACGGACCTCTCTAAGGAGGACTTTCTCCGTCTGCTGGGGGTCATGGAGGGGGAGGTGCAGGTGAGAGATTTGCCACTAACACTGTGCTGCTGTGTGCTAGCTACTGTAACTTCTAACATGACTGTGTCCCAAATGGCGCCCTACTCCCTTGATAGTGCTCTGGTAAAAAATATTTTAAAAAGTAGTGCACTATATAGGGAATAGGGTGGCATTTGGAATGCAATCAGAGTTTCTTCACACTGTGCTGCTGTGTGCTAACTGCTAACATTGTGGTCAGTGGTTTTGGTTATATTTGGCAGGTGGTAACATCTCAGTGTCAATCTTGACATGTTAGTGTAACCAGGAGTCATCCTACTGACTCACTGCTGGGGAGTCAACCTCAGTGTCAGTGGCCATGAACTCTGGTCCCTTGCAACCCTGCCCCACTCTGCAGATCCAGATGAGCAAGAAGCAGAGACCACTAGGGGCTGTCCAGTGTTAAGCCTGCTGCTTAGAGTTCCATTTAGAGTTCCACTTCTAAACAAACCTCCAGGGAGAGAGGGCTGCTGCTGCTGTCACTTCTATCCTCAACCCTCGCTCCATCCAGCTGATTTGTTTAGGTGTGTTGATGACTTTCCAAAGTTGCAACTTGGGGTAAACAACATGCCCTCCTACTACACCGTATGTTTAAATGTAACCCTGAACATGTTGAAATCCAACCCTGAACATGTTGAAATCCAACATGCTCTGAATGTCTGATCAACACTGAAGAATGGTTCATACTATCTAAATGACTAATGATAGTACAGTGGTGTGACGATAAAGAAGGGTATTGTTGTATAACTGGCACATTATATAGTGAACTACTTTTGGCCTCTGGTCAAAAGTTGTGCACTACATAGGGAATAGGGTGCCATTTGAGAAACAGCCTGTGTTATGAAAATTGCATTTGAATGAAAGGAGACACTCAGGGGTCTGACTAGAACAGCGCCACCCTGTGGGGAGAGTTAAGATCACAGTGCTGGAACAAACACCATAAAATCGACTGTTTATTTTCAATAGTTGCCCCACCCTGTGGTCATGTCAATATGATGATCATACTTCCAAATAATTGTATATGGTTTCTCCTGGATATTCTCCAACCATTCTGACAGCTCATAAACCACTTAAAAAAACAAAAACCTCATTCTCTAATCACAATAACAAAGCCACATCTGTCAGTTTGAAGTGGTTTTATTGTCATCTAGAATAAAGAATATCAAAGTAAAAAGAAGGTTATTGTCTTTGTCTCTCTGTTTAAATGGTTCTTAGGTGACCTAACGTGTCCCTCTGCTCCTCGTGTCTGTAGGCCAGAGAGGATATCATCCACATGCTGAAGTCAGAGCGTACCCAACCCGAAGCCCTGGAGGCCCATTACGGCTCAGCTGCCCCAATCAAACCCCTCCAGGCCCTGCAGAGAGACAGCCTACTGACCAACAACACTTCAACGCTAGGGGACGACGTCTACCAGATGCCCATGCAAGAGGTAAGGCAGTGCCACGATAGAAATGTATATCAAAATGAATATAGATGAAATGTAGCTAGCCATTAGCTGTGCTAATAAACAAGTAAATGTTTAATGAATATATTGGATAGATACCAGTGTATAAATGAGTCAGACAAATGGCTCCCTTTTCCACTTCTAAACAATTATGGGCCCTGGTATGGGCACTGGTCAAAAGTAGTGCATTCATTTGGTATTAGGGTGCCATTTGGGACGAAACCATGGTGGTTGTCATTGAAGACCCTCTAATATGTTGATCAGTTGGACCGGCTGGAGGACAAGCATCGCGAGACTTATAGGCGTATGCTGGAGCAGCTGCTGCTAGCTGAGAAGTGTCACCGCCGCACAGTTAACGAGCTGGACAATGAGAAACGCAAACACACCGACTTCATGAACAAGAGTGATGAGTTCACCAACCTACTGGAACAGGAGAGGGAGAGGTGAGGGGAAGTGTGTGTGAGTGTGAGTGAGATTTGCCTGTTCCGATCTCATTCCATGCGAGTACGTACATCATGTTTACTACAGAATTAGTTGTGTGTCACGGGGATGTTGAGAAACAGGACATGATGAGGGATGAAAGAGAAATCAATCTCGGCCATGGTGGGAGAGGGTTGGCGTCACTATCACACCGTCACACACCACAGCCCTCTGCTCTGATGCCATGCTACAGCTCTTCTCTGCCTCTCTCTCACACACACACACACACACACACACGTTTGTTTTCCTATCCTTGTGGGGACCAAACGTTTGATTCCCATTCCAAATTCTATTTTCCCTAACCCTAAACCTAACTTAACTTTAATCCCAAACCTAACCCTTAACATCTAATTCTAACCCATTTCTAACCCTAAACTATAAATCTAAAATAGTTGTTGTTCCTTGTGTGGAACGGCGAAATATCCCAACTTGTCAGAATTTTCCTTGCCTTGCTAGGACTTCTGGTCCCCACATAGATAGTAAAACCAAAAAACACACACAGTCCCCATCAAGCAGGTCTGCCAAAGCAATACCGGACAAAGAGCGAGGGACAAAGCTGTACATGAGACAGAGGCAGCTTCGATGAGCCCTGACGTAGTGTGTAAAGACACCCGAGCAAGTGAACCCCTCAAAGGGCTGAAAAGAGGCCCTAAGGGGTCCTGCAAGGCCCTGGTGATGAGGGCGAAGTCAATGCTCAATAGAGTGATGAATAGACTCAACCAATAAAAAAAATGACACACCAGGACCAGGCAGTGCCACGCTCTCCAACCCTGTTCCTGGTGAACTACCCTCCTGTAGGTTTTCACTCCAACCCTGTTCCTGGAGAACTACCCTCCTGTAGGTTTTCACTCCAACCCTGTTCCTGGAGAGCTACCCTCCTGTAGGTTTTCACTCCAACCCTGTTCCTGGAGAGCTACTCTCCTGTAGGTTTGCACTCCAACCCCCGTTGTAACTAATCTAATTCTCCAGGAACAGGGTTGGAGAGCTACCCTCCTGTAGGTTTTCACTCCAACCCTGTTCCTGGAGAGCTACCCTCCTGTAGGTTCACTCCAACCCCAGTTGTAACTAATCTGATTCTCCAGGAACGGGGTTGGAGAGCTACTCTCCTGTAGGTTTTCACTCCAACCCCAGTTGTAACTAATCTGATTCTCCAGGAACAGGGTTGGAGAGCTACTCTCCTGTAGGTTTTCACTCCAACCCCAGTTGTAACTAATTTGATTCTCCAAGAACAGGGTTGGAGAGCACTGACGTAACCATTGTCAATGAACACACCATATAGAAGAGGTACTGACATAGTGAAATACATGTTGCTATAGCTATGATTCACAGTATTATGGCAATATTACTTAGATTACTTTTCTAATGGCATTGCTGTTATATTAATAACACACCCATTTACCTTTATTATTAACAAGCTGTCATTTCCCATCAAATACACTTATCCTACTGTGAGACCAACTATGTTTTTGGCTATGGCTTTAAAGTAACTGTCCAGTGAAAATCTCACTTTTAAAAGTTCATATTCTGTTAACTCATACCCAAATAATGTTGTTGACCCATCCTATACTCGTATTTGTGGCCAAAGTATAAATTGTTTTTTTTGTTGTTTTTTTTTAAACAGAAAACTTGTATCTGAAACAAACTGTTTAAAAAATACTTGCTATTTCCTCATGGAGGATGATGCCATCCTAAGCTGGCCAATCAGCGGTCTACTCGCATTAATATTTTTTATGACTGGTATACGCCAACACCATTCTGTTATTGGGGTACGCCCACACCATTCCAACACAGAAGAGCTGATTTTTAACATGCTTAATTACCATTTTATGTAAGGAAAACTATTTCACCCATATGGTAATTATAGGTCATATTTCATAGAAATCTGGAAACACTGGACAGTTACTTTAAAACAAGAAGATGTCGATGAGATTTAAAAAATACAATACCAGCATGATGCTCCAAAGCGGTATTTATGAGGCTCATAACAGAGGTGGAATCCAGATGTCAATCTAATCTGGCCCCCAGTAAAGTGCCTCAGTGGTACCCTGTTCCGTATGTAGTGCACTACTTTTGATCAGGGCCTATAGGGCTCCAGTAAAGGTAGTGCACTATGTAAGGAATATGGTGCCATTTGGGATGTAGACTTAAAGACCTGCAAGTCAGGACAGAACCACTGACATCATCACCTATGTAAAAAGGGGAATTTGGGATACCTAGTCAGTTGCACAACTGAATGCATTAAACTAAAATCAGTAATCTGAGTAATGTGATAAGACCCAGAGCAGGGATCTGTCTATCTGATAATGCATGGTCATGAATGGCCCCTCACCATCAGAACACTACAGTGCTACTCCAGGTGTAAAACACTCCCCAATGGAAAGAACTCATGCCTCACTGAACCGTTTACCCACAACATGAAAATATGGTAGTGTTTTGACAGTGGATTGCATGCTTATTGACCAGTGGGCTTATGTAAGGAACTGATGGTTGGCTGTTCCTATTTGAGGAACAAATTGTGTTGTATATGTCTTCTTCTATGAGAAAAAAGCTGCCCTGCGTTTCCAAATAAACGCTGTGTACACAAATAATTTCAGTCAATTATAATTTTCTATAATGAATGACCTTAATTATTTAATTGCCTCTTGTTCATATGTTTTTCACATGTTGTTCGTTATATTTCCGTACATGCAAATACATACATGCTCCTTCAGTAGTGCACTGGCTTCTCACAAGTCTTCTCACGAAAGCATGTGAAGCGTCCGAACGGTTTTGGACATACCCCTCTCTGGAAAGATGAGAATCTTATGAGCACAATCTGCTCTACAACCCCCACAAGTGCCACGAGACTCGTCTGAAAGTAACCCCGGTAGAGGGCCGAAAAATATATGGTAGTGACTAGGGCATTTCCACGTAAAAGGGGGTCTTTTTTTTACCCCCCTTTTCCGTGCACCTGGCGAACTGGTTAGCGTGCACTGCGCCCGGCCCGCCGCAGGAGTCGCTAGTGCACGATGAGACAAGGATATCCCTACCAGCCAAACCCTCCCTAACCCGGACGATGCTAGGCCAATTGTGCGTCGCCCCATGGACCTCCCGGTCGCGGCCGGATGCGACAGAGCCTGGGCTCGAATCCAGAGTCTCTGCTGGCACAGCTAGCACTGCACCACCCGGGAGGCCCTAAGGTATACATCTTTTTTGAGGGCTCATTAAATCTCTCAGATAAAGGACAGACACTTCAAAACTTACTTCCTTTTGATAAAAAAATGTATATCTGTTTTTGCATGTATGAATCGGTTATTAAAATGCTTTTCTATGGGCTAATAAGTGTTTGATCAAATAATATATACCTGTAGTTTTTATTTCTGCAGGGTTTCTAAAAATTGAAAATCAAATAGCTAAATTATAATTGGTATGACCATCTTAAAACAATTCCTTCCATATGTTAGCTGAGTAGAAACCCAACCTCGGGCCCTTAGACTCTAGGTGGATACAATAGGCATTTCTTTAGTAAAAAGACAGGTGCTGCTGATAATACTGCAATCGTCGTCGAGGCAGAGGACATGTATGTGTAGTCGATGTATCTGATGCTGTCTGGCCAAAAAGATTATGGCATGTCATACTTCATATAGGGCTACATATAGTAAGACAGAGGGGGCGCTGTTTCGCTTGCTTGGATGCTGTCTTCGGTGAGAACATGCAACAATTGCAAAGGAGTTACAGTTCACATAAGGAAATCAGTCAACTGAAATAAATAAATGAGGCCCTAATCAATGGATTTCACATGACTGGGAATACAGATATGCATTGGTTGGTCCCAGATACTTTAACAAAATGAGGTGATGTCGTCAGATGAACAGCACAACAATGGCCTTCAGGATCTCATCACAGTATCTCATTCAAAAGTGCATTCAAATTAACATAGATAAAATGCAGTTGTGGTATGGGCAATTGTGCCCATACCATAACCCCACCGCCACCATGGTGTACTCTGTTCACAACGTTGATTCAGTGTAGTTTCAGTCACTTGCTAATTAAAGGAAAGTTGACGGGTGCACAGTGCACTGTTCGGATGCTGGAATTATTTTGGATGAATGTGACAAGGACATTTTTTTAAGTGATTTGTTTGACAATCAGATAAAAACATCATGACTGTTTGTGTTCATGGCACGTTAAAAGGTAATATATTATTTATTTTTTTACAGTTAAATGACATGTCTTTACTATAAATCCTGAGGGGTCCTCAGACTGGCCTCTGCCTGGGGCCTCCAAATCACTAAGTCCACCACTGCAGTGGTGAGATGTTTCTATCTCTGTTTGTGAGAAATAGACAAGAGGATGTTACCCACTCTGCCAGACAGTAAATGCCAGACACCGACGCTTCCCGGCATACACTCTGTGTTTTTCAGACATACAGCCCCGCGTCCAGAATGGCACCCTATTCGCTACATAGTGCACTAATTTTGACCAGAGCCTTATGGGCCCTAGTTAAAAGTAGTGCACTATATAAGGAACAAGGTGCTATTTGGGACACATCCAGTCTTTCCATGGACCCAATACACATCTGCATAGTCAGGTAGGGCTTCACATTACTTAATGATTTTGAGGAATGCCCTTGAAATCCTAGTACCCCACCTGTGCTCTACCTGAGAACGGCCTTGTTTTTCTGAGTTGAGGACATGTAGAGTGGTTGGTTCAGTGAACTAGTGAACAAATTCACAGAGATTTCAAGGTCTGTTGGACGTAGCGTGGAGAAGACAGCCCATGACTTCAGAGTCTAATTACCTTGTTGAAAACAGCCAACATGCTAGCAGACACCCATAGACTTCCAGTCACTGTGCTTACGCTAGTTAGCATTGGCCCACGAAACTATGTCAAACTTCCTTCATACTGGACATAAAAGTGTTATCCACAAGTTGATTTGACTTAGTTAAAGGGCCTCAAAATCCCAAAGTATTCCTTTAAGCAGGCTGATAACAACAAGCTGACCAACAACCATACATTTAGTTAAAGCCTTTAGCTAGGTTTATATGAGTGGAGTCTTAGAGGGAGTGTTAAATATATGACATGTTTAAATAATACATTTGAGGGGTTTTATATTCCTATTTGGTTTGAGTGGGTCACATTTAGCAACATGGGAAATGACAGACTAGTGACTTCTGCACAATTCAAATGCATGAAAATGATTATACTCCATCTCCAAACATGTTGTCACCTCAACATCATTACTCATTTGGCGAGCAGATGTCCATCTCTGGTTTTCTCTCAGTCTCGAGTTTTGAAAGATTTTGTAAAGCAGCATGTGCTTTGTGTGTGGGAGTCTGTGTACTGCAAACTAGATACTTACATGCTCTTGTCTTGTGCTCTCTGACGCACAGATTTGCAGTTGCCCCGTCAACCACCACCCCTCACAGTTGACCCTTCCCCTCCGCGCCTCCCCCATCAACCCCCACCCCTCCCCGATGACCCTTCCCCTCCGCGCCTCCCCCATCAACCCCCACCCCTCACCGATGATCCTTACCCTCCGCGCCTCCCCCGTCAACCCCCTCCCCCGCTCTCTCAGCACCGTGTGATAACACATTCCTCCCAGCTGCAGTCATCTCAGACATTCACTCACTGTAGGTGATGTCATAGACTGGACAACCCTGAGCACCTGTGATAGGATGCAGGTCAGTGCACACACAGAGACAGAGAGAGAGACATCTGCTCCACTCTGGTGGAACCTCTACCACCACTCCTTTTCTATCAGGTCTTCTGTCAGTAGTTATTCTTACAAGAAGATAGATATGTTTTCCCTACATTAAAATATAGTGATATGGCCGTCTCTGTTTTCCAAATGTGTTACTTTAAACTGAAACAAAAAAATCAGACAAGATGATACGCTCCCAGAGGAAAACATTCTCCCTGAGTAGAGGGATTTTTTTCAAATGTGACTTCTTCCTTTCTGTTCAAAGTTTTTTTTTTTAATAGTAATCGTTATCTTAATTGGTGTGTCATTAGTTTCGTCTCTCCTGTGTGCTTGGCTTTGGCCACAGACATGTGGTATGGGAGGTTTGGACCTTCTCTGCTAGACGTCACTGATAGGCCTCTGTCAACAGAATTCCTATGAATAGCCCTGACCACCAGGAAACACACTGGTCATCTGATAAAGGATGTATTCATAATGCCATGAAACACTACCATCACCACTGAGAATGGTGGAATCCAGGAGGTATCTTGTAGCACAACAATATTAGTCATAAGTAGTGCACTATAAAGGGAATAGGGTGACATTTGGAACGCAAACGTGGTCTCCTCAGTAAGATTTTCTGCATACCTTGAAGTAGCCTTGTTGTATAATTCCTCTCTCCTGAAATGCAGTGGTAGCTAATGGTAAATATTTGTGGTGAGTCATGCAACAGTTAATTCCTCTATTTCCCTTAATCTGGAGCCTTTTCTCCTCAACAGCTGCCAGGCAGATTGTGTTGAAGGCCACCCTGGACCTCGTGACGCAGGTTTTAGGATTCATATGACGAGTGACATCGTCTGTGTGATATTTGCATGATTCCATTTTAACAAGACTCCAAGTGTTGCTCCCCAACCAGGAACTGTAGTGTGGGTGAGAGATCCTGTATGTGCTTTAATGGTGAGAGCATTGCAGTGCTGCAAATATCTGCAACCTTCCTGCGACAGACTAGCGTTCTAGGGGTGTATTTATTCATTAAGCTTCCTTACAGTACAGAAACAAGAGCTTGGCCCATATGGCAGGAGTCTTTCTGGTCTACTTTTATCCCACCTTGGGATTCGGCATCTATTAATTACACTGTGTACTATGGATGTAGTAGTAGCATCCTACACAGATAGACATTTTGATTTTGTTCTACCACTTTGCTTCCCTTTGCATTCAAGGGACAGAAGATAATGAACTAGAGGGTCTGGCACTAGTGTGACATTGTTCTCCCCGAAACAAAACTTTCCCCTTGTTTCTATGGAAACACGGTTGGCCGCAAGAAGGACAAGAGACAATTGGGTCAGGCAAGACACCAGCTAGTATATGAGAAGTGGAAAGACACTACTAACTTAGTATCACTTTACCTCTGGTCTAAAAGGCTGCTGCAAATCTACTGTATTTCTCACAAATACAATTCCCCCTCTCTGTTGGAGGAGAGAGAAAGAAAAGAAAGAGGGGAACAGGAAAGATAGTGTGAAAAGCCTCCCCCCTGGCTTGAACTCCTCCTCTGTGGCCAAACAAGGGCAGCACCATTCTGTGCCATGAATGGGAGGAGGGATGACATCACCACCCGCAAGTGGAGCAGGGCTAGTTTTACACAACATTCACCTTTCATTGTCCATTGATGACATGTTTGGAATGTGATGGCTAAGTCCCTGTGGAGTGGGGGCCCTCTCATGACCCTGTGAGAGAGAGCCGCTGCCTGCCTGCATACAGCTCAGCTCCTGCACTATCCAAAACACACTAGGCATGGACCTACCTGCTATGCATCCCTCCTGACTAGCAGTCGGTAAGTCTGATAGCTTAAGCTGTTGAAACTTTGAGAAAACAGCGAAATCTGGCTGCGATCATTGTTGTTAGACCGGCTCCTGGTGGATTTGGGTAATGTGCCATGCAGGGAGAATGTTTGTAATACAAAGTAACAGGCTTCAACCAAGGACAATGATGTGCAGGACTCACTCCTGATTATAATGTGTTTCTAGTGTGTCTACCATATGGATGGGGACCTGTTGCAGTCAGCAGACTCTCTCTATAGCACTTGGACAGAGAGACTCCCGCAGAGATTAGTTAAACATCTACTAACATTATTCCGTTAAGGTTCACTCGGTGGCCCTAGGTTGGCAGTGTGCCACATTAAGGACACTGGTTGTGTTTTTACAGTTTAGGTAGCATATCTCTGATGTTGTGGTCCTTTGCTCTGTGTGAAGGGCAGAGTTACCCCTGTTGAGGAGAATCACATGAGGGTTCAGGCTTCTAATCTGCCCTCCTGTTGTTCCCTCTCCTATCATTCCTTTGCCATCTCTTCTGCTTGCCTGCCTCCCATTCCAGCTCCCACCACTGCCCACGGGACTCTGGGCTGGGGGTAAGGAACTCATTTTGAGTCTGGTCAGGCTCCCCTACTCTGGGAACTACAGAGATGTGCAAGTGCACACTAACAGGGCAATCTATACAGTGTAGTTCACTTAAGTGTCTCACATGCTACCTATCGCAAATAAATGTTTGAAATGTTAGTAACTTTGGAGATTTGTGAGAAATGTTGAGTTAGAATACGTTTTCATTCATTCTGTTAATGCCTTTATTTTTTTTAACTATTTGTACTTTACAAACTCATAGGTTCAATAAGTGCTATGTAGCAGTAGGTAACTACAGTGTTCCTGTACACTGTTCCTGTGGGTGTAATTACAATGTAGTAGATTCACAGTGTCTTAATATAGAAGGGGATCAATCATTATTACATCAGGAGCAACATCTGAAAATCTCAAATAGAGAATTTCAATTTCAATCACACTTCATATCTCTCTCACTTCCTCTATCTCTGTCACATTCTCTCTCCCTCTCCCAGATTAAAGGAGTTGCTGGAGCAGGATAAGGTGTACCAGGCTTGTAAAGACAAGGATCAGAGCAGGAGGCTAGAGAAGGTCCGTGAGGAGCTGGTCAAACTCAAGTCCTTTGTCCTGATGCTGGTGGACGAGCGGCAGCTCCACATCGAGCAGATCGACCAGCAGAGCCAGAAGGTCCAGAACCTCAGCAGCGAGCTCCAGGAGAGAGAACAGCGACTGGTCACTGTCAGCGGCAACGCCAAGGAGGACAGCCAGAAGGTCCTCAAACTAGAGGCGGAGCTAGAGTGCAAAGCCACCAAGTTCACCCAGGAGCGTGAGGAGATGACTGCCAAGCTGGCCAACCAGGAGTCCCAGAGCCGCCAGCTCCGCCTGAAGCTGGCAAGCCTGGCCCACAGGATCGAAGAGCTGGAGGAAAGCAACAAGGCACTGCAGAAGTCAGAGGAAGACCTCCAAGAGCTGAGGGACAAGATCAGCAAGGGGGGGTGTGGGAACTCCAGCCTCATGGCGGAGCTGGAGACACTGCGCAAGAGAGTCCTGGAGATGGAGGGCAAGGATGAGGAGATCACCAAGACAGAGAGCCAAGCCAGGGAGCTGAGGAAGAGGCTACAAGACGAGGAGACCACTGGCCGGGAGCTGAGGCTGGAGGTGGAAAAATTGCAAAAGAGAATGGGGGAGCTGGAGAAACTGGAGAGAACTTTCAACATGAACAAATCAGAGTGTGCGACACTTCATGTTAACATAGTAAGAGAGAAAGGACTGGCAAATGACTTAGCTGGTGAGCTGGACACAGTTAAAATCCGTATGAAAGAACTGGAGAACTCTGAATCGAGACTTGAGAAAGCAGAGATGGGCCTAAAGGATGACCTGATGAAGCTGAAGTCATTTACAGTGATACTAGTGGATGAGAGGAAGAACATGACTGAGAGAATTAAACAGGAGGAGCTAAAGAGCGATGATTTAAATAAGATGTTCAAAACTGAGCAGGGCAAGGTTATGGAAGTCACAGAAAAGTTGATTGAGGAGAGCAAAAAGTTCCTCAGACTGAAATCAGAAATGGAGGTAAAAGTAACGTCTCTTACTAAAGAGAAAGATGAACTGAAAACGAAACTCGCAAGTGAAGAGGAAAAGTGCAGGGATCTTAGCTTCAAGGTCGACGTGATGAAAAAACAAATGAAGGGGCTAGAGGAGGCAGAAAGAGAATCATTAAAAAGCAGAGCTGATAAGGACAAAATATCCCTAGCTGAGCACAACAAAGTCAAGGAGCTAACGCAGGAAATCGAAAGACTCAAAAACCGCCTAAAACAGCTAGAGGTGGTGGAAGGTGACCTGATGAAGACAGAGGACGAGTACGAATTACTGGAGAAGAAGTTCCGAACGGAGCACGACAAGGCCAATGTTCTCGCTCAGCTGCTGGATGAGATGAAGAGTCAGACCGCCATGAACAAGGCAATAGAGAAGGGAGAGGCGGTGAGCCAGGAGGCTGAGTTAAGGATGTGCTGCAAAATAGAAGAGGCCAGAACCAGAGACCTGCAGGCAGACGTCCAGGCCCTCAAAGAGAAGATCCACGAGCTGATGAACAAGGAGGACCAGCTCTCCCAGCTGCAGGTAGACTACTCCCTCCTCCAGCAGAGGTTCCTGGAGGAGGACGACAAGAAGAAGAGCCTGTGCCAGGATGTGGTCAACCTCACCAAAGAGCTGGAGGTCACCAAGCGCTACAGCCGCGCCCTGCGTCCCAGTATGAATGGGAGGAGGATAGTAGATGTCCCAGTCACCTCCACCGCAGTGCAGACAGACGTAGTGGTCAATAAGCCTGTTGAGGAGGACACACCTGCAGTGTTCATCAGGAAATCTGTCCTGGAGGAGAACCATATTATGAGCAACCTGAGGCAGAGGGGTCTAAAGAAGCCTGCAACCGTGCTGGAGCGCTACCCCCCTGCAGCCACTGATCTGGGCCTGAGAAAATCTTGGATACCTTGGATGAAAAAGAATGATGCAGTGACGATCACTCAGACCACCCCAGAGAAGACCCTATCCCCTCAGGTTAATGGGGACTCTTCCGCTCGTCCACCCGAGCTGACCATGTCCCAAAAGCCAGGCCAGCCGCTGCACATCCGAGTGACCCCCGATCACGAGAAAAGCACTGCCTCCTTGAAGATCACTGGCCCTCGTGCTGAGGACTTCTTCTCCAGCACCACCATCATCCCCACCCTGGGCCTTCAGAGGCCCCGCATCACCATTGTTCCCAAGCCCACCGCCGTGTCCTCAAAGAGCAAGCCAGGTGAGGGCATGATGGGTGGGCCTGAGCGGTGCAAGTCTCCAGTCACCATCACCACCATCTCCAGGGCCAAGTCCCCAGACAGGAATAAGGGCTCCTCCTACTCAGACTCGAACAGACCTCTCTCCCCTGTCTCCATCATCACAGTGAACACCACTCCAGTGGCCTTTGCCTCCACATCCCCTGAGCCCCATGATATGAGCACGATGGGCCGGGCTGTGTTCAAGGTGACCCCAGAGACGCCTGTCCGAAACTACAACTCCAATGCCAGTATCATCACCACCACAGAGGACAACAAGATCCACATCCATCTGGGAGCTCAGTTCAAGAGGCCATCACACCGCAGCAGTAGCAGCCCCACGGTGACAGCAAGGCCCCTTAGTGTGAGCACAGAGAGCAAGGAGGCACCCACAGGTACGGTGCTGCGCTCCCCATGTCAACCCAACAACACCACCATGCCTGGGAAGACTACGCCAAGCAAATTGACCAGCAGCATCACCATCACCCCCATCACCTCTGCCCTCTCCAAGCCAACTCAGTCTGTGGTGAGTATTCAAATTCGAGTATATTTACATAAGCCCTCTATCGCTCTCTCTCTCTCTGTCACATTATATGATGATTTGAACAAGGACTGTCTCCCTAACAGATGCTTTTTATTGCACAATTTAGAAATTGATTGGTTGTAGTCATTTACAGATGGTAGACTAAGTACATTCTATTCCATTATTAGTAACAAAGTATATGTTCAATTATGTGACTTTCTTTTCAGATAAAACAATCTAAATGATATCCAATCTTCTATATTTCAGTTGCTTCTTAAATGTTTCAAAATGATATCAGGCGGGGTCTGCTCCCTAGATAGCACTGTTTCCAGGTATACCAAAAATAAATACACTTCTTATATTACGTGTTACTGTACCAATACTAACACTGGAATGAATTGAGATGCATATTCCCAACATAAACAGGCCACTCTTAAAGGGCCTTGTTTTGACACACCAGTTTCTACTGGCACAAACTGACATGTTCCTTCCTTTTAACCCAAAACAGACCAGTGATGACCAATTTGGATGTTTGACTACTAAAGTGGGCTGACCTGCACATCAGCAATAAGACCAGCTTACTGTAGTGTATAATATCTTATCCCAAGTTCTGTTAATGGGATGCTAGCTTTGAAATGCACTTTCCTAATGCTGTGAAGTGTGAGGTGAGCTATGGTAACATTGTGGCATTTCATACAGCTAGATTTATAAGAAGCTCTTTATTGATGGAAGCTTTTAGAAAGATAAGAAATGCAACACTTCAATTATATTGCAATTCTAATGAAAACCAATATCCAAGATGGCCAACTTTTGTCATCCCTCTTGAATCGGTGTGAATGTATTTCTTTCATTTACATGTAATTCTGCAACACTTGTTTTAACAATGATAAAATTCACAGCAACAAGTATATAGCTTGCCAGCTTGAATTTAGTTCCACCAAATGTACACAAAATTGTTCTTGTTGCTATTGTGCTTGTCTATGATAACAATACTTGAAAAAACCTTTTCTGTCTGTGCTTTTGTCTTACTTTGTGTAATTCCTTTCAGCCCGGGGCGGATGTGCAGTCATCTCGGGCCACGGCCACACGAATCCCTATGCCAAAAGGTATGAAAACAGGCAAGGCAGTTGTGACAGGCGTTTCCACTGTGACACGGATAGAGTCGCGAGCCGAGAGCCAGTCTATGAAAATTGAACTGAAGAGGTCAACAGTCTGCAGCTCTACCTCCTCAGGGGGAGGGAAGTGCTGAGGGCCACATGCTGCCCCCACTATCTATCTATGGACTCAGAGTCCCCCATGATTCAATTCTGACCAGTCTGTTGCCAGCCAAAAACAGATATAATAGGATACTGTAGCCGGCGTTGGATTTCATCTGCTCACAAAAACACAGAGAATAGCGCTATCAGAAACACAGTCATGTCTCTTTTCTCCATTTCAAACATTGGGGCAGCACATTGAAATGAGATTGTATTGTAGTTATGTATGTTTTCCAAAAAGATTTGTATATCCATGTTGATTTCAATCAGGCTGTGTGGCACGTTGACCAGAATGCATTTCCATGCATGTTTTAATCTGACCAGCATGCAATGCTTTTTGTTTTGATTGACACAATGTTATTAGTCCCTCATCAGGCTTGTTGTCACACTGAGAGTTGTTGATATTTTTTGGTTTCATAATTCATGTTGTTAAAGGTCTAATGTAGACATTTATTTATCTAAATATCAAATCATTTCTGGGTAAAAATTAAGTACCTTAGTGTGATTGTTTTCAATTAAAATGTTCAAAAATAAACAAAAATAGCATCTTAGCAAAGGACAATTTCTCAAGCAAGAATTTATGGGAATGGTCAGAGAGGGGAGGGGAAAACTGAAAATTAGCTGTCTTTACAAACATCTCTTACACCAAAAGTGCATTATCATCATATTCACAGTATTATTCCAACCTCATAGTGTGAAAAAAATATGTATATATAAAAAATATATCTATATATATATATATATATAAACACAGAATAATCACAATTTTTTACTGCACTGGGCCTTTAATATTTTTGTTTATTTCACCATTTCTTATGGAGGTTTTGGAATACGGTACAGTAGCTCTTATGAATTTCGTGTGTAAAATACTTTTTGATCAGTCATCAACAACACTAATTTGTGCCACATTTAAAAAATATATTTTTCTTTGGAATAAAGTACGACTGTTTGTTTATATTATTAATGTGGAGATATTACAATGCAAAATCTTCTTGATGTTCACTAAATAAAGAATTTGGTGAAAGCAGGAGAGTGAGAGTAACAAACAGGAAACCTTCCATGTTTGAGTGTTTTATCCATACTACTCTCATAGAGGACTCATCTTTATATCTGTATCATTACAGCGTCTGTGACAGCATGGGCAGCGCCATCCCGACCCGGTTGTCTACTTTGACTACTGTAAAATAGCGCAAGCCCTCAAAGGCAATGTCCATGCTAAAACGGGTTCCATCCATGATGAGTCCTCTATCTATCTCTGTGACTGCTCTGTAGAATGACATCTGTAAAATGGCTTACAACATGTCAGAGAAGACTAAACAAAAATGAACTCTTCATCTGTAATCTTGCATGTCCATAATGTTTTAGGGACAGATTGAAATTTACTGGGTGGGAGGAGATGGAGACTGTAAATCAAATTGAACACCCTTCCCTCTCATTGAATTAACTAAAGATAATGTTTACGACCACAAATAATAACTGTAGCGTCCCTGTGTTTATAAATGTAAATATCAACTTTTCCACTTCAGCATGCTTTTGTGGAACAGTCGATGCCACGCAGGTCTATGGGCCAGAAGGTTGAGGGTTCGCCGACCACCACAGACGAGCTCACTCTCCCTGCATGTTTCATTACACTACAATCAGAACTGGCTGCAGACAATGATCAGCTAAGGGGAAATCAGATGTTCTACATTTTCATGCCATATTTATAATTATATAAAAAATATGCAACAAATTTTCCATTAACAGATTTCTGTGCCAGTGCATCACACAACCAAGAAATAAAGCATACTGACTTCGGGCACTTCAATATCATGGTTTGTGTTTAAACAACATAATAAATAAACTGTCAATCTCGAGAAACAGAAAATGCATCCCAAACTACATCCCTCCCGACTTTGTAGGCTTACGCAGTATCGAAGGTTTGGTTTGACAATCTCAGAATGTCATTAAACTTTTTTCTGTTTTGTAACAGAGGTCTCTTTCCATTCATCAATTAACCGCTGCACCGCTTGAATTGATTGATTTTAATTGTCAGTTAAAAAAATACATACAGTACCAGTCAAAAGTTTGGACACCTCTTCTCATTCAAGAGTTTTTATTTTTTACTAGTTTCTACATTGCAGAATAATAGTAAAGACATCAAAACTATGAAATAACACATATAGAATGATGTAGTATCCAAAAAAGTGTTAAACAAATCAAAAAATATATATATTTGAGATTCTTCCAAGTAGCCATCCTTTGCCTTGATGACAGCTTTGCACACTCTTGGTATTCTCTCAACCAGCTTCATGAGGTAGTCACCTGGAATGTATTTCAATTAACAGGTGTGCCTTGTTAAAAGTTAATTTGTGGAATTTCTATCCTTCTTAATGCGTTTGAGCCAATCAGTTGTGCTGTGACAAGGTAGGGGTGGTATACGGAATATGGCCCTATTTGGTAAAAGACCAAGCTCAAGAAGAGCTCAAATAAGCTCAAATACCTCTGCTGCAGAGGATGAGTTCATTAGAGAGTTACCAGCCTCAGAAATCGGCACCTCTGATTGCAGCCCAGATAAATGCTTCACAGAGTTCAAATAACAGACACATCTCAACATCTACTGTTCAGAGGAGACTGAGTGGCCTTCATGGTTTAATTGCTGAAAAGAAACCACTTGTTGATAAAATTATTGTGGGGGCTGTCTTGTTAGACTTCAGTGCAGCTTTTGACATTATCGATCATAGTCTGTTGCTGGAAAAACTTTACACCCCTTGTTATAATGTGGATAAAGAGTTACTTGTCTAACAGAAACAGAGGGTGTTCTTTAATGGAAGCCTATCAAATATAATCCAGTTAGAATCAGGAATTCTCCAGGTTAGCCGTTTAGGCCCCTTGCTTTTTCAATTTTTACTAATAACATGCCACTGACTTTGACTAAAGCCCGAGTTTCTATGTATGCGGATGACTCAACACTATACGCTTCAGCTACTACAGCAACTGAAATGACTACGACACGCAACAAAGAGCTGCAGTTAGTGTCAGCGTGGGTGGCAAGGAATAAGTTAGCCCTAAATATTTCTAAAACTAAAAGCATTGTATTTGGAACAAAACACTCACTAAACCCTAAACCTCAACTAAATCTTGTAATAAATAATGTGGAAATTGAGCAAGTTGAGATGACTAAACTGCTTGGAGTAACACTAGATTGTAAACTGTCATGGTCAAAACATAATGATGCAGTATTGGCTACGATGGGGAGAAGTCTGTCTATAATAAAGCAATGCTCTGCCTTCTTAACATTACTAACAACAAGCAGGTCCTACAGGCCCTAGTTTTGTCTTATCTTGACTACTGTTCAGTCGTGTGGTCAGGTGCCACAAAAAAGGACTTAAGAAAAATGCAATTGGCTCAGAACAGGGCAGCACGGCTGGCCCTTGGATGTACACAGAGAGCTAATATTAATAATATGCATGTCAGTCTCTCCTGGCTGAAAGTGGAGGAGAGATTGACTTCATCACTACTTTTATTTATGAGAGGTTTATTGACATGTTGAATGCACCGAGCTGTCTGTCTAAACTACTGGCACACAGCTCGGACAACCATGCACACCCCTCAAGACATGCCACAAGAGGTCTCTTCACAGTCGTCAAGTCCAGAATAGACTAAGGGAGGCACACAGTACTACATAGAGCCATGACTACATGGAACTCTATTCCACATCAAGTAACTGACGCAAGCAGTAAAATTTGATTTAAAAAACAGATAAAAAACACCTAATGGAACAACGGGGACTGTGAAGCAACAAACATTGGCACAGACACATGCACACACACATACAATAACACACACACTATACATACACATGGATTTAGTAATGTAGATATGTGGTAGTGGTGGAGTAGGGGCCTGAGGACACACAGTGTGTTGTGAAATCTGTGAATGTATTGTAATGTTTTAAAATTGTATAAACTGCCTTAATTTTGCTGGACCCCAGGAAGAATAGCTGCTGCTTTGGTCCCGACTGTAGGCTATGCCTTGTGATTGGGCTACACACAGTCCACAGCTAGGCTAAATTCCTTTCCTTTCCTTTCAATTTTGTGAATCTCACAGAGAGACTCAGGCTCGTCTCTCTCCCCACAGCAACGGCCACGCATTGGTCAGTCTCTAGGCTATACTGTTGCGCAAACCATAAAACCAACACAAAACGGTTCTTAGTATATCACGTTTTTACATTATGTTTTTTTAGGGGGCAGGATACTTACAGAGGTGGCAACTCTAACACCGATAGCTTTTTTTGTTGTTTGTACATTGCAAACAGTGACAATTATTTTTCATGCCAGGAGAGGTCCCAGATCTGGGAAAATCTCCCCCTGGCCAGAATCCCCTCCCCTGGCCAGAATCCAACCAAACGTAATAATTAATGTATGTGTGTCATATTGGCAGGGGGGAGATTTTCAGGCACAACACAGGAATTAAACAGTACAAAACTGAGAGGTGCGGGATCGTTTTCCGCCAGGATCCGACTCAAATTAAGCACTGCCAAAGGGCTCTGGTCAAAAGTAGCGCACTATATAGAGAATAGGTTGCCAAGTACCTTAACGTTGAAGTATTGACAAGGGAACTGCGAGCTATTTGGGATACACCCACAGTGAGGGTGAGAGACCAAGAGTGAAAACAGGAAGAAACAGGCCATGCTTTGGCCCAGGTTCTTGATATGATCTAGTCCTGATGTATATCTCTTTCTGGAGGGAGGGGAAATGTGTTGTGTACCGTATTGTCTCAGGGCTAGATCGCAGAGGACGTGGAGGACATTTTACATCTCTGCACAAAATAGTTTTCATTCTTACATTTATGTTTTCTGCTTCAAGAGCACCCAGACTGTAAGGTGCAGCCTTGTCATTGAATTATCAAGTCAAGTTTGAGTCAGGTGCATTGCATTATCATACTTTGGCTTCCAGCATTTGTCCCTATGTAGCCTGTCTCAAGATGATATGATGTTCTGATGATGGTCTATGGTTCCCTCATCTGGCCAAATATGGACAGCTCAATCTGAAAATGCTAAATTGGAGAGTAAAAAAGAATGAAGCCGTCCTTCTGATCTGATGACTAAATGTAATGTTATTTCTATGGTAAATAATTAATGTAGCCTACATTTACTTGGACTATGAACTTACAGTAAGGTCCACTACATTTGGCTAGCAACCATCGAGGCCTACTGTATTTCCTCCTGTTCCAAAAAGTACTTAAACAAGGATGTGAAAAGGAAGTGCTGAGGGAAGGCAGGCCACAGGTCTGGACCCAGACAGAGAGGAAATTCAACACAGGGTGGTGACGCTCTCATAGCCATGCACCAATTGATTAAACATACCCTCTAGAGCGATTAAGACAAACTTATTTCTGACAAGCAGACTCCATCTCTATAAAGCGATAACAAAAACCACATACTACTTCTCCCAAGAGAACACAACCTCCTATCCTAATCCTTTATAAACATTTCGCTACACCCTCAATAAAATCTGCTAAATATGTGCATGTGACCAATACAATTTGATTTGATGAGCAGATGAACAAAGGTTTATGTAAGTGGAATGAAGCAAAAGAAGAAAAAAACTTGCTGATGTTCTGGTGCATGGGAGGGCATACCTGAATATTCAGTAGGGAGACGGGTACCAGACCCAATGGAAACAGAATGCGTCCCAAATGGCATCCTACTCCCTATATACGTAGTACACGGTTTTTGACCAGACTCCTATGGGCCCTGGTCAAAAGTAGTGCACTATATAGGAAATGGGATACCATTTGGGACGCATCCATAGAGAAGAGAAGGTGATGGTGGGTTAATATGCGAAGAGAAGCATCTGGAAACTAGGCCTGGGACAGTAAACATGAGATAGCTGAATATCAGATGCATCCTGATCCTGCATATTGTCGCCTGCCTTCACTTCCCTGGGGTTGTTTTGACTGCCTTCACTTCCCTGGGGTTGTTTGACTGCCTTCACTTCCATGGGGTTGTTTGACTGCCTTCACTTCCATGGGGTTGTTTGACTGCCTTCACTTCCCTGGGGTTGTTTGACTGCCTTCACTTCCCTGGGGTTGTTTGACTGCCTTCACTCCCATGGGGTTGTTTGACTGCCTTCACTTACCTGGGGTTGTTTGACTGCCTTCACTTCCATGGGGTTGTTTGACTGCCTTCACTTCCCTGGGGTTGTTTGACTGCCTTCACTCCCATAGGGTTGTTTGACTGCCTTCACTTCCCTGGGGTTGTTTGACTGCCTTCACTTCCATGGGGTTGTTTGACTGCCTTCACTTCCCTGGGGTTGTTTGACTGCCTTCACTCCCATGGGGTTGTTTGACTGCCTTCACTTCCCTGGGGTTGTTTGACTGTCTTCACTTCCCTGGGGTTGTTTGACTGCCTTCACTTCCCTGGGGTTGTTTGACTGCCTTCACTTCCCTGGGGTTGTTTGACTGCCTTCACTTCCCTGGGGTTGTTTGACTGCCTTCACTTCCCTGGGGTTGTTTGACTGCCTTCACTTCCATGGGGTTGTTTGACTGCCTTCACTTCCATGGGGTTGTTTGACTGCCTTCACTTCCATGGGGTTGTTTTGACTGCCTTCACTTCCATGGGGTTGTTTTGACTGCCTTCACTTCCATGGGGTTGTTTGACTGCCTTCACTTCCCTGGGGTTGTTTGACTGCCTTCACTTCCCTGGGGTTGTTTGACTGCCTTCACTTCCCTGGGGTTGTTTGACTGCCTTCACTTCCCTGGGGTTGTTTTGACTGTCTTCACTTCCCTGGGGTTGTTTGACTGCCTTCACTTCCCTGGGGTTGTTTGACTGCCTTCACTTCCATGGGGTTGTTTGACTGAGATGTTGGTGGAATAAAGCGTATATGGATGATTCTAATGACCAAATTTTGAACACAAAGAATCATTCATGTTTTCAAAATGCTGCGTTATAGAAATATAAAGTTAACCTTGAAATAATAGTATCAGTAGGTTATTAGAGGACTCTGTTCTTGTCTTCTGTGTCCCATATGGCACCCTATTCCCTATATAGTGCACTATATAACCCTATGTGCCTTGGTCAAAAGTAGTACACTATAAAGGCGATTAGAGTGCCATTTGGGTACCTTGATTTGAGTAATGCCCCTCGTATTCACTGGTTGGTCAGAGTGAGGATACAATGGCACAGTATTACTCATTGTTCTTTTAATGATTTCTTGTCCCTACAGGAAATGTTGTGCACCATGTGATAGTTGAGCCCAGACAAGACAGTGATGTGGAACTTCCTTCACCTTCTCTGACAAGTGGCCTGCACAGCAACCATACGGCCAACTGATCAGCAAATAGACAGTCAGCACTTAGCAGGCTGTCATGGAGATGATTTCTAACATTAGGAGCACCTCAAAAGGCACTCTTTTCAATTCTGTGGGCTTTCTGATAGCATTACCACTGGATTCTGGCTTACACCACAATGCGAAGTAGGGCCACATGGAGTTGTATAGGAGGTATGAAAAGTGTACTTTGCAGTAGCTTTGGTCCAGGGTGTTACATGCTGCTTGACCCTCAAGCCACACGTACCACCCTGGATCAGAGCTAACTCTGCAGCGGTTTGTGTGTGAGGAAAGATACATGGCTAAAATTGACTAAAGAAGAGTAAGAAGTTAATCTCCAAAATGCCTAAACTAACATCCCAGAGGAGGGGTAGTGGGCCAGTTATTTGTCTAGAAGACATTTTATTGTTATGGTGGTGATACATATTCGCAGCAGTGCTAAAGAAGTATCAGCTTTATTCGCCAAATACATTTCCATGTACAGGAATTTGACTCTGTGAAATGGTGCTGCTACAGAGTTACAGACTGTAAAAAAAATATATACACATTTAGTAATATAGCAATTAAACACTGGAATGGTAGATGTGCAGAAGATGAATGTGCAAGTAGAGATACTGGGGTGCAAAGGAGCAAGATAAATAAATAAATACAGTATGGGGATGAGGTAGATAGATGGGCTGTTTACAGATTGGCTATGTACAGGTGAAGTGATCTGTGAGCTGCTCGGACAGCTGGTTCTTAAAGCTAGTGAGGGAGATATGAGTCTCCAGTTTCAGTGATTTTTGCAGTTCGTTCCAGTCATTGGCAGCAGAGAACTGGAAGAAAAGGCGACCAAAGGAGGAATTGGCTTTGGGGGTGACCAGTGAGATATACCTGCTGGAGAGCGTGCTACGAGTGGGTGCTGCTATGGTGACGAGTGAGCTGAGATAAGGCGGGGCTTTACCTAGCAGAGACTTGTAGATAACCTGTAGCCAGTGGGTTTGGCGACGAGTATGAAGCGAGGGCCAGCCAACGAGAGCGTACAGGTCGCAGTGGTGGGTAGTAAATGGGGCTTTGGTGACAAAACGGATGGCACTGTGATAGACTGCATCCAATTTGTTGAGTAGAGTGTTGGAGGCTATTTTATAGATGACATCGCCAAAGTCGAGGATCGGTAGGATGGTCAGTTTATGAGGGTATGTTTGGCAGCATGAGTGAAGGATGCTTTGTTGCGATATAGGAAGCTGATTCTAGATTTAATTTTGGATTGGAGATGCTTAATGTGAGTCTGGAAGGAGAGTTTACAGTCTAACCAGACACCTAGGTATTTGTAGATGTCCACGTATTCTAAGTCAGAGCCGTCTAGAGTAGTGATGCCGGACAGGCGGGCAGGTGCGGGCAGTGATCTATTGAATAGCATGCATTTAGTTTTACTTGCATTTAAGAACAGTTGGAGGCCACGGAAGGAGAGTTGCATGATATAGAAGCTCGTCTGGAGGTTAGTTAAAACAGTGTTCAAAGAAGGGCCAGAAGTATACAGAATGGTGTTGTCTGCGTAGAGGTGGATCAGAGAATCACCAGCAGCAAGAGCGACATCATTGATGTATACAGAGAAGAGAGTCGGTCCGAGAATTGAACCCTGTGGCACCCCCATAGAGACTGCCAGAGGTCCGGACAACAGGCCCTCCGATTTGACACACTGAACTCTGTAAGAGAAGTAGTTGGTAAACCAGGCGAGGCAATCATTTGAGAAACCAAGGCTGTCGAGTCTGCCAATAAGAATGTGGTGATTGACAGAGTCGAAAGCCTTGGCCAGGTCAATGAATACAGCTGCACAGTATTGTCTCTTATCGATGGCAGTTATGATATCGTTTAGGACCTTGAACGTGGCTGAGGTGCACCAATAACCAGCTCTAAAACCAGACTGCATAGCGGAGAAGGTACGGTGGGATTCGAAATGGTCGGTAATCTTTTTCTTAACTTGGCTTTCGAAGACCTTAGAAAGACAGGGTAGGATAGATGTAAGTCTGTAGCAGTTTGGGTCTAGAGTGTCACTCCCTTTGAAGAGGGGGATGACCGTGGCAGCTTTCCAATCTTTGGGAATCTCAGACAATACGAAAGAGAGGTTGAACAGGCTAGTAATAGGGGTTGCAACAATCTCAGCAGATAATTTTAGAAAGAGAGGGTCCAGATTGTCTAGCCCGGCTGATTTGTAGGGGTCCAGATTTTGCAGCTCTTTCAGAACGTCATCTGGATTTGGGTGAAGGAGAAATAGTGGGGGCTTGGGCGGGTTTCTGTGAAGAGTGCCGGGCAGTTGACCGGGGTAGGGGTAGCCAGGTGGAAAGCATGGCCAGCCGTAGAGAAATGCTTATTGAAATTCTCAATTATAGTGGATTTATCGGCTGTAACAGTGTTTCCTAGCCTGAGAGCAGTGGGCAGCTGGGAGGAGGTGCTCTTATTCTCCATGGACTTTACAGTGTCCCATACCTTTTTTGAGTTTGTACTACACGATGCAAATTTATTTTTGAAAAAGCTAGCCTTAGCGCTCCTAACTGCCTGTGTATATTTGTTCCTAACTTCCCTGAAAAGTTGCATATCACGGGGGTTATTCGATGCTAATGCAGAACACCACAGGATGTTTTTGTGCTGGTCAAGGGAAGACAGTATGTACACAGACGCTAAACATGATATATACTATAAATGCTGCATAAACTATATTATAACTATGTGTAGAGATGGATGAATAAAAACAAATTTAACAGGATGATGTGCAATTGGGGAAATATACTGAACAAAAATATGAACGCAACATGTAATGTTTTGGTCCCATGTTTCATGAAATTAAATAAAAGATCACAGAAATGTTCCATATGCACAAAAAGCTTATTTCTCTCAAATGTTGTGCATTAATGTTTTTACATCCCTGTTAGTGAATATCTCTCCTTCACCAAGATAATCCATACACCTGATATGTGTGGCATATCAAGAAGCTGATTAAACAGCAAGATCATTACACAGGTGCACCTGGTGCTGGGGACAATAACATGCCACTCTAAAATGCACAGTTTTGTCACACAACACAATGCCACAGATGTCTCAAGTTGAGGGAGCATGCAATTGGAATGCTGACTACAGGAACGTCTAACAGAGCTGTTGTTAGAGAATTTAATGTTATGTTTCCCTACTATAAGCCGCCTCCAATGTCGTTTTAGAGAATTTGGCAGTGCGTCCAATCGGCCTCACAACCACAGACCACATGTAACCACGCCAGCCCAGGACCTCCACATCCAGCTTCTTCACCTGCGGGATTGTCTGAGACAAACCACCCGGACAGCTGATGAAACATTGGGTTTGCACAACCGAAGAATTTCTGCACAAACTGTCAGAAACCGTCTCATCTGCATGCTCGTCGTCCTCACCAGGGACTTGATCTGACTGCAGTTCAGCGTTGTAACCGACTTCAGTGGGCAAATGCTCACCTTCGATGGCCACTTGCACGCTGGGCAAGTGTGCTCTTCACGGATTAATCCCGGTTTCAACTGTACTGGGCAGATGGCAGACTGCGTGTATGGCATCGTTGTCTACCACCCCATGTCGCAAGGATCTGTACACAATTCCTGGAAGCTGAAAATGTCCCAGTTCTTCCATGGCCTGTATACTCACCAGACATGTCACCAATGGGATTCTCATAAGTAACGGGTATGACAGCATGTTCCAGTTCCCGCCAATATCCAGCAACTTTGCACAGCCATTGAAGAGGAGTGGGACAACATTCCACAGACCACAATCAACATTCTGATCAACTCTATGCGAAGGAGATGTGTCGTGCTGCATCAGGCAAATGATGGTCACACCGTTTTTTAAAAGGTATCTGTGACCAACAGATGCATATCTGTATTCCCAGTCATGTGAAATCCATAGATTAATAGGGCCTAATGAATTAATTTCAACTGACTGATTTCCTTATGTGAACTGTAACTCAGTAAAATCTTTTAAATTGTTGCATGTTGCATTTATATTTTTGTTCAGTGTACACTATATACTGTATGTGGGATAGAAACACAATACTGGTCACACCAAATGTATACAGTAATATGTTTATTCCCACTATTTTGTGTATATGAGGAAAACCTAAAGAAAATCCACTTCAAGATGATCAAATGTTTAACCTCAGATCAGGAGTGCACTGTGTTTTATTTAAATTCTTAGAAGCATGATTTTAGATATCAAAAAAGAAGAAAAACACCACCTACCCTAACATTGTCTATAGTAGACTGATCTATATGATGAGATCATCACTTGCTAGAATCAGTCTCGGTTTGACAGACTCATGGCGCACTACGTCTGTGAAAACAGACCCTGGCCTTGACCCAACTCTCCGAGGGTGTTTCAGGGAGAGTTGGGATATGCAAAAAACACAATTCCAATTCACACATACATATAAATACACACGTGTACATGTGTGAAATAGGACAAATATAAGCACCCACCAAATTATTTGTATTATTAAGAGACTAGGATTGGATTAATAGGCTATGCATTACTATAAAGCAGATAAAAACATGCTACCAGACACCATCAGTTGACCATGGCTATATGATGAACTTTATGGACAACATACAGAGCATTGTGTGCATTTTATAGCATGCACACAGTCTAGATAATATGCCCTGAAAAGGTAATTTATGATATCAATCCAGGTAATCAGGCACAGTTGTCCAAGGATGACCCATGTATGCTATATCAGCTGGTTATTTATTTGCCTCAATAAATCTGAATATTCAAACAGATGTTTGTCAATATATGAGGAT
Organism: Oncorhynchus clarkii lewisi; assembly: GCF_045791955.1. Classification (NCBI taxonomy): domain Eukaryota; kingdom Metazoa; phylum Chordata; class Actinopteri; order Salmoniformes; family Salmonidae; genus Oncorhynchus; species Oncorhynchus clarkii. The sequence continues at coordinate 16,988,807 of NC_092154.1, read as the reverse complement.
TCATCATTTGATCTCCAAGTAGACAAATCAAGAACATGGTTTTGGTCAATTCAGGTCACGAGAATGTTCAACATCAATTTACTGGGAAAAACAAAAACATATTTTATTACATTAGAAAATAATTAGAATTAAAATGATATTTTGAATGAAAATTAGGTTTTGTCACTGGTGAAACGTTCATCATATTTGATGACGTCATGACGTAGGTCAAAAGAAAAGCAAAAAAACTTCCTGACTTGGCTGTTCGTAACGCTGCGGTAGCTATATTTCATTAAAATGAGTTATCTTGCGAAATAACCTATAGAAAGCGACCACAATTATACCTTATGTATCAGAGCATTATCATACTTGTCTCAGCTAAATTGTTAGCTTCTTCAGCGAGTCTCGCTATAATAGCTGCTACTGGTTGTTTTATTTTAGAACAGAACCGTTCTGAGTGAAGCCATGATGGCGTCGAGCTACAACGCGAAGGAAGACGGTCACGTCACCGTACCTGGTGGTGGGACCATCCAGAATAAAAAGCCCGATAACACAGCTTTTAAACAACAACGATTACCTGCTTGGCAACCCATCCTGACAGCTGGCACAGTTCTTCCAGCTTTCTTCGTTATCGGGCTTATCTTCATCCCCATTGGTATCGGCCTCTACGTCACGTCCAACAACATCAAGGAGTTCGAGGTAAGGCCGGTGCTATCCGGGATCCTTAGCTAGCTGTCTGCTGTACTCAATAAGTCCAAGAGAAAGGAGGCACCAGTATCACTAGGGAGGGGGCACCTTTAGTACTAGGGAGGAGGATGGGACAGGTGTATGGGGAAGCCTGATCCCGCCACTTCCATGGGCCTCAAAATCACTATTTGCTTGTATATGTACTCCCACCAATGTTGTTTCTCATGATGATCGGTATCAACAGAAAATATAGCCTAAACACAAACAAGTCCTATAAAGGCCATTAGAAACTGAATGCTGATTGGCTGTATGCCGTGGTATATGAGACCATAGAGCACGGGTATGACATTTATTTGTACTAGTTTAATTACAATTGTAAGCAGTTTTCAATAGCAATAAGGCACCTCGGGGTTGTGCTTACAGTACCACGGCTATGGGCTGTATCCAGGCACTCCGCATTGCGTGTAAGAACAGCCCTTAGCGTTTGTTATATTTGCGAAATACCACACCCCCTCGTGCCTTATTGCTTAATTAGACCATGGCTTATGTATTTGTAGCCAACAGATTCTGACCCTACCGCTTTACGCTTGTTCTCTCTTCGCTGCACTTGCGTCAAAACACAGTCATGTTCTATTAAGACACAATGTACCTCAATGCAGGGATGGGATGTGCCACTGTATTCCAAATTGTACCTATATTCAAACTGATACATCGAAGATTGAAAAACTGCCCCTTTTGTCTTCATGCTAGCTAGCAGTAGCCATATCAGCCATTATGAATTGGTATGTCACGTTGAATAACAAAGGAGCTGATTGGCCGCTGTGTCTTAATCTAACCATGATTGTGTTCAGACCCCAGTGCATCTCACTGTAAACAAGCGTAACTGTAGGCTCGGAATCTACTTGTTAATGTACTGTATTTGATGTCAGGTCACAGGTGCACCATTTGTGGATTAGTAGGCCATCATTGTAAATAAGATTTTTTTCTTAACTGACTTGCCTGTTAAATAAATACATTTGAAATAATGCTAGGCAGCAGATTTCCAGCCATTTGGAAATGCTGTTTTGATGTACACATGTCATTACAGATTGATTATACTGGGACTGACATGTCCAGCCCATGCTTCAACTGCTCCCAGAGCTTTAGTTGGAACAGCACAAGACCATGCACCTGTGCACTGCCCTTCTCTCTGGAACAGCCCTTTGAAGTAAGTATGAAGCATGATGTCTGCCTCTCAAATAGCAACCTGTACACTACGTCAGTGGTTACCAACCTTTTCCGGTTACTATTCCTACCAACTGAATATAATTTTGTCTCAACAGAGCAACGTATTCATGTATTATGGCCTATCCAACTTCTACCAAAATCATCGGCGCTATGTCAAGTCCAGGGATGACAGTCAACTGAATGGTGACACCACCTCTCTAATGGTACATATTATGCCTTTAAAAAAGGGTACCTGTTTTCACACTGCATTCCTGAATCTCTGCAATGACTTTTAACTGATCATCAACAATTTTACATCTTTAGTTATCTGACATTTCCATCAAATTGACAAGATGTTCTGTGCAATGATCTAACGTTACATGTCTGCTTGCAATGTCCACAGAACCCCAGTAAAGAGTGTGAGCCCTATGCTCGCAATGAAAAAATGCCAATTGCTCCCTGTGGTGCAATCGCCAACAGCATGTTTAATGGTAAGACCGTTATGTCCTTCTTAGACCAGCATTACTAGAGTTGCAATAAGAGCAGCTCTGTTTATTCATGATCTCTTTCCTCAGACACTTTGGATCTGTATTACATTGACCCTAATGGCACAAGAATCCAAATTCCTCTGATGAAGAAGGGGATCGCTTGGTGGACAGATAAGCATGTGAAGTTCAGGAATCCTGGAGGCAACCCCAACCTCACAAGTGCTTTTCAAGGTGAGCAAGCACTCAGCAGAATTGTTACTATTGAAGATGAGTCAAAAAAAAATTACTAGGAATCTCACTGTCTTTTACCTAGGAATCTCACTATCATTTCCTCACCCAGGTACAACCAAGCCGATCAACTGGCGCAAGCCTGTCTATGAACTAGACACAGATGCTGAGAATAACGGCTTCATCAATGAGGACTTCATTGTGTGGATGCGTACAGCTGCCCTCCCCACTTTCCGTAAGCTGTACCGTATTATCCAAAAGAAGAACAACATGACGCCGACACTTCCCCGTGGCAACTACACCCTGGAAGTCACCTACAGTATCCTTTCACTGACAGCTGTTCAAATGATACAGCTGTACAGGAAGTTTGGGTTTGTGGAATGATAGCTTATGTTCTGATGTAATAGGAATGTTCAAATCAGTTATTGTCATAATAGGTCAGACAGACCAAGTCAATGTTGGGCCGTGTTCAGTAGACTACAAATTATATAATACCAGTCCACATTGTTATTGTATGATACGTTTTTATGATGGCAGTGGCTCCTGATCCATGACTGTATCTTTTCTGTCTGAGCCTCAGAAATAAATGATCCAATCGTGGATCAGGAACCACTCACTTTTAAGATCCTTCTTGCTAGAGTTATTTTGTAACTTAAATGTTAAATGGGTCTGAAGTTGAGCATTTGTTGAGTCTTCCTTAATGAGTTGATCCTAGACTATCCTGTTCGTAGCTTTGAAGGCCGGAAGCGTGTGATTCTGAGCACCATCTCCTGGATGGGGGGCAAGAACCCTTTCCTGGGCATCGCTTACATCACTGTGGGCTCTGTCTGCTTCTTCCTGGGAGTGGTCCTCCTCATCATCCACCACAAATATGGCAGCCGCAACAACACCGCTGACATACCTAACTAAAGACATCTTGTATGTATGTTGCATGCTGGCTAGCAGAGGCATGGGCGTAACCAGTGGCTAATTACAAGCACTGGTGGTCTCTTGTGTCTGGCTTGTGTACTGTGTGTAAGAATGGCCTGCTTGTCAAAAGTGCTGTGCAAGTATTGGAAGCGCAAAGACGTCAGGGGAGAGTTCACTCATATTTATTTTTCATGGTCAGAAAGCTATGCAGTTAACGTAGGTTTTTCTGTCAATATGTTGTATTGACAGTAAGTTGAAATGTAATGACGCTACATCAATGTGCAGATAGTACCGTTTTAATTCAGAAATACGTGTGTGTCTGTCATAGATGTTTATTAGTTCTATATGAATAAATTATTAAAATAATGTTTGAAGATGGTCAAGCGAATTGGAACAGTCCATTAGGCTAAATGTTGAATTGCTTTGAGTCAAGGCTGTTTATTCATACAAGTATGTTCTTGTTACATACATTACAGTAGTTTGAGGAACATATTTCTGGTCTGTTTACACTACAGATAGGTCTCTAGATTGCACAAGGATGTGTACAGATTTTCAGGTCAAGCGTTATGGAAGGCTTGCAATGTTTTCAATGTACTTTAGAACTCATTTTCTCAGTGTATAAATAGTAATTCTGTTCAGCTGCCTAAAATATGCAGAGTCAAGTTTAAGTAACATAACACAAATGAAAATAGTACATTTCAAGGTTTTCAGGGACCAAAGCTCCATGTAGCCTGGGCGCCAGTCTTTCTGCATTCTTGCAAATTCATTATGTAAAACATGTTTAGCATTACAAATAAGTAGGCAAGAACACAGACATACATTGGACCAGTCTAGCATTCATTTTATTCTATGGAAAAACATCCTTATTTATTTTCTTACTAAGATTGTTGCAAATTGGTGAAATATGTTTTGCATGAGTTACCTGGAGATTATACGCCTGTTGCTTGACAAATAAAATAATATCTGGACAACTCATGTTGTTAACCAGAATTTTATTTGAAAATGGTTGGAAAAAAAATTCAAAATTGAAAAAGTGAATGTATACTTAATATAATGTTTGAATCTTGAGCCACTTTTGGCAGTACTTTTATAGCCCAGAATACAGTAGCTGGTGTTGGCTTGGTTATTCTCCAAGTTCACACTCCTGCCCAGTATGGGCAATATGCGTCAGTAAATCCTCCAAAGAAACTGGCGGAAACGTGGTGTTACTGTGTCCTTGTACGACGACTGACGTGGGGAAAAGATGTACCGACACATTCAAGTAAGATATCGATTTAGTCATGTTTTGATTGCAGTTAATATCTGTATTCAACGGGATCGGTTTGACTCTTTTAAAGGCTAGTGACGAGTAACGTCACTAGCCTTTAGCGGTTATGGGATGACAGGTAGTGGCTACTACTAGCTAGCCATTTAACTTACAGGTAGTAAGCTTGCTAACGTTATCTACTAAACGTTTTATTTATTTACTTGTGTTTATGGCAAATTAACTTGGTTAAATACACAGGTAAACAGCGGCATATTCCAAGCCAGCGCTGATCTTAAAATATATCTGTAAAACTACAGTGCCGATGGGTTTGAAATGTATTCTTCTTTTTCGTAGTTTGACAGGCGTTCCAGCATGTTTCGCGGCAGGCAGTTGGAGAACAAGGTCACACAGAAGCATTTCCAGGTAATTGACAGGGTTTATATGGCTGACGGCTTTAATAGGCAATGTCCTTAAAATATGACGTTCAAATCTACTCTTTGATTTTTAGTTTAATGTCATGGAAAATGTAGCTTGAAATTATTGTTGACAAAGTGATATTTATGTTTTGATGACTGGTGACATGTCCACCTGTCCACTTGTAGTTCCCCTCCAATGAAGCCCGAGTTACATATAGTTGACGGATAAGTATATCTGATTGACAGAAGCTCATTGGGTTGATGTTAATGCTTTGCATGCTGGGTGTAAACTGAAAACAGTCAAATAATGTGTCCTAAATGACACCCTATTCCATACATAGGTATCTGGTCAAAAGTAGTGCACTATGGGCCCTTGTCTAGAGTAGTGCATTAAATAGGGAAAAGGGTTCCATTTGGGACAGTATCAATGTTGTGAGATAGATGAGAAACCCATGTCTGACTCTAATTACCACTGGCAACTGATCGGGGGAGAGTGATGCCACTGCCTCATCATTGGCTGCTTTTCAATAAGTGATTGTGCAAACTGTGTTGCTTTTAAATGCTTTCTAAAACTTGGTGTATATCTTGCTGTAATCATTAAAAGTGTAATGGCTGGATTGCTGGAATGTACTTGTTGCATTCTGTAGTTAGAATGGTCAATTTGTGGGCATTAATGACCACTCAACCACCCAGATAGAGTTCTCTGGAGATGCACTGTTGAATCCTTTTGCTCTACTAGGAGATGAAAAGATCAATTCAAGTAAGTCACTGTCCACTCAAATGATGCTTTTCCCTTGACTTACCCCCACACTAGTGGGCCGCCAGTGTTTTATGTTAATGTAAGCTCTAGTATTATTGTGTTTATCAGGAGTGTGACACTTAACTTGTGATGAGCAGAATCAACAACCTTTGCTTTGTGAGATGGTGTTAAAGTTCACAGTTAGGCATTGCTACGTAAATGCAAGCTGAAAAGTACCTAGGGCCTTGCCTTTGGCTCCAAGTCAGAGCAGGTCCGCCAGAGTTATGGCTCAGTGAGACATAGGGTGCCGGCCTGTGTAGATGGAAACATTGTCTGAGCCTTTCGGTTATAACACTGGAGTGAATCCTCATTGGAAATGCTCAGAAAGAGTACACCACAGCTTGGTGAGCTTAAAGGATGCAGGATGCTTGTACTGTATGTTGCTGTGCATTACATGAATTTAATACGGTATATTTTTCTTCACCAGGAGGACAATGAGATTCCAATTCATTTGAAAGGGGGTGTCAGCGATGCTATCCTAATACAGAACAACAATGGCACTCACTACTCACTGTGAGTGTACCTTTTTGTAATAACACTTTATTTAATTAGTAATAATGTCTTACATTTCATTGCAGGATCTGCACATGTCATATATGAGCTGGTTTGTGCAGGTTTCCCCAAGAAGGAGTGACTGCAGCTCCTGGGCTCACATGTTCTACAATACATCCTGTTAGATGTAAAACGTCTCCATGTCCTCAGGGGTTTGATTTGTCCTGTCATAATGGTCCTGTCACCTTTGGCTGCGATTACAGCCTAGAGTCTTCTTGGGTATGACGCTACAAGCTTTGCACGCCTGTATTTGGGGAGTTTCTCCCGTTCTCTCCAGATCCTCTTAAGCTCTGATAGGTTGTATGGGGAGCGTCACTGCAAAGCTATTTTCAGGTCTCTCCAGAGATGTTTGATCGGGTTCAAGTCCAGGCTCTGGCTGGGCCACTCAAGAACATTCAGAGACTTGCGTTCTCTTGGCTTTGTGCTTAGGGTCGTTGTCCTGATGGAAGGTGAACCTTCGCCCCAGTATGAGGTTCTGAGCACTTTGGAGCAGGTTTTCATCAAGGATCTCTCTCTACTTTGCTCTGTTCATCTTTCCCTTGATCCTGACTAGTCTCCCAGTCCCTGCCGCTGAAAAAAAAAACACGCTTCACCGTAGGGATGATGCCAGGTTTCCTCCAGACGTGACGCTTGGCATTCAGGCCAAAGAGTTCAATATTGGCTTCATCAGACCAGAGAATCTTGTTTCTCATGGTCTGAGAGTCCTTTAGGTGCCTTTTGCCAAACTCCAAGAGGGCTGTTGTGCCTTTTACTGAGGAGTGGCTTCTGTCTGGCCACTACCATAAAGGCCTGATTGGTGGACTGCTGCAGAGATGGTTGTCCTTATGGAAGGTTCTCCCATCTCCACAGAGAAACTCTTGAGCTTTGTCAGAGTGACCGTCGGGTTCTTGGTCACCTCCCTGGCCAAGGCCCTTCTCCCCCGATTGCTCAGTTTGGCAGGGCGGCCAACTCTAGGAAGAGTCTTGGTGGTTCCAAACTTCTTCAATTTAAGAATGATGGACACCACTGTGTTCTTGGGGACCTTCAATGTTGCAGAAATGTTTTGCTACCCTTCCACAGATATGTGCCTCCACGCAATCCTGTCTCTGAGCTCTACGGACAATACCTTCGACCTCATGGCTTGGTTTTTTCTCTGACAGGTTTAGAGATGTTTGCAAATGTATTAAAAACTGATATACTTTATTTACGCTGCCAACTGTGGGACCTTATATAGACAGGCGTGTGCCATTCCAAATCATGTCCAATCAATTGAATTTACCACAGGTGGACTCCCAAGTTGTGGAAACATTTCAAGGGTGATCAATGCACCCGAGCTCAATTTCGAGTCTCATAGCAAAGGGTCTGAATACTTAGTGTATAAGGTATATCAGTTTATTTTTGATTTTTTTTAATACATTTGCAAACATCTCTAAACCTGTTTTCTCTTTTTCATTATGGGGTATTGTGTTAGATGAGGAAGAAAAAATGTAATCCATTTTCGAATAAGGCTGTAACGTAACAATATGTGGAAAAAGTCAAGGGGTCTGAATACTTTCCGAATGCACTGTACGTACAGATCTTATAAACACAAGTGTACTATTTAAGGTCCAACTTCAATGGTTTATTTTAAAATTGCAGTGGAAAAACACTTTGGTATTTGTTTTAAGTAGTAATACAATTTATTTTATCTTCTACATGTGACCAAGTGTTCCCCACTTTTGCAGTGTGGCTGTTTTTAAAACTTGTCTGTAAGATTAGTACCTTATAGTTCCAAACCAAGGGCACATTAGGCCAAGGGCAGTGTTAATATTGTCATCAAATGATACTTTGTAAAGAAATGAGTATATCTACGATTAGAATGACGTTCCTATTTTGGAATGTCCTTGAGCTCTAGCCTACAGAAATCGGACTAGGTCATGGGAAAATGCCATGAGATGCAATTTGCTCTATTGTTTACTTTTTTGTTGGTGATTTGATACGATATGCGTGCACATCTTACAGTGTTGTATAGCAGATAAAAAAGTTTCATTTTGTTTGTTTCAGACTTTTATGAAATGTTAGTTTTTTTTAAATGACTGAGCTTTTTCTGAAGCAATGCACCAGAAAGCATTGCTGCAGGGCTTTCGCATGTGCATTTTGCCTTTTGAGCCCCTAGAGGGCAATGTCTTCAAGGGGATTGATTGGGTCTCAGATTATGATAGACCGATGGTCGGGAAACTGAATTCTCTCATCTGTAAAAGTTGTGACATCTCTGTTTTAATTTCAATAACACGTCAATAATCAATAACGTTCATTTGAAAAAGTTGTTTTTCAAAATGATCTGTTAGGCTATAGATTATAGCCTATGTATTTGATAGATGAGAATGGAATAGGCTACTCCAGTAGCCCCAAAAACTCCAGACACAATTCTGGTTGTACAATATCACTTTAAGTTGCTCAGTGCCTTTTGAAATAAGACTATTTAATTATTAATAACCTCTTACATTTAATTGCAGGATCTGCATAAGTCATATATGAACTGGTTTGTGCAGGTTTCCCCTAGGATAAGGAGTGACTGCAGCTCCTGAGCTCACATGTTCTACAATACATCCTGTTAGATGTAAAACGTCTCCATGTCCTCGGGGTTGATTTGTCCTGTCATAATGGTTTCTTTTTCAAGTTCATGGGATCAATATTTATTAGAGCTGAGGATGATTAAATATGCCTCTCATAACAAAGTGTCATTAGTCCTTATTTTTGTATGTGTGTAACTGTATTTTAAGTACAGTAGACACCATAACGAATGTGGCCGTGTGCGGCTTTGTGAAGTAGAACCCATTGACCCAAGTTTATTTGACAAAATTGTTGCAATAAAAATGTGTGGTGGAAATGGCAGGAAAATTGTATAGGAAACTTTTTCTATAGATTTACAAAATTGTGACTTTTTTTTGTTGAACTTTTTTTATTGTGACCAATGATGGAAACTGATTAAATGATAATTGCCACATTAATTTTGAAGTATGCAGTGTACGTGTCATTACGTAACTATAAAACTCAACTTCACATTTTATTCTAAATGCCTAGGCCCAGTGCTTGAAAAAATATATTTTTTATCAACTATAAAAATATATCTTTGCAAGACAAGGATTGTCCTGACTTTCAATAATGGCTGAATTGCTTTGCATTGCTTTCTAGTTGGCAAGCTAGTTTCACCATCAAATTATTTCAGATCTACAGGAGTGCAAGTCTCACCATGGCACAGACCTTAGTGATACATAGGCACATGGGAATTATTAGAATATGGCAAATGTTAGTCAATTATTGCATTCCATCCATGCTGGATTTCCCAGGCTACCTGAGACATGAAACAGATAGGTGGGAGGGTAGACTACAGGCTGTCACCAATGCGGAATTAGCCTAAAAGAGTAATAGAAACACTTATTTTTTTCAACACGGTTTTTGTGAAAAAAAAAGTGTTTTTACATTTCAGTAATTTAGCAGAGCTCCTATCCAGAGTGACTTCAGATAGCTAAGTGAGACATCCACAGGCATAGTAAGTAGGCTACACTTTTCCTCAATATGAACAGGTGCGGTGGGATTTATTTCACCTTTATTTAACCAGGTAGGCAAGTTGAGAACAAGTTCTCATTTACAATTGCGACCTGGCCAAGATACAGCAAAGCAGTTCGACACACAACACAGTTACACATGGAGTAAAACAAACATACAGGCAATAATACAATAGAAAAATGAGTCTATATACAATGTGAGCAAATGAGGTGAGATAAGGGAGGTAAAGGCAAAAAAAGGCCATGGTGGCAAAGTAAATACAATATAGCAAATAAAACACTGGAATGGTAGATTTGCAGTGGAAGAATGTGCAAAGTAGAAATAGAAATAATGGGGTGCAACGGAGCAAAATAAATAAATACAGTAGGGGAAGAGGTAGTTGTTTGGGGTAACTAGAGAGATATACCTGCTGGAGCGCGTGCTGCTATGGTGACCAGCGAGCTGAGAAAAGGGGGGACTTTACCTAGCAGGGTCTTGTAGATGATGTGGAGCCAGTGGGTTTGGCGACGAGTATGATGAGTATGAAGAGAGGGCCAGCCACAGTTTGCAGTGGTGGGTAGTATATGGGGCTTTGGTGACAAAACGGATGGCACTGTGATAGACTGCATCCAATTTATTGAGTAGGGTATTAGAGGCTATTTTGTAAATGATATCGCCGAAGTCGAGGATCGGTAGGATGGTCAGTTTTACAAGGGTATGTTTGGCAGCATTAGTGAAGGATGCTTTGTTTTGCGAAATAGGAAAACAATTCTAGATTTAACTTTAAGATGTTTGATGTGAGTCTGGAAGGAGAGTTTACAGTCGAACCAGACACCTAGGTATTTGTAGTTGTCCACATATTCTAAGTCAGAACCGTCCAGAGTAGTGATGCTGGACGGGCGGGCAGGTGCGGGCAGTGATCAGTTGAAAAGCATGCATTTAGTTTTACTTGCATTTAATAGCAGTTGGAGGCCACGGAAGGAGAGTTGTTAACACAGTGTCCAAAGAAGGGCCAGAAGTATACAGAATGGTGTCGTCTGCGAAGAGGTGAATCAGAGACTCACCAGCAGCAAGAGCAACGTCATTGATGTATACAGAGAAGAGAGTCGGCCCAAGAATTGAACCCAGTGGCACCCCCATAGAGACTGCCAGAGGCCCGGACAACAGGCCCTCCGATTTGACACACTGAACTCTATCAGAGAAGTAGTTGGTGAACCAGGCGAGGCAATCATTTGAGACAACAAGGCTATCGAGTCTGCCGATGAGGATGTGGTGATTGACAGAGTCGAAAGCCTTGGCCAGGTCAATGAATAGGGCTGCATAGTATTTCTTATCTATGGCGGTTAAGATATCGTTTAGGACCTTGAGCGTGGCTGAGGTGCACCTATGACCAGCTCTGAAACCAGATTGCATAGCGGAGAAGGTGCGTGGGATTCGAAATGGTCGGTAATCTGTTTGTTGACTTGGCTTTTGAAGACCTTAGAAAGGCAGGGTAGGATAGATATAGGTCTGTAGCAGTTTGGGTCTAGAGTGTAGTTACAGCAAAGTCAGAGCTAGAAAGGGGGGAGGGATCGAGGTGAGGATGGGATGGGATTATGTAAAATACTCTTTGAAGAGGTAGGGTTTCAGGTGCTTTCGGAAGATGGGCAGGGACTCTACTGTCCTAGCTTCTCCATGCCAGGACAGAGAACAGCTTGGACTGGGCTGCGCCGTAGCTGCCCTCCCGTAGGGGTGGGAGGGCCAAGAGACTAGAGGTGGCAGAACGGAATGCAGAACGGAATGCTCGGGTTGGGGTGTAGGATTTGAGCATAACCTGAAGGAAGGGATGGGCAGTGATGTCAATACTGAGTGTGACATCATTAAGTCCAGCTGTTTTTATCGACACAAAATAGTTAAGTCAGGGTAGCCTAGTTGTTAGAGTGTTGGGCTAATAACCGAAAGGTTGCAAGTTTGAATCCCCAAGCTGACAAGGTACAAATCTGTCGTTCTGCCCCTGAACAAGGCAGTCAACCACTGTTCCCAGGCCGTCATTGAAAATAAGAATTTGTTCTTAACTGACTTGCCTAGGAAAATAAATGGAAATGTACCCTAGCAGGCAATTGTTTAATCTATTTTCCATGCAAACTTTCTAAATTATGACAAAAACTCTGAACCCTGAACAAGTTAATGGAGACATAACTAATCTTGTTCATGTCTAGTTTCCTACTAATACCATTCTCATGATGGGAATTATGACCAGTAGGTAGGTTTCCTTCCAAATGGCGACAGATTTTCATGCGAATATTCTAAAATCCGCATAAAAACACAACTGAAGCACCATTACCTTTTTCTTATTATTTTTTTTCTTAACAAATCAATACAGGAAGTACATGGGGGAACACAAGTATATATAAATAATATACAAAGGACAATTGGGCTAGGGGGGATAGGGGGTGGGGCTAGGGGGTACAAAATCACATTACACAAGGACATACAGACACTTATTATTCTAACCTTTTTTGTTAGTAGAGTATTTAATTGTCTTAGAGTATTTAATTGTCTTAAAATATAGTTCAATTTGTTTTTGTAAGGTAAGAAAATGTGTTTTTTGTTGTTGTAAATGTACATTTGCGAATATGAAATTTGGCCAAAAGAATAAGAAAATGAATTGCATAAAACTGTTTCAGCTTATTTCTATCGTAGGTAAAGAATCTAAGCAGTATATCTCTCCACAATAGTGTAAGATCTTCATAAATGTATTCAATTATATCTACTATTCTATTATATCTATCTACTGATGTCTTGCCACAGTTTTCTTACATGCATACAATGCCAAAAAAGATGCAACACTGTTTCTGGGTGGTCATTACAAAAGGAGCAATTTGAGTTGATGTTTTCCTTAAACTTCTTCATATAGTGGTTGGCAGGATAATATTTATTAATAATTTTTAAGGAAACTTCCTTAATTTTGTTAACAAGTAGGTATGTGTGTGGCAACATCCAAACTTTTTTCCAACAGATATTATCAATAAATCATTCCAATAAGGCATGACATACGGTACAGATACAACATCCTGCTGAAACAAGGTTCGTATCGCTCTGTTGTTGAATGGACCAAAAGAGAAATAAATCTTTCCTACTGATGAGTCAACAGGGTCAATAGAAGGTAGGCTCTGAGGGTCAGGTCTTGACACGTTCCTGAATACACCTGAGGGAATGGCATCAAAAACAATTGCAAAATCTTTAGGTGTTACAGGGACCTTGTAAAGTAATAAGAATTCCTTATAACTGAGTAAAAGACCCTCTGCATTTACCAGTTGGCTCACCAATAGGATATTATTTCAGAACCAATATTCAAAAAACAAAGGGTAATGGGTACAGTTTCTCCAAAGAAAGTTGAGAAGCATCTGGTCTATCTCCTTGCTTATTTTACTGTCAAGATATAAAGATAGAGTGTCATATGGTAGTCTAGAGATACCTTCAGCCTTGGTTATTAGGACTCTACCTTTTAATGATAAGTCCCTCTGTAGCCATTGATTTAGCTTCTGTTTTTTTTATTTTTTATTTTTTAAATAAGAGGGTTAAAACTTAGCAAGCCTCTAGACTTCTGATCCTTTGTAATGGTTATGCCTAAATATGTAAGTTCTTCTTTACTGGAATACCATAATATGAAGGTGTCACACAATCTTTGACAGCCATGAGTTCACATATATTAATGTTAAGATATAGACCAGACGCTTTGGAAAAGGATTGTATCACATTGATCGATAAGGGAATTTGGAATCTTTCAGAAAAAGTTGTAGTATCGTCAGCCAGCCAGCTAGCACGAAGCACCATGACCTTCTTCAAGAGCTCAGAGCGAGTGTTATTATTATTATTGTGGACAAAAGAGCAAGATCATTTTCATTTGTCAAACTGCAGGCAAGCATCGATTATCATGTCACCAGAATAAGACTATCACCACCCTGTGAGCGTCATAATAATTAATTTAATCTGTAGCCTAATAAACTGCATGCTTTCGACGAATCTGTAGCCTAATAAACTGCATGCTTTCGACGAGTTGTGAGTGGACCTCACATGTTATGGCCTGACTCCAAGTTTACTTCGATTGTTATTATATCAATATTGGCGGATAAAACTGTTTCCACCGACATTATTCGCATAATTAACCAAACAAAACAAAAACAAAAAAGATCCCACCTTGTCTAGCGTATCTTGCTCCAATTCCAATGGTTTATTTGAACATTACAATGGGGAAAACACTGGTATTTACTTAAGTAGTAATGTCATGTAATTTATCTAATATATGTGACCACAATTCCTCAATTTTTCACTGTCTTTCTTCTTTAAAGCCAGTCTGTAAGATTAGTACCTTATTATTAGAAACCAAGGAGGACACATTAAGCCAAAGGCAGTCATAATGTTGTCATCAAATGATACTTTGTAAAGAAATTACGAATATATCTACAATTAGAATATGACGTTCCTATTTTGGAATGTCCCTTGAACTCTACACAGAAATAACTACTAGATCATGGGAAAATGTCATGAGATGCAATTTAATCAATATAGTTGACTTTTTGGTAGTGATTTGATACGCTATGCGTGCACATTTTACAATGTGAATAGATTATAAAAAAGTGCCATCAGACATTTGTGAAAATGTTAGTAACGTTTTTTTTTAACCGAGTTTTATCTGAATACTTTATTAAGTAGAACCTAATGCTCAAGGAACCAGCGATGCGTTTTGCCTCTTGAGCCACTAGAGGGCTATGTCTTCGAGGGAATTGATTGGGTCTCGCATAACAGGCCGATGGTCGGGAAACTGAATTCTGTCATCTGAAAAAGTGTTAAAAAAATGTTTTAATGTTATTATCACGTTTTTCAATAAAACTTTCAATTTAAACGTTTTTCTGCTTTCAAATGATCTGTAGGGCTATAATATATTGCCTACGTATTTGATAGATCAAATACAATCATATTAGTCACATGTGCGGGAATTCAACAGGTTAACCGTGAAATGCGTACTTACAAGCCCTTAGCCCTTAACCAACAATGCAGTTCAAGAAATAGATTGAAGAAAATATTTACTAAATAAACTAAAGTGAAAAAACGAAACAAAATAAAAAATAAAAAAGTAACACAAGAAAATGACAACAATAACGAGACTATATAGAAAGCATCACCCTTTACTCATGCTTCACCTGTATAATTATGATTGGACAGTGTTAAGTATGTCTTGACATTTTCTGAGTGGAATCCAAAGACTTATTAAATAGTTCAATAACATAACAATATATTTATAAATATTTATCTACTGACATAAATCCCATTAAATTAAAATGACGTAGTTAAGCCTACTGATTCTTAAGTGGTCACTGAATTAATGGGCTGTTGAAGATTTTTCCATTGTCTAAAAAAAACGGCTCAACGGTTGCCAATAACAACACATCTCCTGGTTTCCAAACGCAGATGCTATGAACTTGAGGATAAAACCTTTAGAGAAGCATCATTGAAAAGGAATGCAGAAAACTATGCTAAATTTCCAAAAGTATATCCCCACACTCTGAGAGGCTGCATTTATCAATCTGTGGCTGGGTTCCACGCTTGCTGAGTGTCGTAAGAGCTTACGATAGTAAAGGGAGAGTTGGGAACAGCCCCCTATTAAGTAGCAGATTGTAGAGAGTCTTCCCACTTGGAAAAAGGCTTCTGATCTGTGACCTCCGCAAGAGGAGAACTGAGTTTTCGTTTGTGCTTAGAATATTGATTCTCCTCCCTTAAAACTTGTATCGATCATTACCAGAAGGGGCATATCCAAAGAGGCTTTACTGCTTTACTGTTTTGTATTCTGAAATCAAACGAGCGACAGCACAACTTCATTTCCACAGGTCAGTATTGAATTAATTGAATATGGAATTATGGAATTATGGATTGGACTACTGTTTAGGCTATTTGAGAGGTAAAGGGAGATTAGTTATGCTCATCTGGAGACCAGGGAAGTAGGCAATCCCAATATTGTGCTCTGAATTTTTAGTATTTAGTATTTGCCTAGTGATCATTTTCGTCAAGGTGTCTTTATGTTAAGGTGTCTTTGAGATTAATTATTGCCCGTAATTATCCCCCAACAACCATTCCATAAATGCCGTGTGTCTTGGACTCATGTGCATTGGGCATATAGGTTGGCGTTGGAATATTCTTCGCGGTTTAAACATGCAGGATAATTCCTAATGTGTGAAGTAAATTAGAATTTAATTTTAGGAGAAAGGAAACATTTATCACTTAGGACTGGTGGTCTATACTCTGTTCGATATTGCACGATATTTATTGTTTTTTTGTGCTTGGAGACACGGGTTGGGTTTTCATATAGTTTGTACATGTTGGATAGTTTATAGCTTTTGAGTCATGCTCTAGCCTACTCCCATCTTCATCAAGGCAAGTCTTGACTGAACGGGGACCGCCTTTTTTATCAGATAGGCTACAATAGGAAGCACGTTTATCCCATAGAAAAGTGTAGAAGAGACAATTTTCGATTAAAAGTTGATAGTGAGTTTTCTTACGTTGTTTTTAATCCCTGTTTAAATTGGACCAATATGATAAGACAATGTAGTTTAGATGTTCAATTGTCTTTCCATTGTCTTTGAATGCACTTGCTATATCACACATCTATAGTTTATTTGGGATTATATGGCATTTAAATATTTGATGCTTGTGGTAAAAGTACAATGCGGAATGTTGGAGCATTGCTGAGATGCGTGCGTAATTGCACGTTCTTTTTGTAGCCTCATTCATGTTCTGCTGAACCAGAGAGAGAAAACGAGTCAAAATGAAGATAAGGCTGTCTCTGGCAGCGGCTGCCTTCCTTGCAGTGCTACTATCCTCCGTCGAGGCCCAAGGTAAAGTTATCCCTCACCTGCCATTTTTTCCCCTCCTCACCTCAATTTTTTCTACTGTTAATTAAACACAACTGAATGAAAATGTGCATCTTCCCCGTCTCTCTCGCTCTCTCTCTCTCTCTCTTTACCCCCCCCCCCCCCATTTCTCTCCCTCCGACTGTAGCTAATGGTGTCGGTTCTTTAGCTCTTCATGGTGAAATTGCAATACTTTCACCACATTTAATTACATTTTGTTAATAAATGTTTGCTGAAAGAAAATGTCTACATTATTCATCGGTAGGCCTATAGATTCATCTATAGGCCTATGGATTCATCGGTATACCTATATATTCATTTCTAGACCTATGTATTCTTGTCTTTTTGTTGTGTTTTTATCCAATTTTGTCTGTCTATTCATTGGGACAGGTTGAATTAACTCAAACAACTAGTTTAGGGTAGGATATTGAAACAGTCTGAGGAATGCAACATTATATTTTTCAATCAAAAAGTGCGTTTCAAATAGATTTCTTTTAAATCTAAAAGTTCAAAGTGGAACAGGCCCCATCATAGTGGTCTGGAAGTTAGTGAAAGGCTAACTCTAAGCATGGATAGTTGCAGTGAAGTCTTTCTTACGCTAGGAGGGGCACTTGCTTGATATTTTTATTAGGAATTTCTGTCTTAGTTTATCTAGTATGCATACAGCAGTTCTCTGGGGACGGGAAGAATTTCAGCTGTACAAAAATGAAGTAGCCTAAAGGAACAATGTAATGATAAAGGAACTAGGTAATGATAAAGGAACTAGGTAATGATAAAGGAACTAGGTAATGATAAAGGAACTAGGTAATGATGAAGGAACTAGGTAATGATAAAGGAACTAAGTAATGATGAAGGAACTAGGTAATGATAAAGGAACTAGGTAATGATAATGGAACTAGGTAATGATAAAGGAACTAGGTAATGATAAAGAAACTAGGTAATGATAAAGGAACTAGGTCATGATCAAGAAACTAGGTATTGATAAAGGAACTGGGTCATGATCAAGAAACTAGGTCAGGATCAAGGAACTATGCTATGAAAAAGAAACTAGGCAATGATAACGAAACTAGGTAATGATAAAGGAACTAGGTAATGAGATCAAGGAACTAGGTAATGATCAACGAACTAGGTAATGATCAAGGAACTAGGCAATGATCAACGAACTAGGTAATGATCAAGGATCTAGGTCATGATCAAGGAACTAGGCAATGATCAAGGAACTAGGTAATGATAAAGAAACTAGGTAATGATAAAGAAACTAGGTAATGATAAAGGAACTAGGTAATGATCAAGGAACTAGGTAATGATCAATGAACTAGGTAATGATCAAGGATCTAGGTCATGATCAAGGAACTAGGCAATGATCAAGGAACTAGGTCATGATCAAGGATCTAGGTAATGATCAAGGAACTAGGTAATGATCAAGGATCTAGGTCATGATCAATGAGCTAGGTAATGATAAAGGAACTAGGTAATGATCAAGGAACTATGTCATGATAGAGGAACTAGGTAATGATAAAGGAACTAGGTAATGATAAAGGAACTAGGTAATGATAAAGGAACTAGGTAATGATAGAGGAACTAGGCAATGATCAAGGAACTAGGTCATGATCAAGGTACTAGGCAATGATCAACGAACTAGGTAATGATCGAGGAACTAGGTAATGATCAAGAAACTAGGTAATGATCAAGAAACTAGGTAATGATCAAGGAACTAGGTAATGATAAAGGAACTAGTTAAATATCAAGGAACTAGGTAATGATAAAGGAACTAGGTAATGATCAAGGAACTAGGTCATGATAGAGGAACTAGGTAAATATCAAGGAACTATGTCATGATAGAGGAACTAGGTAATGATAAAGGAACTAGGTAATGATCAAGGAACTAGGTAATGATAAAGGAACTAGTTAAATATCAAGGAACTAGGTCATGATAGAGGAACTAGGTAATGATCAAGGAACTAGGTAATGATAAAGGAACTAGTTAAATATCAAGGAACTATGTCATGATAGAGGAACTAGGTAATAATCAAGGAACTAGGTAATGATAAAGGAACTAGTTAAATATCAAGTAACTAGGTCATGATAGAGGAACTAGGTAAATATCAAGGAACTATGTCATGATAGAGGAACTAGGTAATGATAAAGGAACTAGGTAATGATCAAGGAACTAGGTAATGATAAAGGAACTAGTTAAATATCAAGGAACTATGTCATGATAGAGGAACTAGGTAATGATAAAGGAACTAGTTAAATATCAAGGAACTAGGTAATGATAAAGGAACTAGTTAAATATCAAGGAACTAGGTAATGATAAAGGAACTAGTTAAATATCAAGGAACTAGGTCATGATAGAGGAACTAGGTAATGATAAAGGAACTAGGTAATGATCAAGGAACTAGGTAATGATAAAGGAACTAGTTAAATATCAAGGAACTATGTCATGATAGAGGAACTAGGTAATGATAAAGGAACTAGGTAATGATCAAGGAACTAGGTAATGATAAAGGAACTAGGTAATGATAAAGGAACTAGGTAATGATAAAGGAACTAGGTAATGATAAAGGAACTAGGTAATGATGAAGGAACTAGGTAATGATAAAGGAACTAAGTAATGATGAAGGAACTAGGTAATGATAAAGGAACTAGGTAATGATAATGGAACTAGGTAATGATAAAGGAACTAGGTAATGATAAAGAAACTAGGTATTGATAAAGGAACTGGGTCATGATCAAGAAACTAGGTCAGGATCAAGGAACTATGCTATGAAAAAGAAACTAGGCAATGATAACGAAACTAGGTAATGATAAAGGAACTAGGTAATGAGATCAAGGAACTAGGTAATGATCAACGAACTAGGTAATGATCAAGGAACTAGGCAATGATCAACGAACTAGGTAATGATCAAGGATCTAGGTCATGATCAAGGAACTAGGCAATGATCAAGGAACTAGGTAATGATAAAGAAACTAGGTAATGATAAAGAAACTAGGTAATGATAAAGGAACTAGGTAATGATCAAGGAACTAGGTAATGATCAATGAACTAGGTAATGATCAAGGATCTAGGTCATGATCAAGGAACTAGGCAATGATCAAGGAACTAGGTCATGATCAAGGATCTAGGTAATGATCAAGGAACTAGGTAATGATCAAGGATCTAGGTCATGATCAATGAGCTAGGTAATGATAAAGGAACTAGGTAATGATCAAGGAACTATGTCATGATAGAGGAACTAGGTAATGATAAAGGAACTAGGTAATGATAAAGGAACTAGGTAATGATAAAGGAACTAGGTAATGATAGAGGAACTAGGCAATGATCAAGGAACTAGGTCATGATCAAGGTACTAGGCAATGATCAACGAACTAGGTAATGATCGAGGAACTAGGTAATGATCAAGAAACTAGGTAATGATCAAGAAACTAGGTAATGATCAAGGAACTAGGTAATGATAAAGGAACTAGTTAAATATCAAGGAACTAGGTAATGATAAAGGAACTAGGTAATGATCAAGGAACTAGGTCATGATAGAGGAACTAGGTAAATATCAAGGAACTATGTCATGATAGAGGAACTAGGTAATGATAAAGGAACTAGGTAATGATCAAGGAACTAGGTAATGATAAAGGAACTAGTTAAATATCAAGGAACTAGGTCATGATAGAGGAACTAGGTAATGATCAAGGAACTAGGTAATGATAAAGGAACTAGTTAAATATCAAGGAACTATGTCATGATAGAGGAACTAGGTAATAATCAAGGAACTAGGTAATGATAAAGGAACTAGTTAAATATCAAGTAACTAGGTCATGATAGAGGAACTAGGTAAATATCAAGGAACTATGTCATGATAGAGGAACTAGGTAATGATAAAGGAACTAGGTAATGATCAAGGAACTAGGTAATGATAAAGGAACTAGTTAAATATCAAGGAACTATGTCATGATAGAGGAACTAGGTAATGATAAAGGAACTAGTTAAATATCAAGGAACTAGGTAATGATAAAGGAACTAGTTAAATATCAAGGAACTAGGTAATGATAAAGGAACTAGTTAAATATCAAGGAACTAGGTCATGATAGAGGAACTAGGTAATGATAAAGGAACTAGGTAATGATCAAGGAACTAGGTAATGATAAAGGAACTAGTTAAATATCAAGGAACTATGTCATGATAGAGGAACTAGGTAATGATAAAGGAACTAGTTAAATATCAAGGAACTAGGTAATGATAAAGGAACTAGTTAAATATCAAGGAACTAGGTAATGATAAAGGAACTAGTTAAATATCAAGGAACTAGGTCATGATAGAGGAACTAGGTAATGATAAAGGAACTAGGTAATGATCAAGGAACTAGGTAATGATAAAGGAACTAGTTAAATATCAAGGAACTATGTCATGATAGAGGAACTAGGTAATGATAAAGGAACTAGGTAATGATCAAGGAACTAGGTAATGATAAAGGAACTAGGTAATGATAAAGGAACTAGGTAATGATAAAGGAACTAGGTAATGATAAAGGAACTAGGTAATGATGAAGGAACTAGGTAATGATAAAGGAACTAAGTAATGATGAAGGAACTAGGTAATGATAAAGGAACTAGGTAATGATAATGGAACTAGGTAATGATAAAGGAACTAGGTAATGATAAAGAAACTAGGTATTGATAAAGGAACTGGGTCATGATCAAGAAACTAGGTCAGGATCAAGGAACTATGCTATGAAAAAGAAACTAGGCAATGATAACGAAACTAGGTAATGATAAAGGAACTAGGTAATGAGATCAAGGAACTAGGTAATGATCAACGAACTAGGTAATGATCAAGGAACTAGGCAATGATCAACGAACTAGGTAATGATCAAGGATCTAGGTCATGATCAAGGAACTAGGCAATGATCAAGGAACTAGGTAATGATAAAGAAACTAGGTAATGATAAAGAAACTAGGTAATGATAAAGGAACTAGGTAATGATCAAGGAACTAGGTAATGATCAATGAACTAGGTAATGATCAAGGATCTAGGTCATGATCAAGGAACTAGGCAATGATCAAGGAACTAGGTCATGATCAAGGATCTAGGTAATGATCAAGGAACTAGGTAATGATCAAGGATCTAGGTCATGATCAATGAGCTAGGTAATGATAAAGGAACTAGGTAATGATCAAGGAACTATGTCATGATAGAGGAACTAGGTAATGATAAAGGAACTAGGTAATGATAAAGGAACTAGGTAATGATAAAGGAACTAGGTAATGATAGAGGAACTAGGCAATGATCAAGGAACTAGGTCATGATCAAGGTACTAGGCAATGATCAACGAACTAGGTAATGATCGAGGAACTAGGTAATGATCAAGAAACTAGGTAATGATCAAGAAACTAGGTAATGATCAAGGAACTAGGTAATGATAAAGGAACTAGTTAAATATCAAGGAACTAGGTAATGATAAAGGAACTAGGTAATGATCAAGGAACTAGGTCATGATAGAGGAACTAGGTAAATATCAAGGAACTATGTCATGATAGAGGAACTAGGTAATGATAAAGGAACTAGGTAATGATCAAGGAACTAGGTAATGATAAAGGAACTAGTTAAATATCAAGGAACTAGGTCATGATAGAGGAACTAGGTAATGATCAAGGAACTAGGTAATGATAAAGGAACTAGTTAAATATCAAGGAACTATGTCATGATAGAGGAACTAGGTAATAATCAAGGAACTAGGTAATGATAAAGGAACTAGTTAAATATCAAGTAACTAGGTCATGATAGAGGAACTAGGTAAATATCAAGGAACTATGTCATGATAGAGGAACTAGGTAATGATAAAGGAACTAGGTAATGATCAAGGAACTAGGTAATGATAAAGGAACTAGTTAAATATCAAGGAACTATGTCATGATAGAGGAACTAGGTAATGATAAAGGAACTAGTTAAATATCAAGGAACTAGGTAATGATAAAGGAACTAGTTAAATATCAAGGAACTAGGTAATGATAAAGGAACTAGTTAAATATCAAGGAACTAGGTCATGATAGAGGAACTAGGTAATGATAAAGGAACTAGGTAATGATCAAGGAACTAGGTAATGATAAAGGAACTAGTTAAATATCAAGGAACTATGTCATGATAGAGGAACTAGGTAATGATAAAGGAACTAGGTAATGATCAAGGAACTAGGTAATGATAAAGGAACTAGTTAAATATCAAGGAACTAGGTCATGATAGAGGAACTAGGTAATGATAAAGGAACTAGTTAAATATCAAGGAACTAGGTAATGATAAAGGAACTAGTTAAATATCAAGGAACTAGGTAATGATAAAGGAACTAGTTAAATATCAAGGAACTAGGTCATGATAGAGGAACCAGGTAAAAAATAAATGCCCGTAAGGGATGTATAGATAAGCTGTATTTTTTTTCCAAAATTAACCGAGAACTCGACTGTATGTCTCCACTTTCATTCGGAGAAAAACGGGGCTTGAAGCCAATTGTCCTTTTCTCTGATGAAACGGAAACACAAAATATAAGTGTCTCTAACATTATTTTCCAGAAACTGTTAGACTGAGAAAGAACATTATTCTGAAGCTCCCAAGACCATTCATATAAATTACAGATTACAGAGGTCAATCAGACTATAAAATGTAAAATAGTCTGTTAGAATATCATATTTTTTAAGAGAAGCCTTCTTTTTTGGTATTTTCCAAAATCTTGACCTACTTGGAAAAAACAGAAATGAAAAGAAAGAGTCATAACAGCAACAACACTAAAACACTTTTATTTTGTCACTGAGATGATTTTGGTAACACTTTATTTGGATAGTCCATCCATCTGTAGATGCTCTACAGACTATCAGTAACATTTCAACAATCTATTAACCCTAGCTCTAGCCCTAACCTTAATCCTTACCCTTACCCTAACCCTTATTCTAGCTCTAGCCCTAACCTTAATCCTTACCCTTACCCTAACCCTTATTCTAAACCTAACCTTAATCCTTACCCTTAACCTTATTCTAACCCTAACCTTAATCCTTACCTTAACCCTTATCCTAAACCTAACCCTAACCTTAATCCTTACCCTAACCCTTATTCTAAACCAAACCCTAACCTTAATCCTTACAGTAACCCTTATCCTAAGCCTAACCCTAACCTTAATCCTTATCCTAACCCTAACCTTAATCCTTACCCTAAACCTAACCCTAACCGTAATCCTTACCCTAACCCTTATTCTAAACCTAACCTTAATCCTTACCCTAACCCTTATGCTAAACCTAAACCTAACTCTAACCTTAATCCTTACCTTAACCCTTATCCTAAACCTAACCCTAACCTTAATCCTTATCCTAAACCTAACCCTAACCTTAATCCTTACCTTAACCCTTATCCTAAACCTAACCCTAACCTTAATCCTTACCTTAACCCTTATCCTAAACCTAACCTTAATCCTTACCTTAACCCTTATCCTAAACCTAACCCTAACCCTAACCTTAATCCTTACCTTAACCCTTATCCTAAACCTAATCTTAATCTATACCCTAACCCATAATATAACCCATCAACAGATAGTTTGTTGATGGACTATTTGGACAATCCAAATAAAGTGTGAACATGAACTTTTCGCTCATCATTGAGATTATGTGTGTGTGTTGTGTGTGGGTATTTTGTATTTTTTTGGTGTTTAATTAGGATTCCCATTAGCTGTTGAAGAAAGCAGCAGCTACTCTTCCTGGGGTTCACACAAAACATGAAACATGACATAATACAAAGCATTAATAGACAAGAACAGCTCAAGGACAGAACTACATCAATAAAATAACTGCACACGTAGCCTACTGTACATATCAATACATGCACAAAAACTATCTAGGTCAAATAGGGGAAAGGCATTGTGCCATGAGGTGTTGCTTTATCAGTTATTTTAAACCAAGTTTGCTGTTAATTTGAACAATATGAGACGGAAGGGAGTTCCATGCAATAATGGCTCTATATAATACTGTATGCTTTCTTGAATTTGTTTTGGATTTGGGGACTGTGAAAAGACCCCTGGTGGTGGTATGTCTGGTGGGGTAAGTGTATCAGAGCTGTGTGTATGTTGACTATGCAAACTATTTGGTATTTTCAACACAATAATATTTCTTATAAAAAGAAGAAGTGATGTAGTCAGTCTTTCCTAAACTCTTAGCCTCGAGAGACTGGCATGCATCGTACTAATATTAGCCCTCTGATTAAAATAAAGAGCACGACGTGCCGCTCTGTTCTGTGCCAGCTGCAGCTTAACTAGGTCTTTCCTTGCAGCACTCGACCACATGACTGGACAATAATCAAGATAAGACGAGCCTGCAGGACTTGCGTGCACTTGCTTGTAGTATTTGCGTGTGACTTTGTGTTCATAAGTGTTTTAATTAAGAGCTTCTTAAGGAGGACAGTGGGTAGTACTATATGATTATGATGGGCCCATTTGGAAACAGAAGGAGCAGACCATGGCCCTTGAGTTGATCTGCCAGGTTGGTGATTCTCATTTTTGATATCCTGTACTGGACAAGCTTCACTCAGGTCATTTGCTATGCAAATTTGCATTGAATTTGTCCCGAGTCATGGCTTTTCAATAATATTTTAGAATGATATTCCTGATCCCCACAGGCTTCCCTATTTAAAATACCCTTATATAGACTACAATCCTATTCTAACCCTGATATGCACCGCTATGCACTGATACACCATCTTGTTAAAGTTCATCAACAAGCAGATTTTATCATTCATCACCATTAGCCACTACACATGCAGTGGTCTTATTTACTTTACTTGTGATTTTAGATCTCTTTAGACATTCTGTTATTACAATATAGGCTACTTAAGACTTTACTCTTCATAACACTCTTAGGCTATTATGACAAAAGAGCATTAACTTACCCCATCCCCCCAACAGACGAATATCATTAAAAAATATTTCTCAAATATGTTCTCTGGTCCGTCTTGTACATGGAAACTTTTGTCCGGTTCCATAAGTTGTTACAAACAACTTTTCATGTACATGTGCATGATCTTCAGACAGTCCATTCACTGTGACCAATCACATTTATGGTTTGTTTGGCTTGTCTATTTGATTTGTTTCTTTGTAAATCTTTTTTTCCATTGTGGATTGTCACTACTTAGTGCTAGAGGGGTTTGGAAATATGTCCAAAGCGTCATAAAGCTCATTGTGTACTCTTTTAAGAGGTTTGCAGTGGATGGGAGTCATACACATGGGTCAATCAAAAATAAACAATGTACTGAAGGCTATGTATGGCTGCATGTAGGCCTTTACACAACCAAGTTTTATGGAAGATGTATGTTTTTGTCGGTCGACTCAGTTTAGGCATGAGTTGGGTTGACCTTATCAGCATGTAAGATCTTAGTTTGTCAATGTCATTTTTTTATTGTGCCCTTGGATATTTTTTTTGCCACCGTTTGTCGTCTTGCCACTATACGTGCTTGAGTTGTCGACTGTGTTTGGACAAACACGGCCGGACAGCTCAAACGAATGTCATTTTTCTCGAAAATGGCTGCTCGAGTCTCAAATGTTATGTTTGTTGTCGTTATTGTCATCTCTTGCTGTTTGCCCCAACAATGAACAGGATAACTTCAACCTTGAAGTGTTAGTCGTTGGGATACGAGTTACCTACAACTTGTGTTTTATCATAAATACACTTATTTAGCAAATGCTGGAATTAACATTGGCTACTTTTTATTTTTGCAGTTGAACCACCTTCAGACTTGAGATTTAAGATTTTAAATGAGAACACAGTGCAAATGACATGGAAAGCGCCGTTAACACGGATAGAAGGATTCAGGATACAGGTGGCCTCAGACACAGGTGTGTGGTCTGTATTGCTGCAGGCAATCTCTCTCAATCTCTACCTTCACTGCAACATTATCTGTGTACTTTACAACAAGCAATCAATGCCATTGACACAACAAAATACCTTATATTACTGTTCTGACCAATTCATTGTGGGATCCACCGCAATTAAACATTTACTGCACACCAAGCCTAAGATTTCTAAGGTATATGTTGTTATATTAATTCTCTATAACCCTTTATTCCTAACTTGGTACTTTGTTATTTCCATAGACAAACCAACAAAAGATTTAACCCTCCCTGCCACAGCCACTAAGACATCCATTACAGACCTTACTCCAGACATGGACTATGTAGTAACAATCATCTCATACTCTGGCTCAGAGGAAAGTTTGCCCACCTCAGGACAGCTCACAAGTGAGTCACTTACCATCACATCTGGTACATGTATTATCTTATGAAGACTACTGGTGAATGAAGTGAGTCACTTACCGATACCCAGGTTGTGTCCAAAATGACACCCTATTCCCTATGTAGTGTACTACTTTTGACCAAGGCCAATAGGGAATAGGGTGCCATTTGGGATACAGACCCAGCTTCTTATTTAGTCTAATGATGAATGATTCAGACTGTATAGAGAGAGGAATGACAATTCATAGGTCCTAACAGGCAACCCCACCTCCCAAGTCTAACAGTGATTAGAGTATGCTGTAATGTAATATGCACTGCTTGACGGGGAAGCCTCTTTGGCACCGGCCCTCTGATTCTACAGTCCTAAGCAGCCCAGCCAGGGTCTTTAGGGATTACTGAGAGAATTGCCGGAACTAATTGCATCAGTCCATTATAATTTGGGAGCCGGCTGCTTGCCTGCTCGTTGTGACCGCAAGTGGATTTGAGGTTATTAGAGACACCCACATTAAATCTTTCACAAAGTTTATCTTTATGTATAAATTCGACAATATGTTTACTTAAAAAATGTTTCATGCTACTAGCTGATTCATTCACTCCCATTAGGGAATTTATGGTTAAATACAGTAGTTTGTTTGACTCATGTTTGACTTTATTTAATCTTGTGTTTCAGTCCAATCAAGTGGCACAGTGCACGGAGGTCCCAGGAAACCACAGGTCACAGACTCTGTCAGTAAGTCCTTTGCCTGCTTGGCTTTTTCTGAACCTAAACAGTTAACATTTTCCAGTTTATTCATAGGCTACAATCTTTTTTTATTTATCTTACTGTGCCTGGGCTCTTTCCATTGATGTGTGGTCAACAGCCATTGGAGGGTGTTTCGACATGTTATTCTATATAAATCTACAAAAATATTGGTAACTAAGTTGGTAAGCTGCCTGTCATAGAGCCAGGCTGTCAGTCATGCCAAGTGAGGGAGTTTGCACATGCTCAGTGTGGTGGTCAGGGGTGTGGAGCTAACAGCTGTTCCAGGGGGGCAGGGCCTCTGGTGCTGGTGCTGAAGAGTACTGTAGCCTGCTTGGTCCTGAGACAGCCAGGCTGAGAGAAGTGGAAACCATTACAGATACAGCTGTTTACAAGAGCAATGTGGCCTCCCTACAGATGATGCATGCTTACTGCTGCTTGGAAAACCTCTCTCTCTGACTTTATTCCTATCCAGAAAGACAGAGCTGGAAAATATCCTCCAGGGTAACCAAAGCTATTCAGTCACTGTACCTTATGTAGTATTCCCAAAGGAGCACACGTTGTGGCTCTAGTCAAATGTAGTACACTACACAGGGAATAGACTATCCACTATGATGGCTTTTATCTCAAAGTACCACCTTAGCTTGCAGTAGTTAAGTACATCAATCTGATTATTGTCGACTGCACTTGATCTGTTGATGCCACTATCTCTAACACCATCCTCTGGTCTAGTGCGGGTGGTGTATGTCCTCCAGCCTGTCAGACAAAAGTCGGATGAATAGCCTGATGAATACAGTGACGATTTTGGTAGTGACAATGGTATTCTGTCAAAAAAAGATGGCAATAACAAACATTTTTCATTGCATTCACTCTTCATCACCTTAGTGTCATATCTGACATATATGAATTGATATTCCATAGTTCCTGTGTAGTATACAAGTGTTAAGAGGGTCATTTTCATTGTACAATAATGATATGCATTTTGCAAAGGGGAAAAAATGCTGGACTGCAGTTTTCCCCCGGAGGCTACTTTTACTGTTCGCTGGAACAGCCCTAATATTGAGTTGTTACTCCTTTGACCACAGAACTGCCGCAAATCATCAGGGCATGGACTACAAGGTGTCGAAGCGTTCCACAGGGATGCTGGCCCATGTTGACTCCAATGCTTCCCACAGTTGTGTCAAATTGGCTGAATGTCCTTTGGGTTGTGGACCATTCTTGATACACACGGGAAGCCGTTGAGCGTGAAAAACCTGGCAGTGTTGCAGTTCTTGACACACTCAAACTGGTGCACCTTGCACTTACTACCATTCCCAGTTCAAAGGCACTTACATTTTTTGTCTTGCCCATTCAACCTCTGAATGGCACACATACACAATCCATGTCTCAATTGTCTCAAGGCTTCAAAATCCTTCTTTAACCTGTCTCCTCCCCTTCATCTACACTGATTGAAGTGGATTTAACAGGTGACATCAATAAGGGATCATAGCTTTCACCTGGATTCACCTGGTCAGTCTATGTCATGGAAAGAGCAGGTGTTCTTAATGTTTTGTATACTCAGTGTATATTTGACCAACAGCACACTTTACTCTGTTTTCTTTGCTCAATGATATGGCTTCTGGGAAAAAAATGTGTCTTCAGGTCAAATTGTTTACCCCTTCCATTTTTTCTCATTTTCCTTTCCCTCGCTCCTCTCCTCTACTACTCCTTCTCTCTCAGAGTGTTCTTACAGTGCTATCGCAGATCTGGTGTTCCTGGTTGATGGTTCATGGAACGTTGGAAGAGACTTTAAATACATCCGTAGCTTCATCTCTGCCATGGCGGGAGCCTTTGAGATTGGGGAGGACAAGACCAGGGTAGGTGTGGTCCAGTACCATACTGATACCAGGACAGAGTTTAACCTCAACCAGCACATGAAACGGGGCGAACTTCTCAGAGCCATCAACACACTACCTTACATGGGTGGCAACACCATGACAGGTACCTAACCCGTCCCATCAGTACCTGGTTACACTCTCTTATACAATACATAATCATATCATTACCTCTTGCATAATACTAACTCACAAAGCTGTAGTTCTTTATTAATAACTATTTGCAGTTGGTAGAATTAATCAAATTAAGAATGTAATAACTGAAAGGGGTGTCATGCCATTGTGTTACAGGCGAGGCCATGGACTATCTGCTGAAAAACACATTCACTGAGGCAAATGGTGCTAGGAAAGGCTTTCCCAAGGTGGCCATGATTATCACAGATGGGAAGTCTCAAGACCCTGTGGAGGCGATCGCCAAGAAACTCAAGAACATGGGGGTGGAGATCTTCACGTTGGGTATGTGACTACAGGCTACCTTTCAATCATCTAACCCTGTTGATGTGTTACATTTAAGAAATAAGGCCAGAGGAGGTGTGGTATATGACCAATAAACCATGGCTAAGGGCTGTTCTTATGCACGACGCAACACGGAGTGCCTGGATATGGCCCTTAGTCGTGGTATATTGGCCATATACTACAAACCCCTTAGGTGCCTTATTGCTATTATAAACTGGTTACCAACATAATTAGAGCAGTACAAATACATGTTTTGTCATACCGATGGTATATACGGTCTGATATAACACAGCTGTCAGCCAATCAGCATTCAGGGCTCGAACCACCCAGTTTATAAATACTAATAATCCTGTCTATATGTATTCTATAGTCATGAGAGTAAGTTGAAGTATTTATATCACAAAGGAAAGGAAGAAAACTAAGAAACCTACCAGCTAGAATGGTATCAGATGGGGTTTCCACATGTTGCCCACGTTGTCATTCTTTCCAGCTAAAGTCATGACATGGTTCTATGTTCCATAGTGAATCCAGCTGGTTCTTCTTAAATATGGAAAAGAAGGAGAGACCTCCTGCTTCATTTCATATATCTTTAGATCACTTGTTTTACTCAGCATTTATAGCACTCAGACATAAGAAACTATAAAACAATAATTCCTACATTCTGGATAATTTTCATGTGCCGTCATTGACTTCATAGGGGTGACTTTATTTGGGCTTTATAGGTGTTGACTCTTATCTATGAGTGAGTAAACCTTCTGAAATGGGCAGGAGATCAGAATTATAATGGTGATATGGAACATTTTCCTCAGTTTTATGAGGCCGTATACATTTTACACCCCTTTTTTGGTTCTTTGTCCAATTTAGGGATCAAAGGAACAGATGATGAGGAGCTGAAACAAATGGCTTCGACCCCCTACAGGACGCACGTCTATAAAGTCTTAAACTTTGACCTTATCAAGGATGTGCAGAAAGAGCTCATTACCAATGTGTGCTCGGGGGTGGACGATCAACTCAACTCACTCGTCAGCGGAGAGGAAGGTAAAATGCCGTTTTAAGACTTGAATGTTGGAAGTGGTTTTGGCATGGATAACTTAGAAATGCTTAGAGATGGATGATCAAAATATTTCCAGGTGGTGAGAGGATGGTTATTTACTAACAAACTTCTGTCTTGATTCAATTTTTTGGGGTTGTTTATTTACAGTTATTGAACCAGCATCAAACCTCCAAGTTGTGGAGGTGGCCTCCAAGTCTATGAGGGTGACATGGGACGCTTCCTTTGGAGATGTGTCGGGTTACAAGATCCAGCTGATCCCCATGATGGCCGGCAGCAAGCGCCAGGAGCTGTACGTAAGCCCCGGCCAGACCTCAGCAACAGTTACAGGCCTGTCTCCAGACACAGAGTACCAGATCAGCCTGTTCGCCCTCAAGGGCCTCACGCCCAGCGAGCCCATCATGGCCATGGAGAAGACTGAGCCAGTCAAGGTGTCCCTTGGTGAGTATACCCTACAACAATACATCCTTTGGTCTTTTAGTAAGGAATATGTCAGTCAATGTTATAGTCATTCAGTGTCTGATTTTGTCATGGCATGACAAATGTTTTTGTGTCCTCTTCTAGAATGTTCTCTTGGAGTGGACGTGCAAGCCGACGTTGTCATTCTGGTCGACGGCTCATACAGTATCGGACTGTCCAACTTTGCTAAAGTCAGATCTTTCCTGGAGGTGCTGGTGAACTCCTTTGACATCGGACCAGACAAGATTCAGATCAGCTTGGTTCAGTACAGCAGGGACGCTCACACTGAGTTCTACCTGAACACCCACCGTGATCTGAGCGCTGTGGTCAAGGCCGTCCGGACTTTCCCCTACCGTGGCGGCTCCACCAACACCGGCCGGGCCATGACTTACGTCAGGGAGAAGGTCTTCTTGGCCAACCGAGGATCACGGCCGAACGTGCCCCGCGTCACCATCCTCATCACTGATGGGAAGTCATCCGACTCCTTCAAGGACCCTGCCACCAAGCTAAAGAAAGCGGACGTGGAGATCTTTGCCGTGGGCGTGAAGGATGCCGTGAGATCTGAGCTGGAAGCCATTGCTAACGAGCCCGTGGAGACCCATGTGTACACAGTGGAAGACTTTGATGCTTTCCAGAGGATCTCCAAGGAGCTCACCCAGTCCATCTGCCTGAGGATCGAGCAGGAGCTCCTCAACATCAAGAAGAGAAGTGAGTAGTACCCTGTCTATATCAGCGTGATGGAGCCACTGTTGTTAATCAGTAAACCCAGGCCAAGTGTACTCAAGTCAAGCTAATAGTGATGGGATAAAAAAATTATATAGTTACATATCGGGATACTATTTTTGACAATATATTGTATCGTATTGTTTTGACAATATCGCAATATTTATTTTGCGCTAGTTGGCTATACCTGCACCAAAACTCCAGTATTTTTCCTTCATAGCTTGTTCTCCATCTTCTTTTTAAATAGGGAGCTCATTTGTTTTTAGCACTTATTTCCATGACTGATCAGAACTTGTTTTTTCATCCTCTCTCTTGTCTCTCTGCAGCAGACATATGGTGAACAATATGTTTGGAACATTGTATCGCAAAAAAATCACAGTATTGGATCGCAATACATATAGAATCATGAGAATAGTGAAAATTGCAATACATATCGTATCGGCACCAAGGTATCATTGTAAATAAGAATTTGTCATTGTAAATAAGAATTTGTTCTTAACTGACTTGCCTAGTTAAATAAAGGTTAAATAAATACAATTAAAAAGTAATTACAAAAATGTCGATAATATAGTATCGTGACGTCCCTGGTAATTCCCAGCCCTACAAGCTAATGGTTTACACAGTAAGTAAGTTAAATTCCTTAGCCAAAGAGAATATCTTGCAAACAATAAATATTGGGGACATTTATGAATGCCATAGATTCTCACAGTAGATAATGGCCCAGCACCCAATCTTACCGAAGTCTAAGATGTTTATGGAAGTGCTTAGAGAAAGTATTTTTGCCATACTAAAGTAAGTGCTAGCATTCTTTGAATTACAGTAGGCAACGTATCTTGTTTCATATGATTCATATGCCAAGCTATTTACACCAGAGTGGGATACACTGTATATAAACGGATCAATGTAAAGCTTACACTTGGCACAGTATCACACAGCTCCATATGGCAGTAGGCAGAGAAGTTTTCCAGTGTATAACTTACATCCTAAACATTGGTCAGTTTTCAGGTTTTTGATTATTTCTTGATTTTGAACAAATAACATGTTTTGAAATACCATATACTTGGCTCATTTGATTAATTATGGCATAATTGTTCACCTTTTTTACAACTTTTTAGTCAATCAAATTTTGATCAACTGCTCCTTTTTGGACATTTTGGAGGGAATAACTCTTGAAGATAACTCCACTCTACCTTGGCCTTGATGGTCCTTGACCTGAGAAATAGAAGACAAAATACTATGAGTATACAGCATATGCTTGCAATTACTTCTGTTGTGTCACAATACCCTTTTCCAAAGTTGTCATCTTCTGTTTAGCAATGTGTTACACACAACCTCTTGCTCTCTCAGGGTTAGTAAGAGGACTCCCGTGTGGAAATATAATGCCAAATATTAGTCACTCTGCATTACATTGCCAAAAAGCATTCAGCTCTGCCAGTATATTGTGCAACTCACACAAGGTTTGATTACCTGTGATATAATCTTTATATACTAATCTATTATGACAACATGGAGTACCGTAAACATAGAAAACAATACAGGGATTTTCACTAATGGAATATAGATCATGTTATTGGGTTTTTCAGGTTCCGTCTCAAATGGAACTCTATTATTCCTTATACAGGTCATTACTTTTGACCAGAGCCCTATGGGGTGCCAATAGGGACACAGGAATTAAGGTGCCATTTGGGATGCATTCTGAGTGTTGTGACCTAATGTTTAGTCTTCTTCTATCTCCTGAAGGCTTACTGCCACCGAGGTCATTAACGTTCTCTGAGGTGGCCACCAGGAGCTTCAGAGCTACCTGGGAGACCGATGTCTTCAACGTCCTGTCCTACCTGATCCAGTTCAGACCGGCTGCTGACACCAACGGGGACTTTGTGTCCATGTCCGTGCCTGGGGACACGCTCACCGCTCTGCTGCCTCACCTCACGCCTGTCACCCTCTACGAGGTCAACGTCTTTGCCCAGTACGCCCAAGGAGACAGCTTCCCTCTGAATGGATTTGAGACCACACTAGATGGTCAGTACCATCAGACCAACAGATACCAACAGAGAAATAATTTGAAGCAAATGCCATAACTTCTGTTTTAATATTTGTATGACCTCTTATATCTTTGTCATAGAACAAGGAACAGTGAGTAACCTGAGGGTGTCCGAGGAAACAACAGACAGTTTCCTGGTGTCGTGGGCGCCGGCACCAGGAGCAGTGGTACGGTACCGTCTGACCTATGAACCAGTAAGGGGCGACAGCGCGAGACTAGAGACAGTCACTGTCGGCCAAGAGACCACCATCGTGCTGCCGGAGCTCAACCCCTTAACGACGTACCGTGTGACGGTGGCTGCAGAGTACCAGTTAGGCACTGGCGGAGAGATGCAGATTGATGGCACCACCAAAGAAGGTGACTAGGCATCTGCTTATGAAGCAGTCACACTGTGCTTGCTTAAAGGGATAGTTTTTGGCAATGAGGCCCTTTATCTACTTCCTCAGAGTCATATGAATTTGTGGATACCATTTTTATGTATCTGGGTTTAGTTTGAAGAAAGCTGCTAACTAGCATTAGTGTGATTGCTAACAAACATGACCGCCCACTTGACAACTTCTTAGACAATTACGCTAGCTATTTAAGACATTTCAAGCTGGCGAGTGACGCTACGAATCAAACTCGGTTACACTTATCGTCAAGGGGTGTGAACATGCATGCCTATTGCATCAAACCAGTGATAATTATTTCTACTTTATGATCTACTGAGCTAATATTCTACCAAATCTTACTGTGCCATTATATTTTGGCGAGAAGTCAATGGAAGACATCACAAAGGGGTTGGCCTCTAAGGGGGGTATTTTTTGATACATACCAGAGGTCTGTGTGAGTGTGTGTTTGTGGTGAAATGTTGATCAGAAATGCAGGAGTTTACAGCGCCGGAGCCAAAGGAGCAAGGGAGGCTGACGGAAAAATGAACCAAAAATTACTCCTATTCACCACGGCAACCACATTCTTCTCAGTGATTATCAGCACTCAAAGCAGTTCCAGCTCCTTTAAATGAAGCAGCTGTTTGTTTAAAGGGGAGAACGTATCCCAGCCTGTGGCTCTTTCCCATCCAGCACCCAGCTGACTCCGAGATGGGTTTATGTTTTGTCCTCAATCTTCTTTTCAATGATGCCCTTGTTGTGCTATTCACCGTGTACCTTTCCAAAAACCTTTATATTACTTGAAGACTTGTGGTCTTTCCAATCTGTCTAGTGTAATAACAGACACCTGAGTTAATTGGTCATATACCAGAACCTACACTGTGCCCAACAACTTCAAACTTGATTGACTCCTCATTGACAGCGCGTCTTTTCCCACCTCTTCTCTTTTAGGGCAGGGATCTCCACGGGACCTGCGGGTCTTCGACGAGACTATGTCCACCATGAAGCTGTCGTGGGCGGCGGCACCGGGCCGCGTCCTCCAGTACCGTATCAATTTCCTTCCATCGGCGGGTGGCGAGAGGAAGGAGGTGTCAGTGAAGGGAGAGAACACCAACGTCCTCCTGAAGAACCTGCAGCCTGGCACTGAGTACGACCTGGCCGTCAGCGCACGCTACTCCTCTGGCCTAGGAGACCCTCTGAAGGGGAAAGGAACCACACTGGAAGGTAAGCAGAACAGAGACTTCCCAAAATAGGTACATTGTTCTTGGACTGTATTGGCTGGTTTCTGACTAAAACCATTTGTTATTGAGTTTCTCCATTGACCATAATGCGCCAGGAGGATAGGCTTAATCTGGGTCTGGGGAACCAGTCCTAAGAGTCAACAGCACAGAAGGCCTAAAACTCAGATCCTTTAGTGCTTTTAACTGTACTATGACAAAACCTGGGTCTATACCTGAATCATTGAATGGTGCTTCGAATAAAAACATGGCACTTTCAAAGTTATGAGTTGCTCTTCTGTCAGTTCTCAGAGAGATTCTTCAAAAAGCTTTCTCTTTAGAAAGACAGCAATAATAAACAACCAGAGACAGAGAGAGAGAGGAGAGAGCGATCAGTCAGCTATCTGGTACTCCTATAGCCTTTTTAGTAGCATTCAGCTCAGCTCCATCCCTCTGGAGGCTGGTAATCATGTTGTGTGATTGTGCTTTGTCTTGGGGTCAAGCTGTTTTCTCCAGAGTGCTGCCCCAATAACGCAGCTACTGCATCACCTGATGAAATCACCAGCTATAGGGTGAGAGGTCACCAAGCTGAACGGTGTTAGGGCCAGTGCTAGTCAGCTAGTCAAAGCTGCTTCCGTGGGTCTTTGATCACACAGGACTGGAAGGGGGTGTGGGGGGTATGAAGTCATTCTTCTCTCTCCTCTCGCCCTGTACCTTGTTTCTGAGGGCTTGCCTGTAATTTAATATTCTTGTCCACAATAATTGTGTCCTTCTGTTGCACTTCTGAGTGCAAGGAGTTGTGCAGACCTAGTTCTTTACTGTGGCCCACTTTCAATGGAATGGACTTTGAAGTGGCATCAGAGCTGCCATGAAGCAGAACCACTAGGCTCTATTAGACTGTTTTTGAAACAGTCACGCATACAGTACAGGCAGGAACAAAAGAGGAGTCTTGTACTGTGAAAATCTCAGCGTTTCGCCTTTTTCCACTGAATCCATCCCTTTTACATTCATAAAAAAATGACAGGAGCTTGACTTTAGCCAGCATTCCTTCCCCAGGATTTGGACAATGGTACATATTTGACTGGTCCTTGACTTTGCGCTGCGATTGGGAATGGCTCCTGGTCCCAGAATGCATCTCAGCCTGTCATGGAGGTTAGGCTGATTGGGGAGGCCCGAGCCCCTGCCGGCCGGCTGACTTCTCCCCTGATGGACATGGAGTAGCAGAATCTCTGAGTTTGCTGACATAGCATCCAGGACTCTCTCAGCTTTCACTCCACCAAGCCAACACACACTGACCACTTTGTGCTGGGCTCTGCTGGGAGGCTAGGGTTTCAACCACAAAGGAGAGACTACGGTCCTGTGTGGCTCAGTTGGTAGAGCATGGCATGGGTTTAAGTCCTACGGGGGACCAGTACGAATGAAAATGTATGCGCTCACTACTGTAAGTCACTCTGGATAAGAGCATTTGCTAAATAATGTACATGTAAAATGTATCTTTAAATTATTTGTCAGGTCCTTAACACGTCCTGGACCCGCAGCTTGCATTCCAAATGGTACCCTATTCCCTATATAGTGCGCTACTTTTGACCATCGGCCAATGGTGCACTGGTCAAAGGTAGTGCACTATATTCAGTATGGTGTGACGTGCCCTAGGCCTGCATATGCTGCTGGCCGTTTCTGTGGAGCCTCCAGTATGGCGAGGAACTCACTCCAGCACAGCTCACCTCAAGTCCCTGTTGCAGAAACGATGACAGTCTAGATGACCTGGACTTCACGTTCCTTCTATTCTCACACCAAGGAAATAAATTGAGTGAGCATACTGTGCGTTTCCCTCATTAATTCAGTCTGTTGATGTGGCAGGAGGACAGAATAATTGTAACAAAACAAATGAAAAGTGCTGAGATGATGAATGTCAAAGACAGAGAAGGCATATGGAAAGTGTTACCTGTGAAAAACCTTCAAAGCTGCGTGTATTCTGGCCGCCTCCATACTGAGCACTTACCAGCCACTTCCATCAGGGAGGGGTGATGATGTGGAGCCAAGACTGTGCTAGGAATCAAAAATAACCAAAGAGGTGCATCATGGGAATTGAATCAACGATGATCATAAAGGTTACAGGCCAAGTCAAGAGGTGGTTTACTCTTACTGTGACTCAGGCTCTGTAGTTAGTAGTAGTTGTGTAACTGCCCTCCCTCAGGATATAGCCCCTGAGAATCCCCCCTCTCGTTGGGATGAATGGTTCCCCCCTTTGCCCCTCTCCTACGGATGTGGGATCTTAATTTGATCACTCTGTTGCAGGAGAACTTTCCTGCAGTGCAGGAAATGTAAAACTTGTAGTGTATTTGAGGTTTAAAAATGCTTCTGAAGTGTGTAATTTCCATGTTGAAACTCCTACAAAAATGTCCATGAAATACTGTATAATCCACATAATAATTCAAATGTCCTGTTGCTGCAGGATTATTTTCCTGCTTTAGCAAACCGGCTCAAATTAAGATCCCACATTTGTATCTGGCATTTGTCAAAGTTTATAAAGGTTTCAAGCTGCTGTTGTCTGACCCTTAGGGATGTCATTATGATGTCATTAAGACAAACCTGCAGTGGGCAGACTGCACGGCTTTTCAGCACCTACACTCTCCCTTCCAATGGACCAGGGTCTAAAGAACATGATCCCAACTTCAAATATAAAGCTACAGTTTATTCTGACTGCGGTACAGAACTTTAGGCTCTTTTGGCTTAATAGTATTAGTGCTGGATGCGAACGCACGACAGATTTCATCCCTAGGCTATAGTTTTGTCTTGAGCGTAGGACATTGCAATGTGCTTGAAATTTCAAGGCTATTTGAAATGTAAAATGCATGAACAAAATCAATCCCGCCTGATGTTGTGAGGCAACAGGGAGGGGAAGATCAAATAGACAGAACAATAGTGTGTATAGTTTGTTACGTTTCAATAATTGATTAATTTGAGTGGCTTATGCAGGCAGCCATAAAATCACATAGTTGTTTATTCAGAAAATATTCCAAGCCAATGTAGTGTATATTCTTTGTAGAGAAATGGAAAGGTTAAGTGTAGTGTTTAAAAGAAAGGAAGAGAGCGAGTGTGAGAGAGAAATGGAGATTGCTTGGGAGAGAAAGGGAGACAGCATGTATCGACGCTTCGAGGAGGGGTGTTGAATTTACTGTGGTTTTGTTCAGTTTCTCTTCATGATGGGCGATGGAAAAATGGGGTTGAGTGTGTTTCAGGTCAGGCTGCCGAGCAACAGATTCTATTCGAGAGCTGTCTGTGGCCTGGGATATAGACAAAAAAAAAAAAAAAAAAAAAATTAGCTTGTTCACAGATAAAAAATGGCCGTGGAGGGGTCCCAGCTAATAGAGGCTGTTGAATCTCTAGAGACGAAGAGCCTGCCCATGTGGACCGAGGCAGCACTTGTGCAGTAAAATGAAGGAAATTTGAATTTATCCAGGACTGGAATGGGTTGCTTGAGAGCAATATTAGGTTTGATAGATTATTTCTGGCGTGACAGTTGGAAAGACTGTTCCTGACATCAGACACAGCTTACTTGTTGATCTATAAAATTTAACACTTGCTTAAAGTTAAGCTCTCTCTCCTTATGACTTTGAATTAGAAAAAAACAAGTATTTCTTTCCCCCTGAAGTATATGTTTATTTTTCAATATGAAAGAGGATACATGTTCACATGTTGATTTGATGGGGAACCAGACGTTTGCATTTTTCGGTTAGCTTGTTTGGTTTCGGTGGAAAGACTGAATAACAGAAGGCATATGGATGTGAGTCAGAATCTGCCTCACGTGCTTGTGGTGACATGATCAGATTGATCATGTGTCTTAACAGGAAATAGCCAACAGTAATTGTGCTCCTAGAATTACTCTTGAGTCTGTCTCAGACCCAAACTACTAGAAACCAAACAGAGGGTTTGATGATTGCATGACATGTAATCTTGTACCTTGGGAGAGTACTGGCTGTGGTCCACTATAATCAGTAGTAATACTGGGTGTGGTCCACTATAATCAGTAGTTATACTGGCTGTGGTCCACTATAATCAGTAGTAATACTGGCTGTGGTCCACCATAATCAGTAGTTATACTGGCTGTGGTAAATCAGGAGTAATACTGGATGTGCTCCACTATAATCAGTAGTTATACTGGCTGTGGTCCACTATAATCAGTAGTTATACTGGCTGTGGTCCACTATAATCAGTAGCAATACTGGCTGTGGTCCACTATAATCAGTAGTAATACTGGCTGTGGTCCACTATAATCAGTAGTTATACTGGCTGTGGTTAATCAGTTGTTATACTGGCTGTGCTCCACTATAATCAGTAGTTATACTGGCTGTGGTCCACTATAATCAGTAGTAATACTGGCTGTGGTCCACTATAATCAGTAGCTATACTGGCTGTGGTCCACTATAATCAGTAGTAATACTGGCTGTGGTCCACTATAATCAGTAGTAATACTGGCTGTGGTCCACTATAATCAGTAGTTATACTGGCTGTGGTCCACTATAATCAGTAGTTATACTGGCTGTGGTCCACTATAACCAGTAGTAATACTGGCTGTGGTCCACTATAATCAGTTGTTATACTGGCTGTGGTTAATCAGGAGTAATACTGGCTGTGCTCCACTATAATCAGTAGTTATACTGGCTGTGGTCCACTATAATCAGTAGTTATACTGGCTGTGGTCTACTATAATCAGTAGTAATACTGGCTGTGGTCCACTATAATCAGTAGTAATACTGAATGTGGTCCACAATAATCAGTAGTAATACTGGCTGTGGTCCACTATAATCAGTAGTTATACTGGCTGTGGTTAATCAGGAGTAATACTGGTTGTGCTCCGCTATAATCAGTAGTTATACTGGCTGTGCTCCACTATAATCAGTAGTTATACTGGCTGTGGTCCACTATAACCAGTAGTTATACTGGCTGTGGTCCACTATAATCAGTAGTTATACTGTCTGTGGTCCACTATAATCAGTAGTAATACTGGCTGTGGTCCACTATAATCAGTAGTTATACTGGCTGTGGTTAATCAGGAGTAATACTGGCTGTGCTCCACTATAATCAGTAGTTATACTGGCTGTGGTCCACTATAATCAGTAGTTATACTGGCTGTGGTCCACTATAATCAGTAGTTATACTGGCTGTGGTTAATCAGGAGTAATACTGGCTGTGCTCCACTATAATCAGTAGTTATACTGGCTGTGGTCCACTATAATCAGTAGTAATACTGGCTGTGGTCCACTATAATCAGTAGTTATACTGGCTGTGGTCCACTATAATCAGTAGTTATACTGGCTGTGGTCCACTATAATCAGTAGTTATACTGGCTGTGGTTAATCAGGAGTAATACTGGCTGTGCTCCACTATAATCAGTAGTTATACTGGCTGTGGTCCACTATAATCAGTAGTTATACTGGCTGTGGTCTACTATAATCAGTAGTAATACTGGCTGTGGTCCACTATAATCAGTAGTTATACTGGCTGTGGTCCACTGTAATCAGTAGCAATACTGGCTGTGGTCCACTATAATCATAAGTAATACTGGCTGTGGTCCACTATAATCAGTAGTAATACTGGCTGTGGTCCACTATAATCAGTAGTTATACTGGCTGTGGTTAATCAGGAGTAATACTGTCTGTGCTCCACTATAATCAGTAGTTATACTGGCTGTGGTCCACTATAATCAGTAGCTATACTGGCTGTGGTCCACTATAATCAGTAGTAATACTGGCTGTGGTCCACTATAATCAGTAGTTATACTGGCTGTGGTCCACTATAATCAGTAGTTATACTGGCTGTGGTCCACTATAATCAGTAGTTATACTGGCTGTGGTTAATCAGGAGTAATACTGTCTGTGCTCCACTATAATCAGTAGTTATACTGGCTGTGGTTAATCAGGAGTAATACTGGCTGTGCTCCACTATAATCAGTAGTTATACTGGCTGTGGTCCACTATAATCAGTAGTTATACTGGCTGTGGTCTACTATAATCAGTAGTAATACTGACTGTGGTCCACTATAATCAGTTGTTATACTGGCTGTGGTTAATCAGGAGTAATACTGGCTGTGCTCCACTATAATCAGTAGTTATACTGGCTGTGGTCCACTATAATCAGTAGTTATACTGGCTGTGGTCTACTATAATCAGTAGTAATACTGGCTGTGGTCCACTATAATCAGTAGTTATACTGGCTGTGGTCCACTATAATCAGTAGTAATACTGGCTGTGGTCCACTATAATCAGTAGTTATACTGGCTGTGGTTAATCAGGAGTAATACTGGCTGTGCTCCACTATAATCAGTAGTTATACTGGCTGTGGTCCACTATAATCAGTAGTTATACTGGCTGTGGTCCACTATAATCAGTAGTTATACTGGCTGTGGTTAATCAGGAGTAATACTGGCTGTGCTCCACTATAATCAGTAGTTATACTGGCTGTGGTCCACTATAATCAGTAGTTATACTGGCTGTGGTCCACTATAATCAGTAGTTATACTGGCTGTGGTCCACTATAATCAGTAGTTATACTGGCTGTGGTTAATCAGGAGTAATACTGGCTGTGCTCCACTATAATC
Source organism: Oncorhynchus clarkii lewisi (assembly GCF_045791955.1). Lineage (NCBI taxonomy): Eukaryota > Metazoa > Chordata > Actinopteri > Salmoniformes > Salmonidae > Oncorhynchus > Oncorhynchus clarkii. The sequence continues at coordinate 16,946,121 of NC_092154.1, read as the reverse complement.
AGTAGTTATACTGGCTGTGGTCCACTATAATCATTAGTTATACTGGCTGTGGTCTACTATAATCAGTAGTAATACTGGCTGTGGTCCACTATAATCAGTAGTTATACTGGCTGTGGTCCACTGTAATCAGTAGCAATACTGGCTGTGGTCCACTATAATCATAAGTAATACTGGCTGTGGTCCACTATAATCAGTAGTAATACTGGCTGTGGTCCACTATAATCAGTAGTTATACTGGCTGTGGTTAATCAGGAGTAATACTGTCTGTGCTCCACTATAATCAGTAGTTATACTGGCTGTGGTCCACTATAATCAGTAGCTATACTGGCTGTGGTCCACTATAATCAGTAGTTATACTGGCTGTGGTCTACTATAATCAGTAGTAATACTGGCTGTGGTCCACTATAATCAGTAGTAATACTGGCTGTGGTCCACTATAATCAGTAGTTATACTGGCTGTGGTCCACTATAATCAGTAGTTATACTGGCTGTGGTCCACTATAATCAGTAGTAATACTGGCTGTGGTCCACAATAATCAGTAGTTATACTGGCTGTGGTCCACTATAATCAGTAGTAATACTGGCTGTGGTACACTATAATCAGTAGTTATACTGGCTGTGGTTAATCAGGAGTAATACTGGCTGTGCTCCACTATAATCAGTAGTTATTCTGGCTGTGGTCCACTATAATCAGTAGTTATACTGGCTGTGGTCTACTATAATCAGTAGTAATACTGACTGTGGTCCACTATAATCAGTTGTTATACTGGCTGTGGTTAATCAGGAGTAATACTGGCTGTGCTCCACTATAATCAGTAGTTATACTGGCTGTGGTCGACTATAATCAGTAGTTATACTGGCTGTGGTCTACTATAATCAGTAGTAATACTGGCTGTGGTCCACTATAATCAGTAGTTATACTGGCTGTGGTCCACTATAATCAGTAGTAATACTGGCTGTAGTCCACTATAATCAGTAGTTATACTGGCTGTGGTTAATCAGGAGTAATACTGGCTGTGCTCCACTATAATCAGTAGTTATACTGGCTGTGGTCCACTATAATCAGTAGTTATACTGGCTGTGGTCCACTATAATCAGTAGTTATACTGGCTGTGGTTAATCAGGAGTAATACTGGCTGTGCTCCACTATAATCAGTAGTTATACTGGCTGTGGTCCACTATAATCAGTAGTTATACTGGCTGTGGTATGTCGTGGAAATGTCCTGTATTTACCAAATCATGAGAGCAAACCACACACAAGTCAGAGTTAGTTATCACAAAGTCCATCTTTAATTATTTGAGCTCCATCACAACCCTTTGACTCTCAGATCAATTCAGTGTCTATACATGAATTCTCTGAGAGTCCCTTACACATTACAACTGAGATCCTTTATAGCAAAGACACACATAGCCAGACAGCCTTGGCCATAATTTATCGTTCAGCTTTGTCTCCTTAACGATGTTCTTTTCTTTTCTCAAACTCAGAACCATAAACAAATCCTCCATATCAACAGGCAAATATCAAATCCATCCTATCTTGACAAGATCACAGAGACACATTGACTGGCACACAGACATTGTGGAGCCAAGAGATACACGCTTGACCTCTCCCTTCTCTGAGGCCCAAGCAACTTAGTCTTGACAGAGAACAGATACTGCAACCCCGCCACAGTATTATACAAAAATAACATTCTGATGAGAAGTAACTTACAAACATATGATGAATATAAAACATCTTACCCATGTTACCAACCAATTCTGATTATTCCCCAACAGGTACACTATAATCAATAGTTATACTGGCTGTGGTCCACTATAACCAGTAGTAATACTGGCTGTGCTCCACTATAATCAATAGTTATACTGGCTGTGGTCCACTATAACCAGTAGTAATACTGGCTGTGCTCCACTATAATCAATAGTTATACTGGCTGTGGTCCACTATAACCAGTAGTAATACTGGCTGTGCTCCACTATAATCAGTAGTTATACTGGCTGTGCTCCACTATAATCAATAGTTATACTGGCTGTGGTCCCCTATAATCAGTAGTAATACTGGCTGTGGTCCACTATAATCAGTAGTAATACTGGCTGTGGTCCACTATAATCAATCGTTATACTGGCTGTGGTCCACTATAACCAGTAGTAATACTGGCTGTGCTCCACTATAATCAATAGTTATACTGGCTGTGGTCCACTATAATCAGTAGTAATACTGGCTGTGGTCCACTATAATCAATAGTTATACTGGCTGTGGTCCACTATAACCAGTAGTAATACTGGCTGTGGTCCACTATAATCAGTAGTAATACTGGCTGTGGTCCACTATAATCAGTTGTTATACTGGCTGTGGTCCACTATAACCAGTAGTAATACTGGCTGTGCTCCACTATAATCAGTAGTTATACTGGCTGTGGTCCACTATAATCAGTAGTAATACTGGCTGTGCTCCACTATGATCAGTAGTTATACTGGCTGTGGTCCACTATAATCAGTAGTAATACTGGCTGTGCTCCACTATAATCAGTAGTTATACTGGCTGTGGTCCACTATAATCAGTAGTAATACTGGCTGTGGGCCACTATAATCAGTAGTTATACTGGCAGTGGTCCACTATAACCAGTAGTAATACTGGCTGTGGTCCACTATAATCAGTAGTAATACTGGCTGTGGTCCACTATAATCAGTTGTTATACTGGCTGAGGTTAATCAGGAGTAATACTGGCTGTGCTCCACTATAATCAGTAGTTATACTGGCTGTGGTCCACTATAATCAGTAGTTATACTGGCTGTGATCCACTATAATCAGTAGTTATACTGGCTGTGGTCCACTATAATCAGTAGTAATACTGGCTGTGGTCCACTATAATCAGTAGTAATACTGGCTGTGGTCCACTATAATCAGTAGTTATACTAGCTGTGGTCCACTATAATCAATAGTAATACTGGCTGTGGTCCACTATAATCAGTAGTTATACTGGCTGTGGTCCACTATAATCAGTAGTAATAATGGCTGTGGTCCACTATAATCAGTAGTTATACTGGCTGTGGTTAACCAGGAGTAATACTGGCTGTGCTCCACTATAATCAGTAGTAATACTGGCTGTGGTCCACTATAATCAGTAGTTATACTGGCTGTGCTCCACTATAATCAGTAGTTATACTGGCTGTGCTCCACTATAATCAGTTGACTGTGCAGTGGACTATCCATTACAATATCAATATGCCCATTGGCAGAAAGTGAAGTGTTGTAATGTCTAAATGCTACTCTCTCAGTTTTCTTGTTTAGTTGGATCACATTTTGTATTATTATCATAAACAGACAGACAGATCTTAATCACTAATTTTGTTTACAACCCCCTCATTATGCATTGTTTTACCTCTGTTCAATTCATGACCAACAAGGCTGAGGGTGTGTCCATTGGTCGTGTTCTTTTTGCGTCGCAAACATACAGATACAATGGAGATCGTCACCGTCGTTCACAAACCCTCTACTGAATCTGTCATCTCTATAATCCCTATAGTCTACTGGCTCTGTGCAGTACAAGATCCATGTGTCTTATTGCCGTAACATATGCATAGAAAATTACATTTGGTCTTGTTTTGTTAAACAAATCTATATGTTATGGCAAAAAGGCTTCCCTTGTCTGCATTATCAAGTTTCACATTTTTAATGTCACGTGCACAAGGAATGCCTTTCTGGCAAGCTCCAAACCCAACAATGCAGTTGGGAAAAGTGGTGAGATCACACAAGATGACCGTTCTCTCCCATAGACCCATTGCTCCTGTCAGTGTCCTCCCTCCCTCCCTCCCTCCCTCCCTCCCTCCCTCCCTCCCTCCCTCCCTCCCTCCCTCCCTCCCTCCCTCCCTCCCTCCCTCCCTCCCTCCCTCCCTCCCTCCGTCCAGTATGTGAAGCAGATGGAGTGGTGGAGCTTTAGTTTATTGGGAGTCTCCTATATGTCAGCTGGGCTCATATCTCACGGTGAGAGGCATGTTGGTAATCCTAGTTTAGCCCTCTGAAATGAAGGACATCAGGGTTCAAAAGGGATCCATTACCGCAGGTAGGGTAGCAAAATTCCAGGAACTTTCAATAAATTCCCTGGTTCTCCAGAAATCCTGTTCTGGATTTCCCGCTTCTTTCCTTCTGATTCCAGGAATCCTCCAACTGGGATTTCGGGAAAATCAGGGAATTTATTGAAAGTTCCCGGAATTTTGCAACCCTACCTGCAGGTACCTGACTCCATCTGTGAACCGAATGAATTAGTTGCATCACAGATTACTGTGTGGTCTCTCTGTCTGGGTAGATTACTGTGTGGTCTCTCTGTCTGGGTAGTTGTGTGTATCTGTGCTGCTCTCCTGCTCTCTAGTCTTTTTAACTATGACTAACTGTTCAACTATGTGTTTATGTGGATCCCCATTAGCTTTTGCCGAAGCAGCAGCTATTCTTCTTGGGGTCTGCAAACAACACAAAACATGACAAGTAACAAAACACTGATACACTGATAGACAAGAAAAGTCACACACATTTCGAATACAACAATGTACAAACAATGCAACATAAAAATTATACAAACTATGCTGTCCGCTGGACACAGTTTCAATAGTTTCCATTTTGAATAATCCAATCAGTCCAGATGCTGTCAGACAAATGTCTTCTGAGCTACAGCAGGGGTGTGGGGATCAGTCAGAAGCACTGATAACTACGTATGTTGTTTGCAGAAGTGCATACGATTTTTGGTTCTGAGTACCCTTTTTACTTGTTTACACAAGAGGATTTAGTGTTGAACGCATTCTTTTCCTTTACTGAGCAGTGTTGATCCAGATAGTGTGTTGGCACGTTGATTGATTATCAGCAACCAATCACTGTATTCTGTATCCTTTCCCAAATTCTTACCCAGAAATCAAATGTTTTCCTCCATGTTTGTTTCAGAACTGGGCTCCCCCAGGGACCTTGTCACCAGCGACGTGACGGACACCAGTTTCGCTGCGTCTTGGACGGCTGCCCTTGGGAACGTGAAGATGTACAGCATCCGCTGGAAGTCCATGTACAGTGACGAGTCAGGGGAGAAGATGGTCCCTGGAGACGTCACCAACACCGTGCTGGAGGGCCTTACCCCTGAGACCCTCTACCAGGTGTCTGTCCTGGCCTCCTATGGCAGAGGAGATGGAAGCCCGCTGACTGGACAGGAGACCACTGATGGTACTACTGTTTATTACACGTCATCCTCTGTTCGTAATGTAATCCACAGGATTACTCAAAATGACAAGCGTAATCTGATTACTTCCTTGGTTAGCCAGCATCTACCTCGTCATTTTATGCTGAAGACCAATCAGTACACTCTCCAACTCTGCTCGCCCAACCCCTCAGAATCCTTGGGAAAGTGCTGGCTCAACATCCTGCTTCCTTTCTTCTTGATCTGTGCCACTGACTTAGTCTTGCAGGGAAACCTATGTGTTAGATTTCAGAGATGGACACAATGCTTTTGACTAAGACCCACATGTATCTGGTTGAAAGTAGTGCACTAAGTAGGGAATAGGGTGTTATTTGGGATGGAGACAATGTCTCATCACTGCTAGGGATTAACAATATCACTGAAGTGGTGTTGTTAGTTGCTGAGGTTTGGAGGTGTACTTGAATGGTTTTGTAGATCTGTAGAACAGTTTGAAACTATCTTCAGGCCATCACATCAATTTTCATGCAATGGCACTATGGTATACCAGTGCCAAAGGAAAAAACTTCTAAAAAATGAAAAAATCCCATCCAAGTGCTCATCATCATCACTCTCTGAAACCCTTTTATCTTGGTGTCGGGTATTGTGGAAAAAGGCCATTTCTAAGACTCCCTTTTATGCTGTGGTCTGCAGTGGAAAACTGGGGGTGGTGACAGTTATGATGCATTATGTGTTCTAAAATCCAAGATAACGTCACTTTTGTGGAGGGGATGTTTTAAATTTTTATAATGCATGTGTGCAGTGCATGGCGTAATATGTCCTGAATGCTGCCTGTTAGGGTGCATGGGAGAAGAATTTAAGACAGGCTCAAATTGACCACACATCCTCCTATCCTACTCATGCACACATGGGAAATCATATTGATGGAAATTTCCTCAAAATCTTGAGGAACCAGAGTGATGGTTTGAATAGACATGTAGATATGGAAAGCCATTTCGTTTATTGACTCTGGCAGGCCAAGTCAACCACATTTTGAACAGAATACATTCTTGAGAGATCCTCAGGAGGCCTCGCCTCTTTCAAATCTGTGCTTACCTCGCTACGTTCGCACAGCGGAACCAATGGATCTCCAGTAACAGTGTCACAGGTCCATTCAGGTCAAGCAACACATTGAGAAGTTGGAGGCCAATATCAGTCTGACATTCTTTCCTGGGATCATTAAGTGTTTGGAAGGATTGACTTTGGTTTGACTAGTCTGCTTGCAGAAATAGTGGAACAATCTGACCTTTTGACAACATAGTACATGGAGCTTAGCTCTATTCAGAATGGGAAAAGGGAAAGTTAAGATGACCAGATTTGGGGATAAGAGCCTAACTCTCTTTTAGATCGTTTTTCTCAGCATCCTCGCTACGTATCGAAGGGTAGATGTTTTATGAAATATTGCCCTCCTCTCTGTCCTTAGTGTCTGCTGCTGCTGAGGCACTTACTGTGTCCGACGAGACTGAGCGAAGCATGAAGGTAAAGTGGATGGCCGCGCCGGGTAAAGTCATCAACTACAGAGTGACCTACACGCCCACCGCTGGGGGCAAAGAGATAGTCGCTAGGGTTCCCGGCACCTCCACCTCCACCGTGCTGAAGCGCCTGACGCCCATGACCACCTATGGCATCAAGGTGCACCCCATTTACAAGCGGGGAGAAGGAAAAGCAAGGCAAGGAGTAGGAACGACACGTACGTTGGTGCATAATTCAACCCCATGATATGAGACACAGTAGGACACACTATGGGAGTATTGTAGGTGGAGAAGGTGTCTTTTCACTAACAAAACCTCAGACACTTGGTTAATACAGAGAGCTTACCACTAACACATGGCATACCATTGGGTTCTAAGACACTGGAACTCCCTGTATAGTGCACTACTTTTGACCAGAGCCCTATGGGCCCTGGTAAATAGTAGTGTACTATAAAGGAAATAAGGTGCAATTTTGGACGTAGGCTAGGACTTAAGACTTGTATTATGGACTAATGAGAAACTGACTGGAATGTGTGTTGGCTGATCTCAATGAAAAAAGACTAGTGTTGCCAAAGTTGAAGTTATTACGTTATTACTTTTCTCCCATGAATTTGAACTGATTTTCCTATTTGTCTGTCATCTTGTAGTGTCACCTTACAAAGCTCCCAGAAACCTACAGACTTCAGAGCCCGGCAAGAACAGTTTCAGAGTCTCCTGGGACCCAGCTCCAGGAGATGTTCGTGGCTACAAGGTCACCTTCCACCCCAGTGGCAATGATATCGACCTGGGAGAGCTGCTGGTTGGGCCCTATGACAACACTGTGGTGCTTGAGGAGCTCAGGTGAGACACAGGAAGTTCTATCTTCAGACAGAAAGTTGATCTGCCATTCTTAGACGGTTACATAGGACATTGTGAGGATAAAAGTAACTTTAAATCTCATCTCTCCATCTCATCAGGGCCGGAACAAAGTACTCTGTGACTGTGTTTGGAATGTTTGATGGAGGCCACTCTGCAGCACTGGCTGGAGAGGAGAAGACTACCCTCTCCGACGCCCCCGATGTGCCATTGGAATCTTGGAACGGTAAAACCTTACAATACCATAACATAACTGACTATAATACACATATGTACAGACTTAGGATGTGTCCCAAATGACACCCTACTCCCCACATAGTGCACTACTTTTGACCAGAGCAGAGGACTATATCGGGATCAGGGAATAGGGGGCCATATGGGATGCAGCCATAGAACAGCCACAGAACAGCCACTCCGATAGACACACGGACCAAACCACAGACACACAGCGTCCCAGCCACAGCCCCCACCTCTGCTCCCACCCCATTAGAGCAGAGGAGGGGTCTTCCCACTGTGAGAGACATGGTACTAATTATCCCACTAGTGAATTATGTGTTTGTCTAAACTAATCAACATCACAACCATTAGAATAACACACCACATTATACATCCATTGATTATAATGAGTACTAATCATTTATAGCTGTTTGGCTTTAATGGGCTTTTCTGCCTCATATCATGTTAAGACTGTGATGGGGTGTATTGATAAGTGGGACATTGATATTTTCATGATTAACTACGGGTGTTTTGACCTCCTTTTTCTTGCTCCAGTGCCAGTGAAGGATTATTCAGGTTACACCCCCCCACCCACAAACGTTCAGCATGCCAAACCTATTACGTTGCTGATATTTCTCATCACCGTGCCCATTTGGCCCAGCAGCCATATTGTTTCATCCCTAATACTTCTTGACATGCAAAAGTTAATATTTCCCATTTTTACATCGCATAAAAAGTTAGTATAATGGAAAAAAGTTTCTCTGCTTGCAATTAGAGATGTTTTACAACCAGGAGATTACGCAGTGCCAACCGGGCTGCCGTGGAACAAAACTGCATGCGGCTAGGAAAATGTTATGTTTCTCATATAAGACCCCAGAGAGAAAGCTGGTGACCCTGGGCAGAAATTAGTGTCAGTAATGGGGAGCAGACACACTGACACACAGTAACAGACTTCCCACAGCACCAGTCGGAGCAGAGCAAGGGATGTTCCAGTCCACCATGCACCCAGACCAGACCTTGGATGCACACGCACACGCACACACACACACACACACACACACCATGGGCGTTCACCGCTGACACTAAAACTACTGCAGTAGTTTGGCCCTAGAGTTTAATAATGACCAAGCTAGTGTGGTTATAGGGTGGAATTATTCTTTTTTTCTCCCGGCTCAGAGGGTGGAATAGCCCTCGTGGTACTGATATATGTATCCATAGTGACTGTATGTGGTAGAGCCAATTAGAACTAGGATGAAACCAGTGGTGGAAAAAGTATCCAATTGTCATACTTGAGTAAAAGATACATTAATAGAAAATGACTCAAGTAAAAGTGGCCCAGTAAAATACTACTTGAGTAAAAGTCTAAAAGTATTTGGTTTTAAATATGCTTTATTATCAAAAGTAAATGTAATTGCTAAAATATACAAAAATAAAATCTAAGTATATTCCTTATATTAAGCAAACCAGGCCGAACAATTTTTTAGATTTTTTAATAATTTGCTGATAGATGGGGGCACACTCCAACGCTCAAACAAAGCATTTGTGTTTAGTGAGTCTGCCAGATCAGAGGCAGTAGGGATGTCCAGGGATGTTCTCTGTTTAGTGAGTCTGCCAGATCAGAGGCAGTAGGGATGTCCAGGGATGTTCTCTGTTTAGTGAGTCTGCCAGATCAGAGGCAGTAGGGATGTCCAGGGATGTTCTCTGTTTAGTGAGTCCTCCAGATCAGAGGCAGTAGGGATGTCCAGGGATGTTCTCTGTTTAGTGAGTCTGCCAGATCAGAGGCAGTAGGGATGACCAGGGATGTTCTCTGTTTAGTGAGTCTGCCAGATCAGAGGCAGTAGGGATGTCCAGGGATGTTCTCTGTTTAGTGAGTCTGCCAGATCAGAGGCAGTAGGGATGTCCAGGGATGTTCTCTGTTTAGTGAGTCTGCCAGATCAGAGGCAGTAAGGATGTCCAGGGATGTTCTCTGTTTAGTGAGTCTGCCAGATCAGAGGCAGTAGGGATGTCCAGGGATGTTCTCTGTTTAGTGAGTCTGCCAGATCAGAGGCAGTAGGGATGTCCAGGGATGTTCTCTTGATAAGTGTGTGAATTGGAACATTTTTCTTTCCTGCTAAGCATTGAAAATGTAATGTGTCAGGGAAAATGGATGGAGTAAAAAGTACATTATTTTCTTTAGAATGTAGTGAAGTAAAAGTAAAAGTTGTAGAACATATAAATAGTGAAGTACAGATACCCCCCAAAAACGACTTAAATATTTTTACTTAAGTACTTTACACCACTGGATGACACTATAGAAAGACTACAGAATGAATCACTCCTTTAAATGACCACATACTAGCCAGTCAACATAGATAGATTCATCTATTTGCTTTATGTATTTGCTTAATGTGACACTGTATCCTGTGATGCATTCTAAACAACAAAGTCAGTGTCATCTGTTTTTTATCAGATGCCTCTCAGACAGTGTACACTGTCTCAGTTGATGACATGTGGTTTTGTTGATGAATGTCTCTGAAACTTACACTACCGGTCCAAAGTCTTAGAACACCTTCTCATTCAAGGGTTTTTCTTTATTATTTTCTATTATTTTCTACATTGTAAAATAATAGTGAAGACATCAACATTAAGAAATAGCACATATAATTCTAAACGTGGATTTTATATTTGAGATTCTTCAAATAGTCATCCTTTGCCTTGATGACAGCGTTGCACACTCTAGGCATGCTCTCAACCAGCTTCAACTGGAATAATTTTCCAACAGTCTTGAAGGAGTTCCAACATATACTGAGCACTTGTTGGCTGCTTTTCCTTCACTCTGCGGTCTGACTCATCCCAAACCATCTCAATTTGGTTGAGGTCGGGGGATTGTGGAAGCCAGGTCATCTGATGCAGCACTCCATCTCTCTCCTTCTTGGTAAAATAGCCCTTACACAGCCTGGAAGTGTGTTGGGTCATAGTCCCACTAAGCGCAAACCAGATGGGATGGTGTATCGCTGCAGAATGCTGTGGTAGCCATGCTGGTTAAGTGTGCCTTGAATTGTAAATAAATCACAGACAGTGTCACCAGCAAAGAACCCCCACACTATAACACCTCATCCTCCATGCTTTACACTGGGAAATTAACATGTGGAGATCATCCGTTCACCCACACCGCGTCTCACAAAGACACAGCGGTTGGAACCAAAAATCTCTAATTTGACCTCCAGAGCAAAGGACAAACTTCCACCGGTCTAATGTCCATTCAATCAAATGTATTTATAAAGCCCTTTTTACATCAACTGATGTCACAAAGTCTACAGAAACCCAGCCTAAAACCCCAATCAGCAAGCAATGCAGATGTAGAAGCACGGTGGCTAGGAAAAACTCCCTATAAAGGCAGGAACCTAGGAAGAAACCTAGAGAGGAACCAGGCTCTGAGGGGTGGCCAGTCCTCTTGTGGCTGTGCCGGGTGGAGATTATAACACAACATGGCCAAGATGTTCAAACGTTCAAAGATGACCAGCAGGGTCAAATAATAATCACAGTGGTTGTAGAGGGTGCAACAGGTCAGCACCTCAGGAGTAAATGTCAGTTGGCTTTTCATAGCCGAGCATTCAGAGTTAGAGACAGCAGGAGCGGTAGAGAGAGAGAGTCGAAAACAGCAGGTCCGCGAAAAGGTAGCATGCCCGGTGAACAGTGCAGGGTTCTATAGCCGCAGGTCAAACAGTTGAAACTGGAGCAGCAGCACGACCAGTTGGACAAGGGACAGCAAGGAATCATCAGGCCAGGTAATCCTGGGGCATGGTCCTAGGGCTCAGGTCCTCCGAGAGAAGAGAAAGAGAAAAAGAAAGAGAGAGAATTAAAAGCAGCATACTTAAATTCACACAGGACACCGGATAAGACAGGAGAAGTACTCCAGATATCACAGACTGACCCTAGCCCCCCTACACATAAACTATTGCAGCATAATTACTGGAGGCTGAGAAAGGACGGGTCAGAAGACACTGTGACCCCATCTGACTATACCCCGGACAGGGCCAACCAGGCCCATTGCTTGTGTTTCTTGGCCTAATCAAGTCTCTTCTTCTTATTGGTGTCCTTTAGTAGTGGTTTCTTTGCAGCAATTCGACCACGAAGGCCTGATTCACGCAGTCTCCTCTGAACAATTGATGTTAAGATGTGTCTGTTACTTGAACTCTGTGAAGCATTTATTTGGGCTGCAATTTCTGACGCTGGTAACTCTAATGAACTTTTCCTCTGCAGCAGAGGTAACTCTGGCGGTCATCATGCGAGCTAGTTTCATCATTGCGCTTGATGGTTTTTGCGGACTTCACTTGAAGAAACGCTCAAAGTTCTTGATATGTTCCGTATTGACTGACCTTCATGTCTTCAAGTATGGACTGTTTCTTGGTTATTTGAGCTGTTCTTGACATAATATGGACTTGGTCTTTTACCAAATAGGTATCTTCTGTATACCCCCCTACCTTGTCACATCACAACTGATTGGCTCAAACACATTAAGAAGGAAAGAAATTCCACAAATTAGCTTTTTAAAAGGCACTCCTGTTAATTGAAATGCATTCCAGGTGACTACCTCATGAAGCTGGTTGAGAGAATGCCAAGAGTGTGCAAAGCTGTCATCAAGGCAAAGGGTTTCTATTTGAAGTATCTCAAATATAACATATATTTAGATTTATTTAACACTTTTTTGGTTACTACATGATTACATATGTGTTATTTCATAGTTTTGATGTCTTCCCTATTATTCTACATGTAGAATAGTAGAAATAAAGAAAAACCCTTGAATGAGTAGGTGTTCTGAAACTTTTGACCAGTAGTGTACATTAAGCTTACGGAAAAGTGCTTGTTTACTAGTGTTATAACTCAAACACACTGGTCCATTATATAATCAGATATACATTTTACAAGGGCGATCCCCCACACGTCGTTAAGCATCTATTTTTCCATGTTTCAATAAAGAAAAGTGGGTAAATAATTGTTTTCTCTTCTAACCTTTTTTCAATTCACAGACACCGTGGCAGATTGCATAGCTCGGTGTCCAAACGACTCCGTGCATCTGGGTCTTTTTGCTCGGCTGCAGGACGAGCAAGCATCCACCCCCTTTCACCCCCACAGGTGTCTGGTGTAGCAAATAGCGAGCACAGCAGGAATTTGCAGTAACTCTGGGAAAGAGGAGTCTGTCGTATATCATCTGTCAGCAGGGTCGGTCTAGTTGTTCAGGGCAGGGGACAAACCCAATGACTGCCCAACATACAGTACATCAAGAAGGCTGCAGGCCACAAAAAGGCCTTGAGAATGTACAACAGGATTGAAAACAGAAGAAGAAAAAGACCAGAAGAAGTCAAAAAAGAACAAGACCCAAGGGGAAAACAAGAGTTCATCCCCTCTTCAAGAGAAGAGAAACAAACTGCTGCAAAACGAGTTGTAGCAAAACATGTTATTGTAGATAAAAACGTTCAATGTTAGTGTGTTATTGGGATTTTGGTGATGTCTTTCTGCTTGTTGTTCATCTCTGTGTTTGTTGTGCATATTTTGTTTGTGCATGTCTGTCTGAAAGTGTTTATATTATTCTGTTGTTCTTTGGCACTCTTCTCGCCCCTTCTGACACACATCCTCTCATTTATCACACTACATGGACTGTACACATCCGATGGGTGTCCATGGTATCAGGACTCCCTCTCACGGCCCTCTCCTCCACTCCTTACAGAGGCCAAGTGTAAGAGCCAGGCCAAGGCTGACATCATCCTGCTGGTCGATGGCTCATGGAGTATTGGCCGTCTCAACTTCAAAACCATCCGAGCCTTCATCGCTCGCATCGTTGGTGTCTTTGACATCAGCCCTGAGAGAGTCATGATCGGTAATCTTTCTTTTGATCAAATCCCATTGGTGATGTGTAATGTGGCATAGGTTCATCACCCAGCCCATTCTCTTTAAGTTTGGTCTGGACTTGGTACTGGAAATGGAAATGCATATTGGATTCTGCTCAATCACGCTGGTGTCATACTGTGGTTGTATTTGTTCTCTCCAGGTATGGTTCAGTACAGTGGAGACCCCAAGACTGAGTGGCATCTGAATGCCCACCCAACCCGTGACGGGCTGCTCAAAGCTGTGGCTGACCTGCCCTACAAAGGGGGAAACACCATGACAGGTGACATATCATGAAATAAAGGGCCAACTGCAAACTGTCATCTTTTTAACTTAAAGATGCACTCTCAAACTTTTGTCTAATTTCAGCCAGTAGTACTACGTCATTCATTGCGTATGATATGTTATGTCCTTTTTGTTTTTGCGATTCGTATGATATGTTACGAATCCAATTCGGACTATATTTTGTGGATTTGTGGTGCTTAAGATCCTGGAGTGCATCTGTAACTGAAGTCAACTTAACGTAACATGAAACGTTCTCTCTAATGTCTCTGTAGGTATGGCCTTGAACTACATCCTCCAGAACAACTTCAAGCCCAACGTGGGACTGCGTAAAGACTCACGCAAGATCGGTGTGCTCATCACTGACGGCAAGTCGCAGGATGAGATTATCACCAACTCCCAGGTGCTGAGGGACGAAAACATCGAGCTCTACGCCATCGGTGAGTGACCCTCCTAGTGTATAACCGAACAACATTGCATGTTTCAGTTAACCATCAAAGTTTGTGACCATGACAAACAAGGCAACAGTAAACTTGTCATCCGCCAAGAATGATGCAGCGCCCCCTTTCGGCCAATCAGTGTAATTTTGCAAGTCGCATAATTCACCCATATTTAATTAAAATCGGGCCAGTGGTCTGAGATATTGTGTGTGACTAAATTGATTACTATAGTGCCCCCCTTGGGCCAATCAGTGTAATTTTGTAAATTCCGGATCTCTATGGTAAGCTGCATCATTCATCATTCACCCATTCACCGAAGCAGGTAGCCTAGTGGTTAGAGCGTTGGACTAGTAACCGAAAGGTTGCTAGATCAAATCCCTGAGCTGACAAGGTAAAAATCTGGCGTTCTGCCCCTGAACAAGGCAATTAACCCACTGTTCCTAGGCTGTCATTGAAAATAAGAATTTATTCTTAACTGACTTGCCTAGTTAAATAAAGGATAATAAAAATGTAAGTTAAAAATAAATTGAGCCAGTGGTGTCTGAGATATTGTGTGGGTAAACATATCCCTATGTGTGCCAAATTTCATCACTCAAACAGATCAAGAGATACTGTATAAACATGTGCGTATTATGATGCCACTGTGTGATCAATATGAATGTTCTTGCATAGGTTGAGTCTTGACATTGTTTGCAACATATGTACTGAATTTTGTTACAATATGAATTTCCTTGACTGATTTATATGCATTAATGTGCCAGATCCCAACCACATGAATGTTTATTGGTCAATAGCGGCCATGTTGTTTTAGGTAGTGGTCTGAAAATTATTCCGTTGACAGTTTCGTGCAGATTGGTCATATGGTGCTAGAGGAGGAGCGTTTGAAGTGTGTTTCACAAAATGTTAAATGCCTGCAATTCCATCATGGCGGACCTTAGGGGAGAGGGACCTATGTACGGAATTTCATGACAGGTCAAATGGGGTGAGGGGCGTTACCTTTCAGAGTTAGCATTTTCGATCGCTTGTTATAGCGCCACCATCTGGCCAATCAGTGTAATTTTGTAAATGCTAGATCACTATGGCAAGACGCATCATTCACCCATGTTTTGTCAAAATTGGGCTAGTGGTGTCTGACATATTGCGTGTGATGAATGTGCAAATGTATGCACTTACTAATGGACAGAGACAGATCCACAGTCCTCTCATCAATTTCATTGTGGGGGACAATGAAAATAGACATTTTATAATAAACAGATTTTTGTGTTGTGATTGTATCATAAACAAAGGACAGTTGAGTCTATTTTGTCATGATCTCAACAGAAGTAAATATTGTGGTGTTATGTGGTTTCTAGGTGTGAAGAACGCTGATGAGAATGAGTTGAGGTCCATTGCCTCAGACCCAGATGAGATTCACATGTACAATGTGAATGACTTCTCCTTTCTGCTGGATATAGTGGATGAGCTCACCATCAACCTCTGTAACAGTGTGAAGGGTCCAGGTAAGCCTTTATCTATCTCTCTCTCTCTCTCTCTCTCTCTCTCTCTCTCTCTCTCTCTCTCTCTCTCTCTTTTCAAATCACAGTAAGCTAGTTCTTTGTACTGTATTGTACTTGTACTGTATTGTACTTGGTACAGCATTTAGGGGTTTAGTGGTATTTCTAATCTAAGACAGCATCAGATGGCAAGGAAAATGCATTAAAAAGCCATTTAACCTCTAAGCCAGAAAAAGCTGTACTGATATCTCCCATCAGTTGAATACATGGATTAGCATAGCAGGTGGAGAATAGCAATAAGAACAGCATGATTTATGAGATGAGCCAATGAAAAGACAGAACAAATGCCAACACGTGTGGATATTGCCTCAAAACTGTCACTAGTTTGCCGAACACACTTGATAAATTTAGTTTATTGACTTAAGTTAGATAAGGTCCAACCAGTTGATGGAAACTTTCGTTTTTTGGACACACTCTTGTCCTTCAATCAAATTTATGAGGAGACAAAATAGTGATTTACTCCATGGGGATGGAAACTTTTTCACAAAAAAATATTTTTTTTAAATGGTGAAATATAGAAATGCAGGTTCGCATTTATTGTAATATATCTTGTCATAAAATCTGATTTTGAACCTAACCTTAACCCTAAACTTAGCCACCCTGCCAACCCTAATGCCTAACCCTAAACTTAAATTAAGACCAAAAAGCAAATGTTTGTTTTCATTAATTTTTATGATATAGACAATTTTGATTTTGCAGCTGGCCCAGCTACCGGAAATTGCTCAGTTCTGCCTCCAAGGCAAGATTCATGACAATAAATGTCAACTTGCTATATAAACTGCCCTAACAGCCCTGTGTCGGTGAGGCTGAGGTGAAAGGGACATATTTGTGGTTGGAGAATTGAGTGTGTGAAATATTTGACGTGTCGGCTCACATTCCCTCTGCTCTTCGACCAGGAGGAGGCATAGAGCCGCCTACTAACCTAGTGACTTCTGAGGTGACCCACCACTCGTTCCGTGCCACCTGGACAGGGCCCGAAGGTCCAGTGGAAAAGTATCGCATCGAATACATGTCCGTGGCGGGAGGAATCACTGAACAGGTATCCTATAGCCTATAGTACTGTACCTCCCCTCAACTCAATCACCTCACCTCTTCAAGGTCATAGCATTTTAAGAGCATCAGCTATTCATCGCCACACCTGGTTTGGATTTGACAGAGAATTGGCTGAATGATTCCTTTTGGTCTGAATTCCTTTCTCAGACCTCCATGGTTCATCTTGCCATGAGGTGATCTGGTTACTATGGCAACGGTCTAATTTTAGCCTGTTTATCCAGGAGTTTCTGGTGTAGGAACTGCCCTATATGCAGCCTCGCTGGAGATTTCACAGTTATCAAGTGTATCCAGTGTAAAAATGTTGCTTAAATCCACCTAGTTCCCATCTTCGATTAATTTATTGTGGATCTGATTCAGTCAGATTAAGCTCAAGTTATCTGGCGCTCTTCTCAGCATTGAGAAGTGGACTACAGTGGCTGAGGCAGACCTGCTTTCAGTTACACTTACTATAGCCTTCTGTCACTTATGTCCTCATAAATACAGGACTGGGTCTATTCCGTGCATTGTATTTTCATTGGCCCTGGTCAGGGTCTGGGTGGTTCTAGTGAGCCCCGTCTGAAAGCAAGACCAAAGACTTTTCGCTTTCAATTTGCTGATATGTGGTCCTTTCTTTTGGATATCCCTCTGAAACATAGAAGCGAGAGTACGTGTTCTAGAAGATGTCAGCTTTGTTTTGGGTTTCCTAAACGTGTGCCGTATTAGGAACATTTTATTTGGATCTGCTGTAATTACAATATTATCCCATGACGAATTTGAAACTCCTTGGCAGACAGCAGTACAGAGGGGTGACTTGAGGTCACCGTCTATCTTCTGGTCTACCTCCTGTTTAAAGTACTTAGATTTTGAGCTTGGGGTTTCCTGCGTAACGACCATGCCCTTTTCTCTCTCTTTAGATAATTGTCGATGGGACGGTCACCACTGTGGTCCTGACCAAGCTGACACCTCTGACCGAGTACGTGGTCAACGTTTTCTCCGTGACTGGAGAAGAGACCAGCGCAGAGCCGCTGAAGGGCACTGAAACCACCTGTAAGCGTTGCAGCTGTTCTGCTCCCTCTCCTCTTCTCCTCTTCTCCTTTCTGTTTGTCTTCCTCTTCGTCAGTTTCCTCACACAACCTCATCCCAATTACCCAGAGTAAACCTTGAAGTCACCTCCTATAAAGGTGTCCAGGTTCAGCCAATCCAATATCCTTATTTGGATGTCGAATTATGTAAGAAGAGCTACGGTGATAGACAGGAAGTGTACTGAGATGAGTTTCACAACGATGCTATTCGGTTGCTCTCAGGGGTACAGAGATGGTTAAAAGGAAACTTTAATGTGGAGATAGCAGCTCTGATGACTTCCACTCTTGTGGGAGCGCATCTGTTTCATTACGGTACACAATGCTGAAATAAACAACATCCCCTGCCAATCCATGCTCATTGAGCTATTTTAAATTGGTTAGACAGGGATGGAACTTGTTTATATTGCTCTTGTAGGCATATTAAACAAGGTCATTTACACAACCAGGGATATATTGGGTCTGATTGGTGGCAGTAAAGTGTTAAACAACAACAAGTTCCCATAGGGTTTCCCATTGGAAAATGCAGAAGTTTAGGTTCCTTATGGGGAGAATAACCATCATCCTCTCCTTCTTGGCTTCATTAAGAGTGTCTTAAGAAAACTGACATAATTCCACATGATGGTTAAGTACACAGGGCTTAGATTTTTATGGTGGACGTTATAAGATATTTCTCACTGTCATAAAGCATTGTTATTGTTTTGTAGGTCGCAACTTAGACACCGCAACAGTAGTGTTAGTTCACTTGTGGTTTTCTTTATTTGTCATTTTAAACTAGCACTGTGAGTAGGATCATCATGCTTCTGTCATAAACACAGAGGCTGGATGTGATGTGGGTGGCTGGGTTGTGTTGTGGAGGTCCGTAGACTAGTAGTTAGGTGGTAACTGTGGTTGAGGATGTCTACCCTAGTAGTTAGGTGGTAACTGTGGTTGAGGATGTCTCTACACTAGTAGTTAGGTGGTAACTGTGGTTGAGGATATCTACACTAGTAGTTAGGTGGTAACTGTGGTTGAGGATGTCTACACTAGTAGTTAGGTGGTAACTGTGGTTGAGGTTGTCTCTACACTAGTAGTTAGGTGGTAACTGTGGTTGAGGATGTCTACCCTAGTAGTTTAGTTAGGTGGTAACTGTGGTTGAGGATGTCTCTACACTAGTAGTTAGGTGGTAACTGTGGTTGAGGATGTCTACACTAGTAGTTAGGTGGTAACTGTGGTTGAGGATGTCTACACTAGTAGTTAGGTGGTAACTGTGGTTGAGGATGTCTCTACACTAGTAGTTAGGTGGTAACTGTGGTTGAGGATGTCTACCCTAGTAGTTAGGTGGTAACTGTGGTTGAGGATGTCTCCACACTAGTAGTTAGGTGGTAACTGTGGTTGAGGATGTCTACACTAGTAGTTAGGTGGTAACTGTGGTTGAGGATGTCTACACTAGTAGTTAGGTGGTAACTGTGGTTGAGGATGTCTACACTAGTAGTTAGGTGGTAACTGTGGTTGAGGATGTCTCTACACTAGTAGTTAGGTGGTAACTGTGGTTGAGGATGTCTACCCTAGTAGTTTAGTTAGGTGGTAACTGTGGTTGAGGATGTCTCTACACTAGTAGTTAGGTGGTAACTGTGGTTGAGGATGTCTACCCTAGTAGTTAGGTGGTAACTGTGGTTGAGGATGTCTACCCTAGTAGTTAGGTGGTAACTGTGGTTGAGGATGTCTACACTAGTAGTTAGGTGGTAACTGTGGTTGAGGATGTCTCTACACTAGTAGTTAGGTGGTAACTGTGGTTGAGGATGTCTACCCTAGTAGTTAGGTGGTAACTGTGGTTGAGGATGTCTCTACACTAGTAGTTAGGTGGTAACTGTGGTTGAGGATGTCTACACTAGTAGTTAGGTGGTAACTTTGGTTGAGGATGTCTACCCTAGTAGTTAGGTGGTAACTGTGGTTGAGGATGTCTCTACACTAGTAGTTAGGTGGTAACTGTGGTTGAGGATATCTACACTAGTAGTTAGGTGGTAACTGTGGTTGAGGATGTCTACACTAGTAGTTAGGTGGTAACTGTGGTTGAGGATGTCTACCCTAGTAGGTAGGTGGTAACTGTGGTTGAGGATGTCTCTACACTAGTAGTTAGGTGGTAACTGTGGTTGAGGATGTCTACACTAGTAGTTAGGTGGTAACTTTGGTTGAGGATGTCTACCCTAGTAGTTAGGTGGTAACTGTGGTTGAGGATGTCTCTACACTAGTAGTTAGGTGGTAACTGTGGTTGAGGATATCTACACTAGTAGTTAGGTGGTAACTGTGGTTGAGGATGTCTACACTAGTAGTTAGGTGGTAACTGTGGTTGAGGATGTCTACACTAGTAGTTAGGTGGTAACTGTGGTTGAGGATGTCTCTACATTAGTAGTTAGGTGGTAACTGTGGTTGAGGATGTCTCTACACTAGTAGTTAGGTGGTAATTGTGGTTGAGGATGTCTACACTAGTAGTTAGGTGGTAACTGTGGTTGAGGATGTCTCCACACTAGTAGTTAGGTGGTAACTGTGGTTGAGGATGTCTACACTAGTAGTTAGGTGGTAACTGTGGTTGAGGATGTCTACACTAGTAGTTAGGTGGTAACTGTGGTTGAGGATGTCTACACTAGTAGTTAGGTGGTAACTGTGGTTGAGGATGTCTCTACACTAGTAGTTAGGTGGTAACTGTGGTTGAGGATGTCTACACTAGTAGTTAGGTGGTAACTGTGGTTGAGGATGTCTCTACACTAGTAGTTAGGTGGTAACTGTGGTTGAGGATGTCTCTACACTAGTAGTTAGGTGATAACTGTGGTTGAGGATGTCTACACTAGTAGTTAGGTGGTAACTGTGGTTGAGGATGTCTCTACACTCCCCCTCTCTTTCTGTCTCTGTCTCTCGCTCTCTCTCTCTCTTTATCTCACTCTCTGTCACTCTTTCATTCTCTCTCTCTTTCTCTCCCTCTTTCTCTCCCTCTCTAAAACTGTTTTCCCTCACAACACCAATGGTTATAAGACCCACTCACTTTCATTCCCCTGCCCCCCTCTCACACTCTCCTTTCTCCCTCTCTTTCCTTTTCTCTGTCATTCTTCTTCCCCAGTACCCTTGCCACTATCGGGTAAGCTGCATATCACTGCTGTCACCCATAGCACCATGAAGCTCAGATGGGACGCCTCCCCGGGGAAAGTCCTCAAGTACATCATCACCTACAAGCCAGATGACGGAGAGCTCAAAGAGGTGACACTATCTAACGCCGAACATTTACAAACTGACGTCATTGGGAAAGTGTTAGTGAAGAACTCTGTTACTTCTGTGTGTGTCCCAAATGGCACCCAGTTCCCTCCAGAGTGCACTACTTTTGACCAGAGCCATATGGGCTATAATGTAGATTTCCGCCTAAATAGACATACCCAAAAGTAATTATTTATCATGAGAGGGCCATAAACAATACCTAGTAATGCTTACACCACCAGAAATATTAAAATCTCACCTTTCTAGTAAAAATAGTTATACATTTTTGAGGTGTAGTCACTTTTGAGGACAAGCTCACGTACACAGTACAAATATGATAAAAATATATATTTCCTTTTCAACAAAAGTGGGGATTAGGGTTTGAAATAATTGAAATGCTTTCTAAATATAGTAACAATCAAATTATAAACGACTTATCTAATATTTAACCTTTCTTAAATAATAAATAGATATGATCATACTTAGTGAGTGTACAAAATTGCCACCATTTCATGGTGACTGAGCATTTTCTGCCCAGCACCATTCACCATTCAAATCCCTGCTGACTCATTACAACTTCAGCTTTAAGCACGGGGTGCTGTGACCAAGAAAAGTGGTCTTGTTTAAATTCTATGAAATTATTCATAGTTTTTTCATGTTGAGAGCACTAAATCTATCTGAGAACATCAAAGTGAGATAATCACTTTCATATGTTTCATATGCATTATTGTAAGTGAAGCTGCAAGATTCATCACCAGGAGAGTTGGATCCTTTGTCTGGATAGGCCAGAAAATGTGACTTGTCGCTGCCTATGCTCACATACTGCATATCAGATGAGAGCGGAGAACGGCATGCGAAGCGGGACAACCAGCTGTCACAAAGTGCACAACAATTGATGTTGCGCCGTTCACTGAGCGCCCTGTACACAAAAATGTTGGTTGGAAATGGTCCAGAACCGCTCCAAGTCCTCTAAATAGGGGACAGAGTTTATTAAGGGAAAGTCACAAGTCATTGATGTCACAGGGTGTTATATTAGCTGCACATTCAGTGGACTGCGATCTTGACTCCATGGGCAGGCTTGGCCAGAACGACATGCTGAAAGAAGCATACTGGCACCCCAGCACCCCAGTACCTCAGCATCCCAGTAACTCAGCACCCCAGTATCCCAGTAACTCAGCACCCCAGTACCTCAGTACCCCAGTATCCCAGTAACTCAGCACCCCAGCACCCCAGTACCTCAGCACCCCAGTATCCTAGTACCTCAGCACCCCAGCACCCCAGTACCTCAGCACCCCAGTGTCCAAGTAACTCAGCACCCCAGCACCCCAGTACCTCAGCACCCCAGTATCCCAGTAACTCAGCACCCCAGCACCCCAGTACCTCAGCATCCCAGCACCCCAGTACCTCAGCACCCCAGTATCCCAGTACCTCAGCACCCCAGTATCCGAGTACCTCAGCATCCCAGCACCCCAGTATCCCAGTACCTCAGCACCCCAGTACCTCAGCATCCCAGCACCCTAGTATCCCAGTACCTCAGCACCCCAGTACCTCAGCACCCCAGTACCTCAGCATCCCAGCACCCCAGTACCTCAGCACCCCAGTATCCTAGTACCTCAGCACCCCAGTACCTCAGCACCCCAGTACTTCAGCATCCCAGCACCCCAGTACCTCAGCACCCCAGTATCCCAGTACCTCAGCACCCCAGTACCTCAGTACCTCAGCACCCCAGTACTTCAGCACCCCAGTACCTCAGCATCCCAGCACCCCAGTACCTCAGCACCCCAGTACCTCAGCACCCCAGTATCCCAGTACCTCAGTACCCCAGTTCCTCAGCATTCCAGCACCCCAGTACCTCAGCACCCCAGTATCCCAGTACCTCAGCACCCCAGTACCTCAGTACCTCAGCACCCCAGTACCTCAGCACCCCAGTACCTCAGCATCCCAGCACCCCAGTACCTCAGCACCCCAGTACCTCAGCACCCCAGTATCCCAGTACCTCAGCACCCCAGCACCCCAGTACCTCAGCACCCCAGTATCCCAGTACCTCAGCACCCCAGTACCTCAGCATCCCAGCATCCCAGTACCTCAGCACCCCAGTACCTCAGCACCCCAGTATCCCAGTACCTCAGCACCCCAGCACCCCAGTACCTCAGCACCCCAGTATCCCAGTACCTCAGCACCCCAGTTCCTCAGCCTCCCAGCACCCCAGTACCTCAGCACCCCAGTACCTCAGCACCCCAGTATCCCAGTACCTCAGCACCCCAGCACCCCAGTACCTCAGCACCCCAGTATCCCAGTACCTCAGCACCCCAGTTCCTCAGCACCCCAGTACCTCAGAACCCCAGCACCCAAGTACCTCAGAACCCCAGTACCTCAGCACCCCAGTACCCCAGCACCCCAGTGTCCCCGTTCCCCAGTACTTCAGCACCCCAGCATCCCAGCATCTCAGCACCTCAGCATCCCAGCACCCCAGCATCCCAGTACCCCAGCACTTCAAAGATACTGGATACTGGATACATCTCTACCACAGGAGTACTGGATGCATCTCTACCACAGGAGTACTGGATGCATCTCTACCACAGGAGTACTGAATACATCTCTACCACAGGAGTACTGGATACATCTCCACCACAGGAGTACTGAATACATCTCTACCACAGGAGTACTGGATACATCTCCACCACAGGAGTACTGGATACATCTCTACCACAGGAGTACTGAATACATCTCTACCACAGGAGTACTGGATACATCTCCACCACAGGAGTACTGGATACATCTCTACCACAGGAGTACTGAATACATCTCTACCACAGGAGTACTGGATACATCTCCACCACAGGAGTACTGGATACATCTCTACCACAGGAGTACTGAATACATCTCTACCACAGGAGTACTGAATACATCTCCACCACAGGAGGTTGGTGGCACCTTAATTGGGGAGGATGGGCTCATGTTATTGGCTGGAGCGGAATTAGTGGAATGATATCAAATACATCAAACACATGGTTTCCATTATTATGAGCGTCCTCCCCTCAGCAGCCTCCACTGATCCCTACCCAGATCCTCTCATGGAGCATCTGCAGAGTGCTGTCTCCAAAAG